>NW_017805983.1:1035471-1078356 GCF_001891065.2 Hippocampus comes | reverse complement strand
GAGTAGGGCCGGATATGGTTATACAATGCGGCTCAGATCCGGGCCGAATGCGGCCCGGATCATGGATGCCGGACCCGGGCCACTGCAGGACCGTCATTCATTGCGGTGTGTGGGCCGAGTGTCGTGCCGTGTCCGCGCCAGAGCTGGGCCAGACCAATTTTGCTGACTGGGAAGGGTTTGTTTACCAGTGGTGCCATCGGATATCGCTCTGCCTCTTTCCATCCAGAAGTATGTGAGGCGTCATGGTGAAAAGGTCGATACTCATTGTCATGAAGGACAGGAAATGCTCAGTCACTTTAATGCCGACGTCAGACAACACAAATGTAGCCTGACTTTGAGCTGACAGACGTGTCGCATAAAAATATAATGTCTGGTAGACGATCCTAAATGAGCTTTTGAGGATGTTACAGTATATCCCGTATGACTGCACTGATCCATGCAAAATTAAAATGTCAAATAAGGATATCGAGGTCAGCTCCGAACTGTGTGACAATCCCATTAGTGTGATTCAGTTCATCACGTCTGATATTTTGGGCCGAGCGCTCGAAGATAGCTGATGCGTTGGTTGTTTTCGATCCGCAGTTGCTGCCACTCTGCAAAAGCGCGTGAGCCACTTAAGGGCAAAGCAGACCTGTTATATGCAAATATGCCGAGTTGCTTGCCGCTGTGTCACATTGCCATCTTTAAAAAAATGTTCTTCTTGGCGTCCGCACATAGAGGAAGAAAGTCTCGACCTTGCCACCTCAAAAATAGCCTGACCTCCACCCAGGCGTCAGTGGGACGTCTCGCTGGAGGACAGAATCATGTTCAAGTAACCTGATGATGACAGGATGTAAATGTGACATTTTGAAGGCAATTGATATTTAACCCTTACATATTAATAAGCGTGTAGGTCAAATTATGAACTACAGATCTTTTCAAAATGATTCAATAAGCTGTCAGACACTAATAAACCATTTTCATTTGCTCCATTGCAGGTATAGTACAGTAAGTACTTTTTTTGTCTCGCACCTGGGCAATGCACTCTCTTGCCTCTGCGTGACTTCTTCATGTTAAGTATGTCAGATCATTCATCATCTGAAAGCGCTATACAAATAAAGATGTATTGTATTAATATCAGTGATGAATGACAAATGCTTAATGCTAATGTCTGCTCGGAAAGCAGCAGAGGGGCTGACATTCATATATTTAAAACACTTAACATTGTGTGTTAAGCCTCACCCTATTTTTAATTACAGAATCAGAAACAGTTATCGTAGAAATTTGCATTTATTCTTTCACTACTTTTGTTTTTTAAAAATCCGTACGTGTATACAGGAGTCCGCTTCAGTTGAACCTCAGATCGAATTTTATGACTCACTGCTGCCTCATCTTTGTTTCTGGGTGCAAGTAAGGAAGAGATGAAACACCAAGCATCTTTAAATGCCCTCGCCTTAATCGAACGCTGTCCTTTTCATCTGGATGGCATCTGCCTGCCTGCACTTCGTGACAGACACATCCACAGGAACTTGCAATGCCCTTCAGAGAATCTCTCAAAGCAACCGGCGACTTGTTTGCCAGGTGAGAGAGTGCATGTGCTCTGTGGACAGATAATTCAACCCAAACAAGTAAAACAAACGCCGACTTTCCCCGAAAGTATATTTGTTCTGTAATCATGTATGAACTACGTAAATGAACTCTAGACTACACAGCCTCCTCTCAGTATTTAGCATTACTCTTTTGTCATTTGACTCAGACTAAGCGCGGATCATTTTCAAGGCTTCCAAAAAAGTTTTTTGTCTTTTGAGTTTTTCCTGTTCTGTGACTCCCACCACAAAAGCACGTGACTATAAACATTGGCTTCATGAGGTCACCTTTCACTGCTTCCTCTATTTTTGTGTCAGTAGCATATCTTTGTGCAGGTATAATATCAAGTATACGATCAAAATGATGCCTGTAAAGTCTTGTGTGCATCAACTTTTTAAATGTGTAAGATAAGATATGAAAACCTTCTCACAATGGGGAAATTCGCAATTTACAGCAGCAAAATTTGGAGGGAAGAAAGTAGAAAAATATGAAGTATTTGCATGCACAAAATAAATGTTAAAAATGAACTGCACACAGTACAGGATGCAATATAAAATATAAGCACATATTCAACTGCATATATGCTGCATAAGGTGGCTGTGTTATTTAAAATGTGTGAGTGGGGGTGAGTCCAGGTTTTCAGGTGCATCTATTCAGTAGCCTGACAGCAATCGGCAGGAACGAGCGTATCAGTCTCTGGCTGAGGGAGCTGCCCAGTGCTGTCAGACTGGACTGGAGGGGGTGGGAGGGTCTGTCCATCATAGCTTTTTTGCTTAGCTAGCATCCTCCTGTTGCCCATCTCCTCCAGAGTCTCTAGGGAGCAGCCCAGGACAGAGCTGGTCCTCCTGACCGGTCGGTCCAGTCTCTCTATCTCGCTCCTGGGCTGAGATGCTGCCTGACCAGCAAGCTATGGCATAATGAATGGCTGAAGCCACCACAGAGTCATAGAAGGTATTAAGGAGTGACCCCTGAACTCCAAAAGACCTCAGTTTTCTGAGTAGGAAGAGTGGCTCTGTCCCATCGTGATCAGAGAGTCCGTGTTGGTAGACCAGTCTAGTTTATTGTTGAGAAGAACACCCAGGTACTTGTAGGAGACAATGCCCTGAAAAGTAGACCAAAGTAAAGAAAAAAAAACCTAATGGTCAGCTAAATACTTCCCTGACCCTGTGGAGGTTATAAAGCCTTGAGTGGTCAGTCTTTCAATCTTAATCCACACAATGGAGATGTCAAACTCATTTTTGTCATTACCGTTTCCCGTGGTTATTACTGAAACTATATGAAGAAACCAAGAATCACGGTGTATTCAATTATTGTTTGAGTAACTGTAATGAGGGTTTTGGTAACAAGAAAATGCTTACAAAATATCTCTTACTCATTACATATGAGAATTTGAAATCTTGATACAGATTGTAGCAAGCATCATGGAAGTTGACATGTTTGATTTGCTTTCGCAGTTCACATAAAAAGAAGTGGCGGGCCAGATCTGATCTTGTGTTTGACATCTGTGATGTAGATCAACACATGCTGAGTTGATATATAGGTCATCTTCACTGGAGGCAATACAAAATGACAAAGCACACCCAATCCACCCACTCCCACCACCACCACTCTTCAATCTGTGAGAAGTCCAGGATGTTCCAGCACAATCTGGACATAAAGTGCTGGTTTTGACAAACACATGCTCATCCGGCTTGTGCTCGCTATCAGAACATCCGCAGGCCCGGATTAAACATGAGCCATGAAACACACAGACAGTTGTACCTTTACAATGATATCATAGTGTAGACTTGTTTTTCCGGTTATGAGACTTCGCTTGATTGATTGTTATGCTTTGTGTAGCAAGCCCAAATTTGAATTACACATCAGTTTTAGATACACTGCCATGAGAAGTTTCCCCCCAAAAACGTACGTTTTTCAAAAAAGAGAGCCGTAGTTGTCGATGCACTTTCAGTCATTTAGTGACTGGGACAGTCAAACACACAAATGCAAAATGAGAACACTCGGAAGGGAGGTGGAGGAAAAGCTAAACTGCATGGTAAAAGGCCAACCAGACTGACTCCAAGTTTGTGAGGTCACTCACAAGGCTACACCCCTTAAAGGCACACATCATCTCTATACGAAAATGATAATGCTTTTGATTTAAATGTGTTACATTAAAACTTCTCCGAAATGAACAATTACACTGGAGCATTTTCACCATCGCTCCATGTTTATGTCCCTTCTCAACACTGGAATACCATGAAATTATAGGAATACAATGTTCATTAGTAGAGTAGCACTGAAACTTTATTGTACGTTTACTCCAGAAAACCAGAGGACAAAGAAACCATACTTCAAAATACATAACAGTTATGATGAGTAGAGCACACTGTAGTGTGCAGCAATGCTACCTCCTTCTACCAATTATTGCTATTTCGTTTTGAGATATGGTCGACGAGGCCCAGTCTCGCCTTGTTAGCCTCCAGTGGGAATGTCACTTCAGCGAGCATCAGGCGAGCCACTGAGGCGGAAGCTGGAACAGTGTGTACCAAAACATATCTACAGTTGAAGCTTTTGTTCGGATTGTTGTGGCCAGGATGAACTAACTCGGAGGAGGTGCTGGCCTGGTGGTGGGCCGAAAAACATCCTGCTGACTGTCTCTTTAAATTCGTCCAAATGCAAAACATATTCCGGAAATATTAATGTAAAACAGTATGCTACAAACGGTTCAAAACACTATATTTAGACACTTCGCGCTAGTAGCTTTTTGAACAAGGAATATTGTACATTCCCATTGGGGTTGTGGCTATATAGCTACACGTTTATTTGACACTGCTGTCCTCTGCTGGCTTGTTGTAGCAACAACTCATGACTTGTCAGTGTGCCATGCCGCAATGTACTGTATCTCTTGTTGCTTTAACACTGATCAGAGTCATTTGATGATCCCAGCTGCCTTTGAAGCTCAACTTTCTGTCTCTCCATGTGGTAGATTTCTTTGGACATTAGCCTGCATAGATCAGGGACAGATGTATCTCCATGGGGCCAACCGTAAAACAATTTATCACCACATAGGCAAAGACAATGCAGCGGACTGTGGCTATTCACAGGGAATATGGAGCAGTACCTCCAATACACGTTTTCAACGAAAAATGAGAAGACATGGGGCTGTGGTGGGGTGGTTGTTAAAAAACCCAAATAGAGCCCCAAAATAAAAGTTCAGGTCATCCCTTTTCTGCCACCCAGATGTCCCGCTGCCTTTTACTTAAAAAATTATGAAATGGCCCTCTTCGTCTTTACCTGTGGGAGGCCTGGGCCTTGCTGATTTGACAGTGAAGGTGCTTGATGATGGCATTAAAGCGCTTGGTTTGCCCCTAAGACAGTGCAAACACATCATTAAATACATTCAGCAGCTTTGAAAGTTTCTTTTGCCATACCTCAATGTCTTGCTTTAACTGGACATGGCTCTCCAACTCTTTCTGAAGACTTTCCCTCCTCTCTGCTATATTTTCCATCAACTCTCCAATCTCCACTGTCAGGGCCTCAATCTCTCTCTGTCGAGATAAAATCCAGACTTTCGTACAGCTGTCTGGAAGTAAACATGGTGGTCATAGGCCCATGGTTACAAATTTACCTTTTCTGACTGCACTTTGATTCCATGTGGATTTTCTAAATCCTCCTTCAGCTCCTCCTTAAACTTCCTCAATTTTTCGACAAGGGTTGTCTTCTCCTCTTTGCAAGCATCAGTATGGTCCATCTTGCGCAAAACTGCCTGCCTGTGGCTCACCATTTTTCTTCGATAAATGTCAAACTGAGCCCGTGCCATGCAGGCCGTCTCCTCTTCCTCACTTATTTGCTCCAGGAGTTTTGCCTTGTCCACTGTGATGGAGGCACAGTGGTCACGTCTTGCCTGCATTTCCTGCTCTAAATGCATCATGTCATCTTCCACAATAAGGAGGTCTCTCGCTTTATGTCTCAGTTTCTTCTCAGCCTCGTCGCTTTTCTTCTGCACATCCGATAGAGTCACCTGTCAAAGGCATTCAACATTTATGCACATACAGTATATATTCTTTCACTGGAAGTAAAATTATGCATTCCATTTACTGCGATTGGGTCAAAAATCCATCGATCCATCCATCCATTTTCTAATCAGCTTATCCTCACGAGGGGCGCGGACGTGCTGGAGCCTATCCCAGCTGTCTTCGCGCAATTGGCAGAGTACATCCTGAACTGGTTGCTAACCAATCGCAGGCACACAGAGACGAACAACCATTCGGGCTCACAATCACACCTAGGGACACTTTAGAGTGTTCCATTAGCCTGCCATGCATGTTTTTGGAATGTGGGAGGAAACCAGAGAACCCGGCCAAAGCCAACGCAGGCACGGGGAAAACATGCAAAATCCACACAGGAAGGTCGGAGCCGGAATCGAACCCTGCATCTCTCCACTGTGAGACCTCCGTGCCGCATGGGAGAAAATAGTGAGGGGAGAAAAAAAAATAAAACTATCCTTAAATGTTTTGTTAAAATTAAAGGTGAACCTGTAGGGAGCTGAGAGACTCTTGGTCTTTTTGCAGAGTTTCAAACTCAGTGGTGTCACGTTGGCTGATATTTTCCAGAGCTTGGCCTACTGTTAATTGACTCTGAGATCCTGAAGGTCAGATAGGAACAAAGTATCATTTTTTTTCGTCAAAACATATAATTGTGGATGAAAGGTACAACCCCAAGCTCATATTTGGACAAACAGAAATTACAATTATAAGTTAAAAACGAGAGCTAGAGCTGGATAGCGATGTTAGCATTGAAAAGCGTTCTCTTTTTTAAAAGGAATATATTGATTAAATTTGCAAAATATGTGTGTTCAATTGGCTATTGTTCACCCACCTGTACAAGTGGTGGGATTTGACATTTTAACATCAGTGAGTTTTTGCTTTCTCTAAATGAACTAAGAACCAAGGATTACCAGGAGAGTTAAACTGTGTCAGCAGTAAAACTACAACTCCCAGCGTGCTTTTTAGTACCGTTGACCCGTCAGTTCGCAAACTACTTCCGGGTTTCATTCCCATGTTGTTTGTTTTGAAATTCTGTTCAAACCGACCTCAACGCTGTTTTTAGTTTACTCATCGATTACACGTGTGCAAAAAAATACACTGTCAAATGTTTTGTCGTAGTTTGTGTCGCTTGCGTGCAGTCTTTTCCTGCGTAGTTTACAGCAATCTAAACAGAGGATGGTGGAGAACAAGCTCAGCACACACTGGTGAAAAGGATGCGATTGCACTGGCACAGCGCTGTATTACATTGACGACAAGAAGCCTCCTTCACAATGATGTCGGGTGCTTGTACGAAAACGATTCTGTTCAAATGTATCTTCGGCAGCTCATGGACAACCACAAAGCTCTTGAGCACAAGTTGCAGCGTTCAAACCTGAGCGAAGCTCACAGGAAAGCATTGGTTAAGAAATACACTGAGCTGCTGCCTTTGGCTAATGTCTATTACAAAGTTGAACAGGCCCTGAAAGATCTTGACGAAATTAATACCATATTGCATTGTAAGTACCCCGTTTTATAATTTTGGGAAATGCAGTAGTATGTTTGCTCGTAGTATCAGTGCATTTTATCTAATCTGTGGAGAATGTCATAGTTATCATTTATTTCATACTATATGTTGGATATCATGATATTACTTTTGCTCTACTCTTGACTGTTGCCCCAGCTGGTTCCAAAGATGAAGATGAACAGTTTGATCAGCTGCTGAAAGAAGAGGAAGTGCTTATTGCAGACAGGATTTCAGGCTTAAAGAAAGAGGTAAGGACGCAAGAGCACGTGCATGATCAAAGTTTTTGTAGAATATTCAGTGGTGTGGTTGAGTATATTCCCTCTCTCTCTCTGGCTCTTGCTCTCTAGTTAATAAAAGCTCTCTTGCCAATTGACCCTCTGGACTCTAGTAGCATTCTGCTGGAGGTTGTTTCAGGACGAACAATGGGAGGTTTGTGACTTTCACGTCAATTATGGTTCAGTTATAGCTGTATTAAACATTTACATACACGCAACAGAAAAAGTTAGGGGCATTGGGCTTTTGGGTGCAATTTTAGTATGAACCTAAAATGTACTGACCTTTACAGATAATCTCAACTTTACGTTCACTAAAATTTTCAATGCTCATGTCATCACTACTCTTTGAACAACTTAACATAAATACAAAGGCTAAATTGTAAAATTCACAACAGTTGTTTGAGCCTTGAACATTTCCAAGCGTGTCCCCTCCTGTGCCTTTATGTGAGACTTTATTTCTCTGCTACAACCTGCTGTTGGCACTCTGTGACAGTTCAGTGGCCATTTACAGGTCTTGTTAATCAAAAGCTAGTTGCCATCTTGATCTCATGGTGTCCAAATGTGAATAGCATGATGAAGAGGGCCATTTACATTACAATTCTAATTGAACCAGGACATTTATTGGTCGATTTACACATTTGTGAATGTTGCTGTTAAGCTCCTGTAGTGAAACATTAAACAGTTGGATGAGCATTCAAAAAATTGGGGAAGAGCAGATTACATTCCCACATAAAGGTTATGAGGCATTTTACGTTGATCCTGAAATTTCACCCGAAACCTGAATACTCTGAACATTTTTTCGGAGTGCTGTCTATCAGAGGTTTATTTAAATTGTGTATTTTTTTTAGGTGACATATGTCAGCAATTCACCAGAGAAATGTTTGATATGTACCAGGGTTTTGCCGCTTATAAGAACTGGGATTTTGAGATCTTTAACTACACTCCTGCAGAGTTTGGTCTGTATACAGTATATATTCTGCTTGCTTTACTCGATACACTGGAGCCTTGAGCTTTTTCTCATGTCCTTCTCAGGTGGTTTGCATCACGCGGCCGTACGTATAGCTGGGGAGAATGTGTACAGACATCTGAAGCATGAGGGTGGAACCCACCGTGTGCAGAGGATTCCTGAGGTGGGCCTTTCCTCCAGGATGCAGCGAATCCACACTGGAACCATGACTGTGGTCGTTCTGCCTCAGCCTGTTGAGGTACAGTAACTCATCAACAGCTCTCGATTTTAATAACTTGAGTTTAAAGCTAACACGTGCGCTCCAGGTGGATGTCAGCATCGACCCCAAAGAGCTCCGTGTTGATACGTTCAGATCTCGAGGTGCTGGGGGTCAAAGTGTCAACACAACTGATAGCGCAGTGCGCATTGTTCACCTCCCCTCAGGTATGACAATCCAACAGCTGTCAAGCTTGTCCAGACTTTTCTTGACGACTGTTGTAAAATTTCCCTTTCAGGAATCACAGCAGAGTGTCAACAGACCCGCTCTCAACTGCAGAACAGAGAAACTGCCATGCGCATGCTGAAGGCCCGCCTCTACCAGAGCATGATGGGTAAAGAGACTGAGCAGAAGAATTTGGCACGGAAGCAGCAGGTAACCCACCTCCCGAAGCCAATACTGTCACAATTATCAAGCAAAGAAAGCAAAAATACACAAACCTGTGTCGTCCTCAAAACGGCAGACCCGCCCCTTCCAAGTTTGTACTACCAAATTTAAAATAGTTATTGTATAATATTATTTTTCTCTCAACATAATATGTACAGGATACAAACCAAACTCTCCAGGAGTGTAGTTCAACGTCTCAAAATCCCAGTTCCTGCATTATTCCCAACAATTCCTTTGGAAAAGTTTCCGACATTTGAAATTGCTGGAATTAAACCACCTTATTTTATAGGTAGATTGTAAATTTTGATTAACACCCAGCCGTGTGTCTTCACACCAGGTGGGAACGCGCTCGCAGTCAGAGAGGATTCGCACCTACAACTTCAGCCAGGATCGTGTCACAGACCACCGGATTGGCTACATTTGCAGAGATATTAAGGTTAGCTGCAGAAACGGTGACCCAAGGTCCGACATCTATCACATTTCTGCATGTTCTTCTAAACCACGCCAGGAGTTCATGCGAGGAAGGGAGGCGCTTGATGATGTCATCAGTGTCGTACTTGAACACGCAGAAAGGGAGGCGCTTCTGGACCTGGTGGAGAACAGCAGAAGCAGTGTGCACTCTTCTGCAGACTGACTCACGCCACAGCTTGCTGTCAAGTTTGGAGTTTGATAGTTCAACATCAATATCGAAACACCGGACATGAGGTGTAGTCACACTGCAAATATTTATTTTCACATTGCAGTTGCAGATTTTGCTCGTGGAAATATATTTTTTTATGTTATTTGCAATTTACTGTACATTCATTATGCCTGTGATTAAATTATTTGTCCTAAAATAATGAAAATAAGAACTTTTTCTTGGTGACAAACTGAAAATTGCTATTTGGGAACCATTTTGTGTCAAAAGCGTCATCTTTATTAGACTGCGGCATCCTTGAAGTTGTCATTATGAAACTGCAAGGCCACTTATCAGCTTTATGCACTCACATACAATCAGCTGCTCACATACTGCCAGCTGATTGATTCACCTCCTGTACATGTTCAAGAGCAACATTAAAATGAACTTGAACTACAAAAGCAAATTCATTTACAATTCAGAAAATGGAAAAAAAATGTGTCTAGTCATCATAGTCTCTTTGTCGAAAGCTTCTGGATTTTCCATTCTGTGATTTGCTTTTCTTGAATGAGGTGGGTCCGCCTTCCACGCCGAGTGATGTGATGATGCGCTCCTTGAACTTGGGTTTTGGTTCCGGTGGCAACTCCTTCGGGGCACTGTCTTCGTCTCCTACTTTGGGCAACTGCAAGTCCACGATTGTGCTGGGAATAAAAAGAGAACAGAGACGAGTTACTGAAACGAATGATCTAAAGGGTGAACAGCTCCAGCAAGTATGAAGGGCACACATACTATGGATCCTTCTCCTCCTTGATCTGTTCCCAAGCGCCATACGGGTTCAGTGATTTTGGCTTCTTAGCTTTTGCCACCTTTTCCTGTTTTTTCATTCCAGGTTCACTGGTTGTATTTTGGACCTCCTCTTTCTTTTCCTCCTTAACATCCTCTTGAGGAATATTGTTGCTTGTTTGACCTTCTTCATCCTTTCCTGAAGGTTCCCCCTCTGCTTTCCTTTTCTGAAATAGCCCATAAGGAAGTTTGAATACAGGTAAATTACTGTTCTCCATCTCAATTGTTCTTACCCTAAATCTATTTTCTGGGACAACGGACGGCAGGGTCGGCTGTTCTGTTATTTCTGCGTCCTGGGATAACTGAACCTCATTACAGCCGTTGTCTCCTGAAGTCAGCTCCTCCTGAAGTGCTTTCTCACTGCCAGATGCCAAGCTGGATTTAGGAGTTTCATTGGTGGGGGGTAAGTCATTTGGCTTTTCCCATCTAGACTCTGAGAGATGAGACAAATGTAACGAGATACAAATTAACAGACTGCTTGCAATGACAGCAAATGTACAATAGAAAACTAGATAGATAGATTTCGAACCTCCTGTTTCTGTGTGGTACCAATATGTATATCCTTCAGGGCTGACACCTTCCATCCAAGCACTACCTGAAGAGTTCTAGGGAATAAGAAAACAGTAAAATAGAATTGCACTATTAAAAGGGTAATCTAGAATCAAAATATGGTAGTTATAGAACCTTGTGCTGTCCGTGCTGCACAAAGTATGAGCCAGTCATGAAGCCTTCAGGCCTGTCCCACTGAGAGTCTGCAGCAAAAAACAAAAACAAAACACAGGTCAAAGTAGACATTCGGACAGAGAATCAATGTTCCAGCGATACCCCTTAAAAAAACCTTTTACCTCCAGTTACGGTGTTATAGTAGTACACGTGTCCGTCATCTGTCCGTCCTTCAACCCAACACATACTCTGTGTTCGGTTTTGCTCCCCTGATGACTTCTTTGGTTTTTCAGTTTTCTTTTGATATTTTTTATGTGGTGGTGGCTCACACAGTACCACAGGTGGTGCTTTAGGTTGTGGCAGTACTGTGGTTTGGACACAAGAACCAGTTCCTGATACAAAAAAAACAATTACAGTCAAGAAAAGAGATGTTTTATGACCAGTCTGTATTTTTAACATAGTGCCACACACTGTTACCAGAGTCCATTTCCATCCTTTTCAGGTCTTCCTGATATGCCTTCAGCGCAGCCTCCTCCATTGCTGCAAACTGTTTTGACATACGGTCCTCTTGCTTTGCTTTTTGGACGCTCTTCTTTTTGATCTACAGAGACAGATCGACAAATGACAGCTGAGGGTAGCCAATACAAAGTCAAGCTCAGTCTGGCCAGTAATGGGGGTGATGCTAGCAAACTGAAGTACTATATTTTTCTTAGTTGTTAATATACCAACAAAGTTCACATAGGTTTCACTTATTGATCCAGTAACCATCAAAATGCAAGACAAATGTGATACAGGTACCTCAGAAATTTTGGCTGCCACATTTTCTTTGTGATTCTTTCCTCTTTCGTGAAATTCGATGCTCTACAATGCAAAATAAACATAAATACTTGTGACCATCACATGAACACTGTCCTCGGCAATAAACAAACAAAATGGGGCTCACTTACGGGCTTATTATCCGCAATCCAACACTTGCAGTATTGGCAGAATTTCCTCGGTTGTGACTTCCAATAATCAGCCCTAAACAGAATAGGAAAAGGATTAGCAGCCTACGCATTGTAGCCTTGACAGCTATGTAGCGAAATACAATATAGATCGATATGCTTCCGTGAAAATTACCCGTAGCACAAGGTGATTTTACTATACTGTACATGTTAAGTATTTGAGAGCGGGTTCTTACATTATAGTATTATGGTGTGATTGTAAGGTAGGATTGAGTTAAAACAAAGAAAACGACACTCAGTCTGTACACATTTCAGGAACAATTCTGTCCATTGCTGATGACGTCACAACAAAGTCGCTGGTGTCCTTGGCCTACCATTCACGGTGTTTCATATATATTATACCTGTATCGGGTATGACACGACCATGGGAAAAGCAGACATTTAATTAAGTCAGAAATATGCCTACCATGAACAGTGTGTGCCCATTTATAAAGTACTGAGAGTGCGCCATTGAACATCTCCCATATGGTCTAGCGGTTAGGATTCCTGGTTTTCACCCAGGCGGCCCGGGTTCGACTCCCGGTATGGGAACACATTTTCTGTCTCCAAGCAAAATTGTTGCCCTACTGTTTTTCACTGTACTGTCTAGTTGAAATCAGCACACGAACGCCACGTTTTCTCACATATATGTGTGTCGAGATTTGTAGCGACCCAAAGTGTGTTAATGTATTATATCACTGTCGGTAAAATAACCTGTCTCGTGTTACTCAAGAGCTCTCAACAAATCCCTGCGCAAAAAAAAAAAAAAAAAAAAAAAAAACCCGTGAGCGCTGAGACGTCATCACTAAGCGCCGACGAGAACATATCTACGCAAAATGTAAGAGCCTGACTACACGCCCGACTTCTCTCCTTTTGAATTTCCCTGCAGCCGGATTATAGCAACTGGCTGCGGGGCTCCGGTGTTGTGGGGCTCCCCATGATCAGCGCCATGGCTGGGTCGTCACACCGCGTAACGCTGGGACCGCTGGTTGCTGCCATCGACCAGGGCACCAGCTCCACACGGTTCTTGGTAAGTGCGGGCACAAGTGGGTCATCTTGTGCTCAGTCGCTCGTTTTTCTTTTCCTATTTCTTGTCTGTACGTTTCACATGTCTGTACGTTTTGCATGAAAATCCATTCTTAGATTTACTCAGGGGCGTCACTAGGTTTCAAGAACAAGGGGGGCTTAGCCCCAAGGGGAACACGGCCCCTTTAGGGGGGTCCGGGGGCATGCCCCCCTGGGAGAATTTTTTTCTACATTCTGTTAAAAATCCATCAATTCCGTGCACTTTGAGAGCAAAATGAAGAGGCTATGAAGAACTACACACATCACATTAGTATCCTCTTTACTATGATGGGGCTTCCTCCCCTGGACTTTAACTGGACTAGATAATAGAAATTATAAAGAGTTCAAAAGTTCAATCTTGGTTGTTCAAGGGAATTAGAAGGATGCCCGATAACATAACCTATATGACAGTAGGCCTATATTCCTCTCTACCAAAATGTATTAATATATGCTTAGCCCCCAGAAGACTATGTATTTTGAGATGTCTGCCGCGATATGCAATTTAAGTTAGTACAATGAGATGCAAAAGCTTCATCACTTTGGAAAAACACAAGTTTGCTGCCCAATACTTACTGTAAGCTCCGATTGCATTTTGGGAACAGCCTTGCAAGTAAAATTAGCTTTGAGATCTGATCGACTCACCTGTCCAGCAGAGCTCCCCCCCCCGCCCCCGGCTCACTCTCTGTGCGTCTTTAGCCTGATAAATGTATTTATTTTATATTTATTTATTTATTTTATATAGGCCAAAATCTCAATAGGTGTTGCCTCAAAGAGTTGGTGTAATGATTATTTATGTATTTAATAATAAAATGTTGCTTAATTTTTATTAAGCACCACCTTAATTTATCCAAAAGTGAACACTTGTTACAGTGCAGTTTCTGCTGTTACTGGAGATATTTTAGCGGACTATAGTCACTAGTTTTACCAGCATGGATGCATTGAATACTTAATTTACCTTTCTAAAAAACTGTCGAATATCCATGCTGTCGACTCAACCTGACTTTCGGCAATGAACTGTCAGTTGTTGCGTTAGCATTTGATGTGGCGATGGTGACAGACACGTCAAATGCTAACGCAACACCTGTTGCGTTCAGGAAACCTGGGAGATTTAACATCACAATGATGGCAGGTTATCGAAATATAATTTAAAATGGCCACATTACGTTGAATTTGATGCAATATATTCGCAAAAGTACAGGAAAAATAAATAATACTTTTTTTTAAATAATGCAATGAAATTATTTAGGGGGGCTAAAGACATTTTTAGGGAGGCTGAAGCCTCCCTAAAATAGGCCTAATGACGCCCATGGATTTACTAATGCCACAGATGCCAAAGTGAACTCAGCCCTCCACGTCGATATTCGCTTGACCGAGGTTAAAAGCCATACCAATATGATAAATTAGTTTCTGTCAGTCGCCGTGGTAAATTTCTCAGATCAGAATTTAATTTCTCAAACCTTTTTCTCAGATGCTTTGGTAAATTTTTCAGATCAGAATTGAATTTCTACAAAACTACTACTGCAAGTACAGAGTATGCGCCCTGCTTAGTGATCCAAATATTTGCCAGTGGGGCAGTAAATAGTGTCGTGTACTATATAGCATGTAACTTTCATGTGCTCTTTTGGCAGGTGTTCAATTCCAAAACGGCTGAACTCCTCAGCCATCACCAGGTGGAAATAAAACAGAGCTTCCCCAAAGAAGGGTCAGTGTGTGGTTAAATAATCCATGAATGCATCCCTCTGAAGACCTGAATTGTGTTTGTGCTTCTCAGATGGGTGGAGGAGGACCCCAAAGAAATCTTGCAGTCTGTGTACGAGTGCATGGAGCGCACATGTGAAAAACTCACACAACTCAATATTGACATTGCTAATATTAAAGGTATGCGGGATTGTGTCTTTTGCAGTTCCTGTAAAATCCCATGAATAATACTCGGTTATTTGTTTCTTTCCAGCGATTGGAGTTACCAACCAAAGGGAAACCACACTTGTTTGGGACAAAGAAACTGGGGAGCCGCTGTACAATGCAATAGGTAACCTTTATTTAATTACTGTAAAGTGTATCCTGAGCAAGAAAACGTATTTGCCTCTTATTTCTCAGTTTGGCTTGACCTGCGAACTCAATCTACAGTTGAGAGTCTGATCAACAAAACACCAGGGAGGAATAAAAACCACCTGAAGGTGAAAACCAAACCAGTCATGCAACATTCCAGTGATCAGCCAGGAAGCATTTGAAAAAATGTTTGCTGCAGTAACAAATCAAAATACTTGTTTGAAGTATTTTAGCTGTGTTAAGGCAAATGTCATGAAATTTATAAAGGTGTTACATTTTGTCTGATGTTTCAAGTTCCAATTTCTGCTCTTTAAATTTATCAATCACGTACCTGTAACATCAAATTGTTTCCTTTTGCTAAATCATGGCCACTCTTGGCCAATTGAAAAGCATGATTTAATTATTATTTTGTTAATCAAGCCCTAAATTGACCCAAGATAAACAAAAAGGAAAATATTATACGTGTCAAACTGCCGCAGTATAGTGGCAACTACTGCTGAGGATTGTCTTACTCGAATTTAAAAAAACATATTAGTGGCTGGTATCGGCAGCCTCTCTGACTATTCGATACCATAAAATAAAATAAAATAAAAAGCCAGTATTGGCCTGATACTGATACCTGTATCGGTACTGGCCACATCGGAGATTATTATAATGATATTTTTGCTACTGAAAAATTGACCCAGAACATGCACGTGTGCATGGTAAACTAACATTTAGGCCATTTATATCCTGTAAATTGATACAACCCATCACAATTTGTTACCCTTTTACATCATCTAGCATAAAACAGGTCTCCCCATCAGCACTTACTTCAGTGCGGTGAAACTTCGCTGGTTGATGGACAATGTCGACGAAGTTCACAAAGCTGTACTTTCTCACCGTGCCATGTTTGGCACCGTGGACTCTTGGCTCATTTGGGTGAGACATTTGTTGCCACTTATCTTTTTTTTTTTCGGGTTAAAAGAAGTTGAGCGTGACTGGGTGCAAATATCCTCCAGTGTTTAACCGGAGGAAAGTCTGGAGGGGTTCACTGCACAGATGTGACCAATGCCAGTCGGACCATGTTGTTCAACATTCACACCATGGACTGGGACCCAGAGCTCTGCAAGTAAGACACTTACTCGTTGCCTCTGTGCATGTCGTATTGGGTACATACTTCCATCAGGCTAATGCTTTTTCTTGATCCCCATCAGATACTTTGGTATTCCAATGGAGATTTTGCCTCGAGTGAGAAGCTCTTCTGAAATCTATGGCCTCATGGTGAGCCATCATCACAGGTTTATTTATTTATTTATTTATTTTGTGCCGCTAGAAAAATAACCAGAGCTGTTCTGAGTGCATGAACATTGACCAAGAAACTCTTTTAGGCATTATTTTGTGTGCCATTGTCTCCCCTCTCTCGCTGGTAGAAAATAAGTTCGAGCTGGGTAAGTCATATTATAACTCGCCACTTTCCTTATCACGCTAAACCCTGCTTCTTCTGTGTGGTTGCTTACACTCTGTCTCACAAGATCATTTCCAACTTTGAGCAGATAGTTTAGTGGCTAAGGCAGTTTTCTACCAAAATTATGTGAAGCAAAATGACAAAATATGTCCTGTTAATTGGATACAAACATTGTTTGGTTCTACAAATATCTACAATTGATATGTTGCCGTTTGGAAATGGGCTGTTCAACTTTGCTTCTCTTGTGACACGGCACTCACCAGCTTCTGCTCCACCCATCGCCTGAACGTTCCTTAATCTCTTCACTCCTTGATCACACCCTGAGTACCCTGTGCATACAAAGGAGTATATTGACGATATTGAGGCCATGTCCACACGGACATTGGTGGAGTGAAAAACATATGTTTATTGATGTACTATGGCTTTTAGTTAATGAAAAGGGTGAATATATTGCAAGAGTTTTGTTTTCCGTTCCCCGTGCTGTTTTAGTCAATAAGGTGCTTTTGAGATGTCCCGTTTCACCTGAAAAAAATAAATAAATTGAACTTAATATTCATTCTATAAAGTAGACTCAAATCCCACACACAATATAATAACTGCAAGCAAACAATGTACACACAAACAGTGTAATATTTGAGCTAGCTGACAGGGTGGACATTTTTGGCTAATGCTAGCATTTCATGAGAAAATGCACCTTCCATTTAGAAATGTGTCAATTAGCATCATGGCTGCGCACTGCAAGTTTATACCAATTTCTATTTGACTTTGACAGTCAATATGCTAAGCCTCGCAACATCAAACTACACCTGATGACAATTACAAAACGGTGTAAAAGAAAAATTCTCTGCAGCAATCCACAGTGTCAGACTCCATTGAAGAAAGACAAAATGCTGGTGGTAATGTCATTGAAAATGAGGGGCAGTTACTGTACTGCTTAATGACAGGGTGGATAGCAATTTTGGGGATACATGGAAAATGTTCAGTGTGACATTATGAAAATAGATATGACCCATTTGATCAAACAACTTGTTGTGGAGAACAAAACCACGTAAAAACAAATGATTTTGTTTCATTTATCCCCTTATTACACACTGTAGTTAGCGGAGCCAAATGAAGAAAACTGCTATAAAATGACGAACATTTAAAACTGCACATCATTGTGTTGGTATGAGTGACCGCAGACTTTGGTTCTTCTGCTATACTTTCATGATGACTGAAGAATTCTGATGAGAACGCCAAAGGCACCTTATAGCGATATCTGTTATTTGACGATGTGGTCAAATAATGTTGTTGGCGGTGACATAATTTGCGCAACGTTATTTCACATGGAGTGCTTTAGTCTTATGTTTCAGCATTTTAGCAATAGACATTTTGGATGTACCTGGATGTCTCATCCACTATCACCTTGAATTGTGGTTTATTATACAAGTGACAAAAAAATAAATCACTTAATAAATACATGTGATTGCTTGGCAGAAATCAGGAGCACTTTCTGGAATCCCCATTTCAGGGGTAAGTATTAATCAATTCTATTGGGTGATGCAAATTGCTCCATATCTGATGCTCGTGCATTTGCTCGTTATTCAGTGTCTTGGGGATCAGTCGGCAGCGTTGGTTGGACAGATGTGCTTTCAGGACGGGCAAGCTAAAAACACGTAAGTCCACACGCCGTGCGGCTGGGAGAAAAAGAAAAGGTATTTAGGCAAAGTGCACTGTTCCCAATGCTTTTTGTGATGTATTCCAGCTATGGAACAGGCTGCTTTTTGCTGCGCAACACCGGACCCAAGGTGCTGCCACTGACCTGCGAATGTCTGGAAGTTGGACTGTACCCCCGATGGTTAACTGCTGTTGTCTTTTGCAGCCAGTCATGTCTGACCATGGACTTCTGACCACTGTGGCCTACAAACTGGGTCGAGACAAACCCGCCTGCTACGCATTAGAGGTGAAGCACCAGGAATCGTATTTTTTACATTTGCATCCTTGTCCAACACGGTGTTCTCGCCAGGGTTCTGTGGCTATCGCCGGAGCTGTGGTCCGTTGGCTGCAGGACAATCTTGGCATCATTGGATCTTCCGAGGAGCTTGGTATGTCATATGAACTCTCAGTCTCTTTGATTATTTGCCCTATGTGTGCATTCTTTTTCTGTGCAGAGAAGTTGGCTGCATCAGTTGGGACATCCTATGGTTGTTATTTTGTTCCTGCCTTTTCGGGCCTTTATGCGCCTTACTGGGAGCCCAGTGCAAGAGGGTAGGACCCAGTTTGGAACACAAGTTGGCCTGACAACTGCATTCGATGGACGTTTTCATTGTGTCACAGGGTTATTTGCGGGTTGACACAGTTTACCAACAAGAGTCATCTTGCATTCGCTGCATTGGAAGCAGTCTGCTTCCAGACACGAGAGGTGCCAACACACACACACACACACACACACACACACACACACACACACACACACACACACGTTCACTCAGACTCACTTCTACTCTTTCGCTCACACACAGACACAGACCATCCCCTTCGTATGGTGTGAAGTTGATCTTGAAATTTGTGCTTTTCCATTTGTTTGCAGATTTTGGACGCCATGAATCAAGACAGCGGCATCCCGCTCACTCAGCTGCAGGTGGACGGAGGGATGACATCCAACAGGCTGCTGATGCAGCTGCAGGCGGACATACTCTGCATCCCTGTTGGTAGGCCTTCCCTTTGCCCTCTATGTTTCCATCGTCATTTTGTTGATGACAACCGTGTATGCTGCAGTCATGTTTTTTTTCCAGCAGAAATTTTTAAAAAGCATTCTACATGGAAGCATTAAAACACACCACGAATGAATGTTATTTGACACACTCGGTCATTTTTTTTTGTCATCACTCAACGTATGTTAACTGAAAAAGTGGCATGTTAATCCTTTTTTTTTTTTTTTTAATTTACTAATTTATTTTTTGAGCAGCAGATCAAATAATTAGTGGTGCCATAGGAGAGCATGAGTTTTCGCTGCAGGGAAGACGGTCGTAATGCCACAGTTAAAAGTACACCCATAAGAACTTAATAAGAGATGTTCATTATGCTTTAAAGGTATGCCCATACAAATTTATCAAATGATGTATATTCTGCATCTTTAGCTTGCATATTGTGCTCAGGAAAGTTGTAAATGATCCCGTTTCCTTATTTTCCTCAGTGAAACCATCCATGCCAGAGACCACTGCTCTGGGCGCAGCGATGGCGGCCGGTGCAGCGGAGGGGGTGAGCGTGTGGAGCCTGAACCCGGACGACTTGAGTGAAGTGACGTCGGAGAAGTTTGAGCCTCAGATCAACCCTGAAGGTATATTTGAAGAAGTCCACTCCACTCTGCATCGTGCATCGTGTGATATTTTTCTCGTGTTCGCGTGTGTCTGGCAGAGAGTGAGTTCCGGTATGCCCGCTGGAAGAAAGCCGTTCAGAAGTCCATGAACTGGGAGACCACAGAGCTGCCGTCTAACGGGAATGGTTGCGTGGTTCAATTTGCTTATTGATTTTGAATCTCCTTTCTGTGTCTTGAATTGTTGTAATCTTGTGCGCAGGTGAAAGCAGCATCTTCTGCAGTGTCCCACTGGGGTTCTACATCATGGGCAGCATGCTAATGCTGATCGGAGCCAATTACATTGCAGGTTGGTGTCCGCCTAGCTGATCACGAGGGCACTAAAATAATCTGTTAAGTTTACGATGACCTCTTTTGTGTCCCCTCAAGGACACAATTAATTGTCCTGGTGGCCAGCAAGGAGAAAGACCCCCCCGGTTGAATACCGTATGTCTTGTTTTCCCCAAAATATCACTCCACAAAGAGGAAAGACTGTTTGAACTGACACTTAATGGGACCTTCCCCCTATTGAATTTCTCTTGTTGTGCATGAACTATAGTAGGAGTATGCATGCAGTGTCTGTTTTTCTTACTGTTTTATGAGCTTACTTGGCAGGTCGTTGTGATCCTTTATTCATATTTGGACAAAATGAATTGTGCTGCTGCTTCATTGTTCCCAAAACCCTTCCCCGATACTCTGAGTACTTTTAGAGCACTTTATATGGTCTTTTAATTTGTGGGCACTAAGCTAATGTATATATTTTTTCCTATTAGAAAAAAAAAATCGAAATATTTATTTCTTTGGAATCTACACATACTGATACTCGTCAAAAATTTGAATATCATGAAAAAGTTTCCTTTTCCGTAATACCATTCAAAAAGTGAAACTTGTGTAACGCGTACATTCATTCCACACAAACGGATACATTTCAAGTGTTCATTCTTTTTCATTAAGATGACTGTGTGAAAACTAATTAAAAAAAAACTACAGGTAATAGAAAACCCCAATTCACGATCTCAGAAAATTAGAATGTTGTCAAAACTGTACGCGAGACATGGGTTTCATCTGTCGCATTCCTTGTGTCAAGCCACTCTTGAACAACAAACAGCGTCAGAAGCGTCTCGCCTGGGCTAAAGAAAAAAAGGACTGGACTGCTGCTGAATGGACCAAAGTTCTCTGATGAAAGCAAATGTTGCCTTTCCTTTGGAAACCAGTGTCCCAGATTCTGGAGGAAGCGAGGGGATTCGCAGAATCCGCGTTGCTTGAGGTCCAGTGTCAAATTCCCCCAGTCAATCATGGTTTGGGGTGGCACGTCATCTGCTGGTGTTGGCCCTTTGTGTTTCCTGAATTTCCAAGGTCAACGCAGCTGTCTACGAGGAAATTTGAGAGCACTTCATGGTTGCTGCTGCTGACCAGTTTTATGGAGATGCAGATTTCATTTTCCAACAGGATTTGATGCCTGGACACATTGCCAAAGCTGGTGTAAGGACCATGCTATTCCTGTTCTTGAGTGGCCAGCCAACTCGCCTGACCTTAACCCCATAGATTTTCTCTGGGGTATTGTGACGAAGAGGATGCGATACGCCAAACCCAGCAATGCGGAAGAGCTGAAGGACACCATCTGTGCAACCCTGGGCTCTCATAACACCTGAGCAGTGCCACGCACCGATCGACTCCGTGCCACGTCGCATTGCTGCAGTAATTCAGACAAAAGGAGCCCCAACTAAGTATTGAGTGCTGTACATGTACATATGTTTCATGGTCATACTTTTCGGTTGGCCAACATTTCTAAAACTAATTTCTTTGTATAGTCTTATGTATTATTCTAACTTTCTGAGATAGTGATTTTTTAAAAAAAAATAGTTTTCATGTCATTTAAATTAAAATGAATTAAAACTTGAAATGTATCAGTCTGTGTGGAATGAATGTATGCAGTTTCACTTTTTGAATAGTATTACTGAAATAAATCCACTTTTTCCATGATATACAACTTTTTTGACGAGCACCTGTACACATTGGCTTTAGTGATGGTAATCCAAGCATGGGCAGAGGTGAATTCCTTTGTAAACTATCAATCCTGTTGCTCCACTAAATCGTGTTGCTCCAAAGTGTGAAACATAAAGCACTTAGTCGTATGAATTTAGGTCAATATTTATTGTGTGTGTTCCTGAAAGCAAAGGTAAACATTGTCGACTAGGCCCCAAAATGGTCAAATTTCAGATGGAAACAACATGTTAGGTGTCCAGAATACAGGTCTGCCTTCACTATGATCATAAACCATAAATACTTGAAACTTGGCTCTGACGTATCTTTCCTTTGAATTTTTATTTGTGCTGACGGCAAATATGCTTCTTTCCCCATGGCTTTGGCAACACTGGGCTGCCCAGACAGATAGTAGGCTACTGAGAGCAAGGATAGTTAGGCAAGGGAGGCAGTGCTGCCACTCCCCGCCCCCCCCACCCCCCCACCTCCCATATAAGTATTACATTAAATTATTTCCGTTTTAGTTGTTTGGTCAGTGCTTTACACTGATTTTGTTTTTCAGATGACTGGATGATTCTGGTTGGTGTCGTGCTGATAGGGGCAATTCCACATCTCAGTGAATGAGCAAAAACATTTTTGGCACTGAATTTGATCACTCTCACCATATAGTGGGGTGTTGAACAATATGAGGTGTAATGTGTGCCTTTGCACAAACGAGATCGCTTCCATCCTATCACACGCCCAAACAATATGCTTCCAGCATTGGACGTGAACGCACACGCTGGTATGTAGCATAATGTTCATACAGTTTTGGCAAATGTTAAAATTGTAAATACGGACTTGAAAATACATGATTTGCCACCAAAATAATTTTTTCCAGAATGTTTTTGTCTTTTGTTGTTTTTTTTTATAAGAAGAATACTGTTTATATGATTGAGCTGTCATAAAAGCAGCAAATATTGGTGTCAAAGGTGAAGTTTTACTTGAAATATGTCTCTTCACAAAACCCTCCATTTCTTAGTGTGGGCACCCGCAGCAGGATTTTCAATTCAACTTCCTTATATGATCCTCACTAGGGTCGCGGGTGGTGCTGGAGCCTATCCCAGCTGTCTTCGGGCAGTAGGCGGGGGACACCCTGAATCGGTTGCCAGCCAACCGCAGGGCACACAGAGACGAACAACCATCCACGCTCACATTCACACCTAGGGACAACTTAGAGTGTTCAATCAGCCTGCCATGCATGTTTTTGGAATGTGGGAGGAAACCGGAGTACCCGGAGAAAACCCACGCAGGCCCGGGGAGAACATGCAAACTCCACACAGGGAGGCCGGAGCTGGAATTGAACCCGGTACCTCTGCACTGTGAAGTCGACGTGCTAACCACTAGACTACCGGGCCGCCTGATCTGTAAATTACAAACAAAATAATAATTTGAGTAATTTTTTTTAAAGAACAGTCTAAAATTCCGTTTGGTCGGTTCCGTCATGTTTATACAGTATACCCACCGTACACAATATTGGATTGGTCTTCGAAGATTGGTCAAAATCCTCTAAATGAATGGCAATGAATGAGTTAAAGAATGAGCATGATTTTTATTTTTATTTTTTCAAAATGGCTAAAGAATTATTTAAATTTACAGACAGATCAACTTTTTTTAACCTCGTCTCCAATTGACCAGGGTCATCTGTCACTTAATAAAATCAAATCAAATCTGGCCCTTGAAAACAATAGAGTACTTAGTCCAACCCTGTCATGTGGCTGGGTCCGTGCACGTTTAATAGTGGCTGTCAAACAAGGAAGTGTAGTCTGGTGTGGCACACTTGGGTGTTAGTTCCTCATTTCTCGTCTCGCTGTGACGAGAATGGACAAAGGGGACGCTTGACAGCAAAGGTAGGCAAAGAAGAAGAAATGCTCAATTTTGAACCTTATGTTTATATTGATTATATGTACTTTTGTTTTGGTTGGTCAGGAATCATCCAGGTTAATCACTGCAAGAGAGCTGCAGATGAGTAACCAGCTCAGTCAGGTATTTCATTACAATTTGATCATGCAACCCTAAAATGTTTCATTGGGAGCCCATCTATGTTTTTTCTTATTGTTGCCATAGATATAGATATAATGTGTTCACAAATTGCTCATATGGGGAATGAAACATGCATTTGAATTTATAATTTGTGGCCATGAAATAAGCATGATTTGCACATGAAACACTAATGTGTGGGTTTTTAAAGAGGTGTGTCAAACGAGCTGTCGCGGGCGACATTGTGATTATAGTTTCCCTCAGAAGACATGATGTGACGTGCAGTTTGTCAAGCATAAAACCAGTGGCAACATTTTGTCACCTTTAACTACAATCAACTTAATTTTAAGTCCCTTTCTTGATGTACATTTACAACAATATTTTTCAAGAGAAGCATTTGTATGCACATTGTAATGGGAATTTGACATATAACAGCGCTAAATGGAAGTAACTGTTCGTACTATTGAATGCTGATCAGTTATTTTGCGGATAAGCAAAGTTGCCTGCACATGCACTAGTCTACTCTGTGTAGCTGCTCAAAATGCTGATTGCGCTGACCTTCACCACCTCCAACAAGATAAAATCAGAGCGCAAGACACATGCGCTGACCTTCACCACCTCCCAACAAGATAAAATCAGAGCGCAAGACACGGAGGGGGCGGGAGAAGGCTCCCTTGACAGATCTGAGAACGGTGGCCCTCCATGTTTTTTTCCTTTTCTTTTTCTTTCTTCAATAAATCTCATCATTTTTTATAAATACTTTCGTTGTCTTGGTTTCCCTGGACAAGACAACATGTTAAAAGTCACACCTAAACGTTAAATCTTAATATAAATGTTAAACCGAATGTTAAATCCGCCATTTTAAAATCTATATGTTTGGGCCCTTATAAAATATGCAATCATATGCAAATTCGAAATGCCAGAAACCGGAAGCACCAAAATAAAAACCCGAGGAGCGTTGACTGTATATCGAAACATAAAACATCTGATCCAGAAAAAGTGACTCTTGGCAATACAGGCCATCATAGTGATAATTAGAACCTTAAATAACAATAATGAGCACATTGAATTTTAAGTGTCATTTTTACCAAGGTTGCGAGATTTATGACATTTTTCCAAACATGTTTGTAATCTGATGCCTGAGACTCACCTCCAGAAGAGGAAACGCTTGCTGGTTGAAAACCCAGAAAGTACACCTAAGATGCTTCCTTATGCGTACCCGCTTGATCCTGAGACACACCCAGCTCCGGAGTGTACGCTGTCATTATTTCAGTGGCAAATCGAACAGGAATCGCGTAGGTATGAAGATGTCCCTCCCGAGTTGCTGAACTTGCAAGATGGGGACGGCGACACGTAAGTATCACGGACATGTTTTTTGGGGGGTGGGGGCAATGAAGGCGCATAGTTGACATCAGCAACGTCACGGAACATTACCAAATATAAATGTCATAAAAGATATATACAGTACAATGAAACTCTTTCATTCTACTTATACCACCCTCCCCCTCACACAGATGCTTGTAACACATTTAAACTTATTAAAACAAAAACGTCTTTCTAACATAACATGTTTAGAAAGTACGTATTGTAGTGTCTGTACATGCCTGTGCCTTGAAGAGGCACAGAGGCCTCTTTTGCCATTTTTGCTATTTTTGTTATCTACTGAAGTTGAATTGAAATGGATGTAATATTCTTCGAAAGTGTTGGTGGTGGCTTGATGACTCAGTGGGCAATTCTGCTGACTGCCAAACCATGTGAGTGCCTTTCAGTAGTGATGCTGGCAGGTGAAAGTTGCATGTTGTCAGAAAGTGTTGCAACTAAAATTTGCATTATTTCAAACCACAGCTATATTGATAACTCATTTCTTGGTACATTTAACTGATCTGCATGAGTACTTTTCATTTAGTTTTTGAATCATCAGTGAGCTGCGTTAAATCCTCAAGTCAAGTGTGCACTGTGTAAATAACTCAGCATTGGCTCAGTCCCTTTTGGGCGAAACATTGGGGTAGCTAATTCACCCTATTTGGGTTGCTTTTGACCAAGCAGACCAAGATATATGTGACTGACGTAGACAGAAAAACAAAAATATACAATTTGTCATGAATAAATGATAATGTTGGGACCAATTCTATGAAAATGACACACTTGTTGTTAATCACGTCCTCATTGGTTGTGAATGTCTCAACCTTGTCACATTTATCTCTCTTACAGATGTCTTCACATAGCTGTGGCCCAAGGCCGAAGAGCTCTGGTTTACATGCTCGCTTCCAAGATGGCCAACTATGGCGCTTTAGAGGTGAAGGAGCGCAATGGGCAGGTATCGGAGCTCCCCCTTTGTTTACAGGGTGTCTATTAAGTCTTTTTACAATTCAGCATGCGTGTAGCTGTCCCTTGGAACAAATGAACAAATGAGTCTCGGCCTTGCTTGTCCAGACGCCGCTTCAGGTCGCGGCGGCGGCCAATCAGCACCTAATCGTTGGCGACCTGCTGCTGCACGGTGCGGACATCAACACCAGAGACTCGTGGGGCCGCTCGCCTCTACACGTGTGTGCTGAAAAAGGATTCTACCTCTGTTTACAGGTTAGGAGTTGACTATTTTGCAAAGTTAGTTTTGATATGCATCTGATTTCGGGAAACACTTTTTTATTCACTGAAAAAAAAATCACCAGGCCCAAAGAGTTGCCTAATATAAAAATCATACTTTAGTGCCATATTTTGGCATTTTAATGCTAAGGAAATACCATATGTTGAATTACAGTGATCCCTCGCTATTTCGCGGTTCGTTTATCGTGGCTTCAATGTATCGCGGGTTTTTTCAAACATTAAAAAAAAAAAAAAAAAAAAAAAAATTTAAATTTAAATATACATGGAGTACAGTACTGTATATGGTGTTCTATGTGACTCGCTGTTGTTTTGCAGCTTCTCGCGGACCGTTTGCGGACTTAAATATATATATATATATATATTTTTTAACCTGTATATGGTAATTGGTCGCTACTTCGCAGATTTTCGTTTGTCGCGGGTGGTTTTGGTCCCCATCAACCGCGATAAACGAGGGATTACTGTAGTTGAAGACCTTCATGTGTTGCTTTGCCACCGTCCTGTGGCATCTAAAGGCAGTTACAGTTGTGTCTTGATATTGATATACGAGTGACCTGACTGGTGAGTTTTTCCAGATGCGATCTGTCATTTTCTTGCTTTGTCTTGCCAGCGAATACTGCACAGTACTTGAGAGATGGACACTGTATGGGTGAACTCAACTTCAAGTCTAACTCACATCACAATAAGCAGCAGTTTGGCAGATAGTGAACAATTGTTGAAAAAAGGGGCTCTAAGCGTTTTAATACCACTTCCAGTTAATGTTTTGTATATTAACCAAGTCTAAAACGTTGCCTTAAGAATGTCCCTGCTTGCTTAATGCTAACTCATAATGGAAGACGCCAATGACGGGCTACCAGGCACCATTGATAGTGGCAGTGTTATAACCTTTTAAGCCACGAATGGACAACTGCTGGCCCACGGGCTGCAAGCAACCCTAATCTGACTGTCCCCTTAATTACTTGATTAATTTAAAAAAAAAAAAAAAAGTTTTTAGTTTTTTTTTTTTTTTAAGGTGGGCAATTGTAAACATGTTTCCTTTACTACATTGGAACCCTGAATACTTGTGGCTCAGCGCCATTTCCCCCAAATATTTTAAAATGTTTTTTTTAATTTTGCTTTTTTTCTGGATGTAGAAAACCCTGTTTTATTTTTGTGAAAATGTGTATTGGATCGGCGGCCCAGTAGTCCAGTGGTTAGCACGTCGACTTCACAGTGCAGAGGTACCGGGTTCAATTCCAGCTCCGGCCTCCCTGTGTGGAGTTTGCATGTTCTCCCCGGGCCTGCGTGGGTTTTCTCTGGGTGCTCCGGTTTCCTCCCACATTCCAAAAAAAACATGCATGGCAGGCTGATTGAACACTCTAAATTGTCCCTAGGTGTGAATGTGAGCGTGGATGGTTGTTTGTCTCTGTGAGCCCTGCGATTGGCTGGCAACCGATTCAGGGTGTCCCCCGCCTACTGCCCGAAGACAGCTGGGATAGGCTCCGGCACCCCCGCGACCCTAGTGAGGTTCAAGTGGTTCAGAAAATGAATGAATGAATGAATGAATGTGTATTGGATGTTTAGAATTTTTATTTGTTGTTAGCATTGGGAATAACAATAATAATAATAATAATAATAATTTTCTAAAATCTCCCCAAATTCTTAAAAAAAATAATGATTCCATATACATTTTCTATGAAAAATGGGGAGAACACAATATACAGTAATGACAATATAACAACACTGACATATTTTCTTTATCTTCTGCAAAAAAAAACTGCACGTTAATAAATCAGCTCTTCCTCATTTGTGTTTTATTATACTGCCACCCGGTGGCCAAGTCATGCACACCAGAGGGAGCCGCAATAAATGAATCATGATGCACAAACTCTTTACATTGAAGGCAATGTGCCATAAGTCGCTGGTACACTCGCCTGACTTGTGTGTGGGCAGTGGAAATGCTTTGCTTCTTTGGGGAGGCTGGAACAGATTTAGAATGCTTTTAGTCATATTTGGGGCTGTCGCTGTAGTTCCAGAGTCAGAAGAGTGAAGAAGTTGCCTAAACAGGTCTGCATATGTGTTACTCCGTGTCTCCACAGAGCATCTGGAAGACTTTCTCCGGATGTTTACAGATGATTGACACAGAAATGCTCAATTTTGACGGTAGGTGTTTTTGTTTTCACCATTTATCCAGAACAGCGCAAGGGCACACTTGAAACACCGCATTATTCCCCTTGGAGGTCAAACGCCACTTCATGTCGCAGTGTTGTCTCACAATGCGGTTGAAAATGAGTGGAGGAGACTGTCTCATTCTCGTACCCTGGACAAGCATCAGTGCCAGTACCAGCAAAGGGAACTGCTGCAAAGGAAAAACATTTATGTTCAATGTGTGAAGGCTCTGTTGCACATGGGCGCCTCCTGTGGGACGAAGGTGCGCAAACACACTTAGTCATCTCACAAACTTGAGCGCACCCCTCACTTGACTCCAGGAGGGAAAATGGCTAATTTGAACAGTTTCACTGAGGGGTGTACTCACTTTTGTTGCCAGTGACTTAGGCATTATTCGCTGAGTTGTTTTGAAGGGACAGTAAATGCAAAGTGTTATACCAGCAGAGTGTCATTTATTCAGTGCTATCCCATGAAAAGATAACACTGACCAAAATGAGAGGGGTGTGCTCACTTTTGTTATCTCGTGTTCATGAAACACACAGCCCAGTTGAAACCGCGACACAGGTCATTTGTCTTCCTGCAGGACTTAAAAAGTGGACTGACGTGTTGGCACATGGCAGCCGAAGAGGCCAATTGTCAACTGTTGCGCGTCTTCCTCGAGTGGCCATCTGCCTTGAGCAGCCTCAACCACAAGGTTACATCAGAGCAACATGAGAGTGGCGAGCCCCCCACATAGTGTGCTGAGGTGGCAAAAGGGACATCATTCAAGATTCTCTCTCACACTTACCACTGAAATACTCTGAGATACAACTGCATTTTTTTTTTGGCCCAAAAACACCATTGAATGCTCCCTCTCATGACTGAAACAATTTCACACATATGCACACAACTAGTGTTGGGGAAAATGAAGCTTCATGAAGCGCCTGTGGTATTTTTGACTGCCAAGATGGCGGACTTGGTTGAAAGATAAAGGCTGCTTTAAACCAAGACTACCATGTAGTAGAATCAAAAATTATTGAAAGTGCTTCATAAATCGTCATTTGTTGAAGATGATGCACAATAGTTTGAAACCCAAACCCCACTTTAAAACCCTGCTTTGAAACCCGAACGCTATTTTGAAATTCTTCTTTGAAACCATACTCCTACTCTAAAACCCTACTCTGAAATTCTAAACTCACTTCAAAATCCTAATTTGAACCCCTAATCCAATTTTGAAACCTAACCTTGAAAACACTTCAAAAACCTAGACCTACTTTCATTTCCTTCATTAATTCATTTTCCGATCTACATATCCTCACAAGGGTCGCTGGAGGTGCTGGAGCCTATTCCAGCTGTCTTCGGGCAGTAGGCGGGGGCCACCCTTGAACCGGTTGCCAGCCAATCGCAGGGCACACACAGACGAACAACCATCCGTGCTCACAATCACACCTCGGGACAATTTGGAGTGTTCAATCAGCTTGCTATGCATGTTTTGGGAATGTGGGAGGAAACCGGAGTACCTGGAGAAAACCCACGCAGGCCCGGGGAGAACCACGGGGCCCCCCTAGACCCACTTCAAAACCCTAATTTGAAAACCTAAGCCCACTTTGAAACACGACTTTGAAACCCTCACCCTTCTTTGAAACCCCATTGCGAGTTTGAAACCCAACTATCAAACCCTAACCGTGTGGAAAAAACATAAGCACACACTACTGAAAATTCTTTTGCTGACCCGCATGCACACACACACACACACACACACACACACACACACACACACACACACACACACACACACACACACACACACACACACCGAGACGCTCTCACGAAAATCTACTAAATGCTGTCACATTGTGTGTGTGTGTGTGTGATAGGGAGAGTAACGGTGAATGATCTCTCACATTGTGCTTGTTGCAGAGCTTCAGCGAAAACACGGCCCTGCACGTGGCCAGCTCCTTGCAAAACCATCCCGCTCAGCCGGAGGCGCTGAAGATGCTGATGAGAGGCGGAGCCGACCCTACGGCCAGAAACTTGGAGAACGAGCTCCCCTGGCAACTGGCGCCAGGAGGACCCATTGGTGAGACGGTAAGCTTGAAAGAATTATTCAGGCACAGGCCCCAGCAGAAGTGACAACACATATTTGAAGTCAAATTCCCAGCCAGTTTCTGACATGTTTGGAATCAAATACAGGACTGACCTTGTCATTTCCAAACTAGGCTCTGCGCCTTGCTTTCATTTCATTCTGACTGAATGTAATTTTTATTTATTTATTTTTTTATTCTTCAGGTGCATCAGATCCTCAGGGGCCAACATCTTGATGCTTAAAAGTACTCCAGAACAGAACACTGTCAGTCAGACAGTCTATCATGTAAATATTTGCCTCACAAAGGCAGATGGTGGTTGTTTCAATGAAACAAATCATTTTGATGTAATACTCAATGAGCAAACATACACATCCATCCATTTTCCGATCCGCTTATCCTCACCACGGTCGCGAGGCATGCTGGAGCCTATCCCAGCTGTCTTCGGGCAGTACGCGGGGGAACATTGTGCTTGTTGCAGAGCTTCAGCGAAAACACGGCCCTGCACGTGGCCAGCTCCTTGCAAAACCATCCCGCTCAGCCGGAGGCGCTGAAGATGCTGATGAGAGGCGGAGCCGACCCTACAGCCAGAAACTTGGAGAACGAGCTCCCCTGGCAACTGGCGCCAGGAGGACCCATTGGTGAGACGGTAAGCTTGAAAGAATTATTCAGGCACAGGCCCCAGCAGAAGTGACAACACATATTTGAAGTCAAATTCCCAGCCAGTTTCTGACATGTTTGGAATCAAATACAGGACTGACCTTGTCATTTCCAAACTAGGCTCTGCGCCTTGCTTTCATTTCATTCTGACTGAATGTAATTTTTATTTATTTATTTTTTTATTCTTCAGGTGCATCAGATCCTCAGGGGCCAACATCTTGATGCTTAAAAGTACTCCAGAACAGAACACTGTCAGTCAGACAGTCTATCATGTAAATATTTGCCTCACAAAGGCAGATGGTGGTTGTTTCAATGAAACAAATCATTTTGATGTAATACTCAATGAGCAAACATACACATCCATCCATTTTCCGATCCGCTTATCCTCACCACGGTCGCGAGGCATGCTGGAGCCTATCCCAGCTGTCTTCGGGCAGTACGCGGGGGACACCCTGAACCGGTTGCCAGCCAATCGCTGGGCACCAACAGTCGAACAACCATCCGCGCTCACACTCACACCTAGGGACAATTTGGAGTGTTCAATTAAACTGCCACGCATGTATTTGGAATGTGGGAGGAAACCGGAGTACCCGGAGAAAACCCACGCAGGGACAAGGAGAACTTCATTCCAAGAGTACACGTTGACAACATTTTTGTGTGGGATTCATACTTTAAAAAAAATTCAATTCAATGCATGAAATTGAGCACATAACTCTTGGAGCACCTGAATGTAAAATAAGTAAATGTTTCTCAGAATCGGGACTCAAACCATCCATTTTGACGATAATGTACTTTTTTCTTATGCGGATGTAAACACAGCACTGGGTACCTTATGTACCATACGTGCATGTGTATAATGGACTGCTTAAGATGACCGACCAAATTCCTTGTGAATTTTAACATCAATAATATATATACTGTAACAATAAAGGGGCCTCTAAATGGCAACTGAGAGTCATGGAATAAAGCGTGTGCATTCGCCTTCCATATATTTATTTCCTTTTTTTTGTTTTTGTTTTAAACTTCATGTCCTCACCACTTTCCACTTAAATGTTTTCAATCATTGCCAGACAGTCTAATCACAATAGAAAAGTGTTCAAATCCCGAAGGAGTGAACAGGAGGCATTTGCCATGTCATTATTTTTATATTTATGTTTCATATTTGTCTCACAAACATTAAACTTACACATCAATGGCACAAATATTGCTCGGTTTTAAAAGATCAGACCAAGAACACACGAACAATGTGGCAATAAACCTGCGAGGTTACAGAAAGAAAGCAGACGATGACAAGCAATGTATTGGTTGGTTGGTTGGCACATTGTAATATTTCAGAGGTATTTTACTGTACTCCAGGAAATAATCTAGTTTATCCCTATGTAGACAGTGGCTGTTTTTTTCCCCTTAAGGCGTGAAATGAGAAACGAGGCAAGAAACGAGAGACTACTGCATCGCAACGGACAACAGCAGAATGAACACATTACATATATATTCAATATTAGATTACTCTTAAATATTTCAAAAATAAAATTATATATGTAGCATATATTTAATCATAAGTGAAGGATAACACACTCTTGCATACAACAGCCTCTTTCTTTAAACGTACCCTCACAGTTATTTCCTGCAATTTGATCGTTTCTGTTAATTATATTTAACGATAGAATTTGTGAATGCAGTAGCAATAGCTAGACTAAACTATACATTCAGTTTGAGAATAGAATAGAATATAACTTTCATGTCACGATCACAGTGTTCTCTACTTGTTTTTTACTTTAAAGAGTTGCTGCTGAAGATACGGCTGCGGCTGTTGTTGTGCCCATTGTTCTTTCGTCCCTCTGCTGGTCGCTCTACACCTCTGTGGGGTTCGTTTGCTCTTCTTTAAGGTCTGAGAAGTGTGGTTCTTCACCTGCGCAATGTGCGAAGTGGCTTGTGATAACGTGTGTTGAGAATTGAGGATCAAGAAATGGAACCCACTTTACACATGTGACTCATCCAAGTCTACGTCAACGGGGGAAAGGGGCAGACGGCGAGGCGAGCGCCGAGGCGAGCGCCGAGGCGACGGTGCAGACAGTAGTGGGGCGAGGAGGGGGTTTTCTGTGCCCTCGTCCTCGCTGAGTTGCAGCAGCGTGTTGCTTTGCGGCAGGAGCGAGGCGGTGTCCACGTCCTCCGGACTCTCTCGGATGCGGGGCGCCATTGGCGGAGGAACAAATGGAGTGGGCTGGAGGGGCAGTGGCAGAGGCGGGCCGGGAACCGGTGTCGTGCCCAGCACGGGGAGTGGCGGGGGGAGAGGCGAGGAAGTGCGGGACAAAGGGGAGCTGGTTCTTGAGAGGGTAAGTGGGGAGCCAGGATGGGGAGGTGGTGTTGGGGTGGAGGTGCGGGAGATGGAGGGGGGCGGGGAAAGGCTGCTGCGGAGGCCCCACTGCTCTCGTTTCTCCTTGGTAGTCATGGTAGGAGCAACCTACAGAGAATAAATACAGTACCAGAGGGGGCGGGGTCAGGAGGGTATCTAATGAGCCTCATTAATAAAAATAATGACGTGCTGCCATCTTGTGGCATCTTGGTGCCAAGCAACTACACTGAAGAGCGCTCATAAAAAAAATCACTGAATACAATCTTCACACAAGTGAGCACACACCTCACAATTTTGGTGAATAATTGATCTTTTCATGAAACAGCGCTGTAGAAATAATAGTCTGCTATAACACAGTTTTTAATGTATAAATAACAACAAAATCGCGTACACTTCTTTTTTTCTAATGGCCCAAAAGTCAAAAATTTGTGTGGCCACCGTCATTCAAGAATGAATAGCTGAGTCTTGAACTATTTTGTGGAGACAGTTTTTCAAGATGGACATTGATAACTTTACATTGGAAAGTGTCATTTCTTTTTTGCTGTCTGATGAAGAGATTAACAAAGTGTTTCCAAAAATGTGTGCCCTCACACTCTGTCTATTCATAGCCGTGTTGTTAGCAGTGGAAAATCAGCTATTTTCAGTTAATATGATTAAATTTGAAGTTGCTAAACAGGTCATGAACAGTCAGTATAAATGTTAAAAACAAAACAAAAAAAAAACACCAAAACAAAACAAAAAAAACACTAACTGCCATGGAATTCAGCGGTTGGTCGTTACGTCGAATTGACGCTCAGATTATCGGAGGCCCTTGGAAAAAGTTCCCCCTGGACCCACAAAGTTTGCGATCCCCATCAAAAATAACATACATTCAGAGATTGGCACCTGTGTTTTTGCAGGGCTGTGCAGATCGGCGATGACGGTGGCTGATGAGGCGGCGGGCACTTCCAGTGTGGGGGGCTTGGATACGGCGTGATTGGCCTTCCTGCCCTCGATCGGAACATCTGCGCCGCTGGGGCTCAAAGGCGTGCTGCCCCCCACACACGTTTGCTGCCTTTGTGTTTCCGTAAAGGTAACCGACCTCTTTTGGTCTCCTTGAGCTGCTGAGGGGCACACACGCATGTTGTCGTGGTCAAAGACAAGGCCATCGCAGCATATCTTGAAGTGTCAAGAACACCAGCACCACTAAAGGAGGCAGGGGCGGTAGGCGAGGGGGTAGGAGGGGGTGCAAGACAGACATGCAGAGCGCCCCACTGGGTGAGGTTGCGGACAGAGGGGTGGGCCATTGCACAGTGGAGAGGAAAGGTTACGGGGCGCGTCTCACCTTCACAGTCCAATAAAGTTTCTTTATTTTGAAACAAAAGGCGTGAGACAGAACAGAGTGAGAAATGTCAGTTTGGTGTCCGGGGATACAACAAACATTGGAACAGACACGGGGTGTGAAAGGGGAGACGGATGAGCTCACGATGACATCTTTGTGTGCGTTCGTTCAAATTTGATCAAGAACTTGAGCTAATTAGTCGACTCTATAGAGTACAGCGTGTGCTTCTGAAGACAGGTGCTGTTACCCAGAGGTTTGGTTTTGGGTTGGATGCTCCTTCGAGTTGTGGAGAGACGAGCTCCAGAACGACCACGGGGCTCATTTTTTGGAATGGACAACAGGGGGCGCCTCAGCTGCAAGAAGAAAAAGAAAAAGGCCTTATCGAAGAGAAAACTTGAATTGGGGAGCACATCAGAATGGCATCGAGGGCCCCGAAGGATTCATCGGTCAGTCAATACAATCGCCTTTTTCGAAATAATCTTACTTGGCTGGAGTTTTGAAACTGATACATTTTCTTCATTTCTCATGAAACAGTTTATGTTGTGAAACATCAGAGTCGCGCAGAATGATGTCCTACTTGCAACATTTGTCCGCTGCATGTAGCTCTGAATTCATTCAATCCAATACACACATTTCCTGAGGTGATGATGTGGGCTGACCTTGCACGAACACAACCAACATTTACAACAACACTGCTGGGTCGTAGTGGTCGGCTTGTGCTGCGCCAAGGCGCGACATTGCTTTGACATCAAAATCTTCTGTTCCTCTGCTGTCACCAACAGCAACAAATGGAATCTCCATTAAGATTCACAAAACGCTTTTTACCTGTCTCAGGCCTCTCTTCCTCCCCAGCGGAGGCTGGATGAGTAGGTTTTGCTGACCAGGCTCGCTCTGTACACTGGCAACCCTAGGAACAAATGCAAATGCACATACAACGAACTGAGAAGTAAGAAGCGCAGGAAAAATAAAAATAAAATAAAAACAGCGCCGGCCACCTTTGCACCAACTCTCTGACCACAACAACTATTCTACTCACTACACAACACACGTAGTTTGCTATGATTCATACACAACAGGGGATGGAGGGGCTGGGGGGCGGGGTCTGAAGTAGCAACCGTGTTTGGACTTTGACCTGGTGGATATATTTGAATCAAATTTCTTACAGAACAGGAAAGGGCCAACATGCGTTGCAGTTGCTACCACAGCTCACCCCCTTGCCCCGACAGATTGGTATCCACAGTTGGACGCCCAATTTGATCAGCGAGAAGCCTGATAGACATGTAAACAATGTGACACACCATGGCACCGATGATGGCTAGAAAGACCCACGGCTAACAGAAAAAGGAACTGAACACCTGGATCACAGGACCCCCCAAAGTTATGTTGGTATTTAGTTGGGCAGGGAAAGCCTGGTTAGGATAGCGCAGCTGATGAGCTGAAAAGATGAGGGTCAGTGCGGAGCTCGGGGGAAGGGCACACAGACAAACTCACATTTTACCCACAGCGAGAGAGAGAGAGAGAGAGAGAGAGAGAGGGACAGGTAAGGAGAGGGAGGAGTGTGACAGGCCGAGGTGACTTGACTGAATGTGGATGAGTGATCGAACGGAGAGGCAGCCAATAGAGAAGGGCTGTCTGGAGGCCAAGCCCCTCCCACTGTTGGACAGATGCACTGGACACACACAGACAGAGGGTGGGGGGCACTGTACCTAGAGAGGTTACCCTCCTGCAGAAGGCCCTGGGACTCATCTAGCACATTGGGTTCACTGTAAAAAGGGCGGGAGGCGGAGGGGGAGGGGAGAGCGGGAATTTACGCTGTTAAGTCCACATCCATCAGCACTCGCGTCACCTCCTGGTGGCTAGGGAGAGCTGCGGCTTTTCAAACATTCCTACCACCAGTTGCCAAGTCAATACAAAACACATTGTCATACACACCAAAGCCAATGGAGGCAAGTAGGGTTGGGCATCGATAACCGAGCGGAACATTCCGGCTCTCCCAGAATCGTTCAGGTTTTAAAATGACGCAAAATTTGGATTTCTAGTTAGCTCCGCTGAAGAAGCATGAACAAAGAGGAGTCAATAGAACATGGGTGTGTGCAGCGCACAGCCCCATCCCAGCCAATAGAGCGGGCGCGTGGCAGCGCATCAAGGACCCGGCGGGTGGCAAAGGCCGGTCGGTGCCGTTGCGCATCTGTGGGGCCGTTTCCGCTGCCCGCTGCGCGTCGGAAGCTGTCGAACATGAACGAAGAATAACTACAAGAAATGTGTGCGTGCAGCACGCAACAATCCATACCTTCGAAAACTAAGCAGGAAACGAGTGCAAGCATCAAGCTCACAAGTGGCTCAGCGGTGATCAAAAGTGAACAAAAATGACCATTCTTCTACTCAGTGCAACACGTCATAAAATTCTATCATGCAAAGGAGGTTTCAAAGATGTTAAAACACTTTCAGATTCACTGAAAAGAGTTGACTGCATGTGGGGCGTCTGAGACGTTCCCTACGGCTCTGAACTTCGGCTCCGACCCCTCAGCCTGGTACCACGCTAGTCGGAATCGGGTAAGAAATCCAGCAAAATAACTCTTGGGCAACATTGTTAAAATGTTAAAATGAAACTAAAACAACAAATGCAAATGGGCAGCTAATATTTAGCTTAGCATTCGCCGCATATACAAAGTACATATACAGTACATGCAGATACGTACGGCATATGTTTTCAAAGACTTTTTAGATGAGATACACTTTTATTGTGACTCCCTCAAATGCATTGTTTGTGTGTGTCGTAGGTTTTTTTTGTTCGTCTATAGAAAAACAACACAAGGTTACCCCATAAATGGGTGTTCAAAGGCATGATTTAAGTACCTGCTGCAATACTGGATTTTCTTGAGCTTGTAAAAAAAATAAAGCCCTATTGTGAACAGTTCAATTTCAAACGGTCGATATTAACATACTGGTTAAAAATAGGCCTTTGAGAAATTCCGAGTGAATTCCACAAACTGTAAAAAGCTCATAAAATGTAAAAAACAAGAGAAGGTCAAAATGATTTCATCTTCCCAAATTAACTGGTTAGTGCCCTCATTTTAAATCATGCATTTATTTTTTAAAACATATCGAAATTGAGAATCATTCGGAATCGAGGAACCAGAATCGGAATTGTCTATATTCAAACGATGCCCAACCCTAGTGGGAAGTACCCATGTCCAAAGACTTGATATTTTTTAAGCAATCTGTACTTTCCTGGAGCATTTATTTTTCTCACGACTTTTAACTTTTACTCTCGACATTTGTAAACTGATAGCCGTCCTTTCTACTCCTTGGTGAAAATGTTACTTTTTTTCACCATCACAGGATGACAACATAACCTAAAAAAGAAGTCAATAGAGGTTAAGTCAACTGCGGGTGAGATCTGGATTGACATCATGGGAGTCTTAAAAGGCAGCAAAAGCAGGGACAACAGCAACATGGAGCAACGTGAACCAGGGAGCGGATACGCCTGAACCAGAGTCATATCAATCAATTATTCAATCAATCAGGCAATATATCAATTATTCCCCATCTATGGCCTGATTTTAGAGAATTGTGTGATGTTGATGGCTAAAAGAATGATATGTGGCAAAGGTATTATAATGAGTCAACCTAAAAATGACCAGATTCTGCTGTTCAATAAATCCCTGTCTAGTGAAAAAAATAGTGCGATGTATTGTTAAAAAATAAATAATAATAAAAAATTAAGCATTTTTTGTGACCCAACATGAGTAAATATATGGAAGATGGCATGAAAACTCTGAAAGAACTATTTTTTTTTTTTATTGTGCAATGTGTTTTTAAAGCCACCTTTGTAGATAACCGACAGTAAAAAAATCTTTTTTTGCTTTGTAATTAAGTACATTTCATAGTACTTCTTTATTTTTACTTAAGCACATGTCAGGGGTTGAATCAGTACTTCTAGTTTTAACTTTTTTTTTTTTTTTTAAACACAATATTGTTAAATAGAAAGTGTGTGACTGACTTGGCCTCTCCCACAGATATTAAATTGTTACCTGTGACTGGGCAGCATGGTGCTGCGGGGGGCTTCTGGTTGCAGAGTGGCCGAGCCGGTGGCATGGCTGGAGAATCGGCGCTCTGATATAAGCCTGGGCAAGAACGTCTCATGCTCGCTCACGACACTGGGAATACTGATAGAGTCGTCTGGAAGGAGAGCGCACCAGAGGTCACGTCATACAAACATGTAGTAAGACAAGTGAAAGAACAACGCAACACAAAATGTCACTGACTCTCTTCATCGTCCTCATCAGTGCGACTGAGCGTGTCCTGGGAAGGTTGGCGGGATGGCTGGCTGTCCTGTTCCCAAACAGTGCCAGTGCCTGTGTTGGAGCGCGACATTGTGGCCAAACTCAGGCGGTAGGCCGACGTGGAGGTGCCCACTGTGCTGATAGATGTCTTGCCTTGGTACGCTACAGGGAAACCGCATTGTTCAGAACGTGCTCAGAGGATACGCAGAAAACTATTGCGGGGAGGGACGCTGACCAGAGCCGCTGTGGACAGCCTCCTTGAGGATCTTGAGTTCATTGTTGAATTCGGCAAACAGCGAACTCTTGCACAGAGGTCGCGGGATGAAGCGCCGCTCAAGCTGGTCAGCGATATGGTGACGTGCTGTGATCTCCTCCTGAGAGTCAGCTGGCTGTGTCAATAACTAGACAAATTGATGAAAGAGGGTGAGCACATGAGAGCGCTCGAAACAAATGAAGGAAGTCCGGCACTGGTGCTTCACCTTGCACTGTATGAAGGGCCTCAATAGGACAAAGATGGGGATGCGGGCTCGCACAATGAAGTCAATGAAGTCCCAGAAGGCAAGACCACCCACCTTCCTGAGAGCCATTTCTTTCACCTGCAGACTCAGGCGATACCACTGGTTCCCCAGGGAGCGCTCGAAGCACACCAACACCACTTTCAGAGCTGTGGATGCAAGAAAGCAGAATGACAATGACAAGAAGGAGGAGCAAATGACACATTACACCAGAGGTTCTCAAATGTGTAAATAAGTGATGTTGCATGTGCATACTCAATGTGCATACTTACAAATCGTCAGCATAATAGCACACATGTTATTACGCCAAGTAATTTTTAACTTATTGTCACAACAGCAATGCAAAACAGCCATGGCTTTGTGCTTTGGAGATGCTCAGCCATCCAGGTGATGGCAATCTGGAAAGTTTGATTCACGACAGCTTGAATTTGTTGTTGGGGTTTTTTTTTTTTTTTTTATTCTTGCTTTCCAAAAAAGTTGAAATAAACTAAAGTGACCATGCTAAGAAGCTAATGAATGGGGGACTGGTGCACCAATAACACATTATAAAAGTAATGACTCCTCTCTACCTTAGCTTTGGGCCAATCAAAAGCTCGGGTATTATAGTAACTAACATATTGTCACATAAATGTGATACAATGACACAAATAGTTTTTTTTTTTTTTTAATAAAAAGGAATAAAGTCCAAAAGCAAGGTCTTTTCCAAAATTAAAGGCATAACATTATGAGAATAAAGGTATACTTTGGAAATTCACAAGTTAACAGATGACTTTCCCCCCCTCCGTAAACATAATTTTTAATAGCATCACAACATATTTTTGGAAGGACTTTTTCTCTTGAAAATATTAATATTTGTCATCATAACTTTCGGACTTTTTTCCCCCTTGAAAACATGTAATTTTTTTTTTTTTTTAATTCCAATGACTGTTTAAGCTAGTTATTTTTAATTGCCATTAGGATTATTGGCGGTCCCTATAAAAATATCCCCTCTGGAAAATCTTAAGAACCCCCTGGACTACAGTATCAGATAGTACCCAGATACGCCGCTTGGCTGGTGGACTCGGCCAAACCCTCTCTGCGCAGGTCCTTGCCCGTGTCACCAGGGGTGGAGCAGTGAGCCGGTGAAGCGTCCAGCATGAAGTTCTTGGTGCGGGATGTGGAGATGATGCGTGGCGGCAACAGAATGTTGATGACCGTCTGCAGCAGCAGGAATATTTCCGGCTGCTCAAGGTGGGGACTGTCTATGAGGAACACATTTATATACTGCAAATAAAGACTCTGTATTTTTTTTGTTCTTTTCAGAAATTAAGAGACTAATAAAAAAAAAGAAGAAGAAAAGAAAAAAACAACTTAATGATATATGTGTAAGGTTATACCTTTGCTTCCAGACCCAACAGTGAGCACAAAGGGGATTAGCAAGTTCAGTAGCATCCCTTCTCGCCTCTCCTGATTGGTGAAAGGGGAGATCACGTGGCTGAGGGGGAAGTCTTCCTTCAATGCCTGTTTGAAATAAATATTTTAACAAACACAAGAGAAATCCTGACATCTCTAGTTTGAAGCCGCATGAATCAGAACTAAACACTCTTCCAAACATCAACACTTGAGAAGAGTGAGGCTTTTAATTTGAATTGTATGTTGCAATGAAGACTTTCAGTTCACAGTCGCGATTGAAAAACAACAACACATCAACTCAATGACTTCAAATCTGGTGTGTTGAAAGGAAAAAGACCACCAGCTAGATTCGAACCCACAGACAACAGTCTCCGAAAGTCTTTTGGGTGCTTATTAGACCAGTCTGTCGCTAGTTCTCCCGACTCTTAGACAATAAATCAGTTTCCTGTGTGGTCTGAAGAACCCAACCTGGATTTGTAAGGCGACCAACCGCACCACAGCTGTACTGAAAGGGAGCGGTGGGGAGAGGTAAGGGCTGAGGTGGAGCAGAGGTAAGCCGTCTGCAACGCTGGATGGGCCCACCACCCCCATCACCTGAACGCAAAACAAGAAATGCTTAGAACAGATGTGACAGTCATTGTAGTTTACGATGATGAAATGAAGCTTCATGAAACACTGAAGCTTTCCTGCCAGTTAGTTAGTTAGTTAATTAGTTAAATGAAGCTTCATGAAACACTGAAGCTTTCCTGCCAATTAGTTTGCACATGGTTCAAAGCTTCATTTGCTCCATGGTGCCATTAAGTGGTCAAGAAGCTGTTTGTCATGGATCACGTGGTTTTCTTGCAAATGACACACGCTCAAATCGGGGTTTCATTAGGTACGCACATTCTTGCTTGAAACACGCTCCGAAAAACAGGGGGAAGACCAGTCAAATCATAACACAATTAATATAAATAACAATGTTGCCGTCTTTTCCCCACTCCCTTGCTGATCAGTGATTGTATGTTAAGGCACCAAAGTGGAAGTCACAGGTATTTAGAAGTGAAAATTAGAGTCTTGCAATGTAAAAAAAAATATCTACAAAACCTAAAAAAGTAAGTGATCAACTGCCGTGTAAATGTAGTAAAAGTTAAACATACAAAGTACAGATACTGTAAGTACGTGGTGTCAGCCTATAGAAAGACATTTAGAAATGGTTGAGACAATTATTTGTCCCTTTCAAATTCACCCTGCGAGCCAGATCTAATGCCCTGTTGACTCCATTTCTTAGAAGCAAACGACGACGGGGACAAGAGCCGCGTTGTGCTTTCCATACCAGGTTGACGCAGACGTTGATGAGCGAACGAAGGTGAGGGAGGAAAGAGATGATTGGCTGCCGCTGGAGAGTCAGACAGATGCCTTCAATCAGGTTGCTGGCTGCTTCCCACTCCACCTGTCTCCTGGAAACCACAGAAGCAAGCAGCATAGGTTGCCACACACACACACACACACACACACACACACACACACACACACACACACACACACACACACACAACCACACACCCAAACAAAAACAAAC
>NW_017805983.1:1033163-1035419 GCF_001891065.2 Hippocampus comes | reverse complement strand
CACACGAATGCTGAAAGATGTTGTTTTCCATCATCTCTTTCCATAATCAGTCCAACTCACATTGGCGGCCAAGACTGAAAAGCTCACAAGTGTAGCAAACAGTGCAGCAACGGGCCCGAATGTGATGCACACAACATCTGGGTCTAGTCTCAGTCATGGAACTGCACTTTTATCTGTGTGCTTGTGCAGCTGCCAAGGATGTTATGTCACAGATTTGAACTACTGAAACAGTGGTTCTTAACCTGGGTTCGATCGAATCCCAGGGGTTCGGTGAGTCGGTCTCAGGGGTTCGACGGAGCCTCTGCCATGGAGGGTAAGACACACGCGACTCAACATGTTAATTAGTTATGACACGCCCGCTTGGCCATCACTGGCTGCAGATGATCACATGACATTGCTTGCCCAATCAGTGCTGTGGGAAATTTAGTTCGCTTAGTGGTCAACGTGTGACTGTTGTGATAGTACGTTGTGCAATTAAAAAAAAAAAATATATATATATGTACTTATCTCATGAAATTTTAGTTATTTTTTCTGTTTTTAAAAAAGTGCGTTTTTTTTTTAAATATTTTGTATTTGTTAAAAAATATATATATTTATTTTTCACTCATGAAGGGTTCGGTGAATGTGCAGACTAATTGCTTGGGCTCGGTACCTCTAAAAAGGTTAAGAAAGATTGTACTGGACCAAGACATCAGAAGTGCTTTTGTTGGGATTACATACAGGTATAATCCCCATCTTTTTTAGATGAATTTGTTTGAATGTTTGTTGTATAAATCATGATACTCAATTGTTTTAATTGATTCTGCACAAATTATCATGCATAAAGGCCGAGGCTACTTGGATGATACTTTTTCTGAAAGTAATGGATGGATTGATAGGCGGACTGAGCTTTCAGGCATATTAGTAGACAGCCCACACAGCAAGCACAGTCATTTTTTTGTCGGTTAGCCAGTTTGCTGGAGGTAGCCACTAACAGCCCGCTGGCACTACTGTGGGAAATGCAGATCCCCATCACATTTTAATGCTTCAAATGTAAACTACCTGCCGTAACTGAAGATTTCACTGAGTGAAAGCAAAAACATGGCTGTGTTGCCAAGGTTACTTTGAGTGACTGCAATTGAAGTTAATCTGAACCTGAAAATAACTGCGAGAAATCTTGAATAGAGGAAAGAAAATAATAATTAGCCATGTCAAGCTATGATGGGACGTAGCGTACAAACACATAAGCAATGCATATTACTGAAAGCAATTGTAAATGGTGGAACTCTTCATGGTAGTAAATCAGGTGACCAAAAAAGCTTTTGTGTAGCTTTTTGCGAGGACATGGGCAGGTTTTTGGGGAGCTCCCGATGTGCGCCAAGTTAGCCACCCCCAATTTAGTCCATGTAGTGTACTTTTGCACATCATAAATGGTACTCTGGTCGACACGCTTGCATTTTTTTGACTAAAATGCAATAAAATCTAATTCGTTTCATGGCAGAAGACTTGACCCTGCTGGCTACCCACATGTGGCTGCACAAAAACACAACACAGCAACACATACGGAGGCAATGCGACAGGGCAGTGCCAAGAAGCCGCATATTTACTGTACACACCACGGCACTGGCACAGCACGATACACTCACGTGGAGACAGAAAAAGTTAAAGTGGGATTGAACAGACCTGGTGCATAATGCCTGTGGGCGAGCGCACCTGAGCGTGGGCATTTTGTGGATCTTGTTGAACATGCGGTCGAGCCTCTTGAGGATAAGAATGAGAGCGGGACGCACGGCTTCAGAAGACCAGTCTGTGATGGGCAGCATCTCCATGATGTAACGGCGCAGGCCACGGCTCTCCATGGTCAGGGTGTCGTATGGGGCGAGCTTCAGTAGGGCGTGTGCGATCTCAGCCAGCCTGGGAAGGATGCAAACGAGCACACAAGTTTGCGTTATATAGTGCCAATTCACAACGGAAATTACCTTGGGGCACTTACACATTGAAGAGGTAAATGACCATACTCCTTATACAGTACATAAAGAAAACCAACTGAACCCCACATGAGCAAGAAACGGTGCCAAAGGCAAATTCCTTCTAAGTGACTAAAACTTGGGTGATATTAATGCTAATGTTAGTGGCCATACATTGGAAACAGCAGGAGGACTTAAAACGCACACGCACACATACATACATACATACATACACACATACATACATATATACTGTATACACACACACACACACACACACACACACACACACACACATATATACATATAT
>NW_017805983.1:960287-1033148 GCF_001891065.2 Hippocampus comes | reverse complement strand
TATATATATATATATACACACACACACACACACACACACACACACACACACACACACACACACACACACATATATATATATGTGTGTATATGAACAGTACACATTAAAATAGATAGCGATGCCACTCAGCTCTCTGGACGCACACTGGAAAAGGCACAAAAAAACTCTCTTCTTACAACCTGCTCATCTCACGGGTCACTTTATCTCTCCCCTTTCACTCGACTGCAACCCAAAGGAACACCCCCCGCCCCCCACCACCACCACTGCCAGTCAAAAGCAGATAAATGTGAAGGTGTACAGTTACAGCTCCAGAAGCAGAGAGCAGCAATCACACACAGCACACAAACACACTCTTTCGGTCTTACTAAATTCTGATGTCAATTTCTCCTGAGAATGGAAATTAATTCAAGTTAGATAGTGTTGGGGTCCTCGTCACCTCATATGGGACTTGATATCAAGCAGCTCCAGCGCCGTCACCCGTGGCTCGCCAGCAACATTCTGTAGGATCTTCAGACGTGGCCCGCAGTGCTTGTAGAATTCTGTGCAGATGTTTAGCAGGGACTCTCGAGGTCGGCGGAACTCCTCCCTTGCGATGCGCTCGTCCAGCTCCTCCCGTGGCATGCCCTGGCCCTCTTCCAGAAGGTGGAGATTGTCCCTGAGCGACACATGTCAAAGCACATTAAGACCTCGTTAAAAATTACAGTGACATTAACCGATTCCGGCCCCACAAATAAAAACAAAAACAAAAAAACAAAAAAACTTTTGGTTACTCAAGTGTTTTTTATAATGGAAAAGAACACTGTATTTTATTGCACTTTATAAAGACATTCAGTTATAACAAAATAAAATAGAACATAAAGAAACAATGCCCGAAGACAGCTGGGATAGGCTCCAGCACGCCCCCCCCGCACCCTCGTGAGGATAAAGCGGTTCGGAAAATGAATGAATGAATCAAGAAACAAACTGTTTTTCCTTAATTGATATTTCTTTTCACAAACTTTTTAATTCTGGCCTTTGGCTGGCATTACAGCCTTTATCGATTCCTTCTGCAACACGAGAGTACAGTATCGCAGACAGTACTACTCTCATACTGCTTTGCCAAGTTGACAACACGGACAACCCACCCGCTCATGTTTTCTATAATTTTACACTTGAATTAAATTCAACGTTAGTGCTTCCATTTGATTTATCCTGTGCTTCTTGATTTCAGAAGTCACTCTCTTTGGACCCACCGGTAGTAAAAAGAAAACAGATTGAAAAAATAATGGGAGCCCAAAACCCAACCGTTATCTTTACTTTTTATCATTGATGGTAGCCAGATGTTGTCAAGCTCGTTGCCACCATCTAGTGCAACACAAAGCAAAACAATCGATCGAACATCGCCTTATATCTCGAAAAACTCGTAGGTTGGCTCACTAAAAGTCGAGCTACCACTCATCACCGGCATCTAACCTCGTGTTGACTCCTCCTGACATGGTATGGTTGGCAGTGGTCCCTCCTTTATGGCCTTGATCACAGCGGGACACCTGAGGTGCAGTCATGGGCCTGTGAACGCATGTACTATTAAGCAGAAATGTGAGGAAGTCATACAAGTCACAACTCTCAACTTTTAAACGTTAAGTTTTCAAGCGAGTTCCAAGTCACTGTGGCAAAAATCACAACAGTCAAGTTGAGTCAAGACATTAGGGTGACACCTTGTAAGGGCCTCTGAGCTGTAGAGCAGCGCCTGCAGGGATGTGGCCAGAGCGGCAATAGCTGCGATCTCATCCCTGGCAGCCGATGCAGACTCCATGGTCATTGTGTTGCTCTTTAGCTTCTGGAGGTAACACGGAACCAGGGCCTCCAGTACCATTAACATTTGGAGACTGACCAAAGGTTACACATGTCAGTCAGAGAACAACTGATATAAACAACTGTGATGTTCAACAGGGCACAATTATTTACCTTCTGAAGGATTCAGGAGCATAGGCTACCACGGTGACGCACAGCTTGATGGCTTCGCTAATAGAAAAGGCCAAGTCCTCATTGCCATAGCAGAAATCTGCGACAAAATATACACTGAGTTACAATATTGGCAATAGTCATACCTATCAATTTGTACTCTGTTCGAATGATAATATCATCAACATAAAGTTTTAGAACTAGCATCCTTATCTATCCATCCACCCATCCATCCAATAGTGTCAGAGTTTACCCAGAGAGCGCAATGGTTTCTCAGCCTTGACCAACTCTAATGCATCCAGGGCATCCTGAGTCTCGCCTTCCAGAGACACCAAAAGGTCGAACAGACATTGAGCTGACACTCCCTTGGAAAGGCCACTACTGGTGCTCGTCTGGAGTCAGGAAAGTTTTCATAAGATATGCAGTACGGTAATCCCTCGTTTATTTCTTACAAACAACTGACAGTTTTTAGAAATACTGTACAGAACGTTATGTCGACATTGCGGGTTTTCTTATGGAGAAGATTTGGCGAGCTGTACAGCGATGAGGCACGGGGACTGTTGACATTAGTTGACAGTCCCTTAGCCAATCAGGGTGCAGAACACAATGCATTTCTTAAATTAAAAAAAAAAAATGCACCCCCCAAAATAATCTGTGAAAGATGAACCAGGTTATAGCGAAGGATTACTGCATTTACAAGTGTGCTGAAACATTTGCAGTTGGAAACCTGCAGTAGTGCTCTTACTGTGAATTCAAGCAGTGGCGCCACACTGGCAAACAACTGGAGGATGAAGGGCTTGCGGTGGAGGATGTAGAATTGACGGCAGCAGAACTCGATTCCCTGCCTCAATAAAGGGTTGCCCTCATAGTCTGCATAAACCTGCCCAATGAAGAGCAATTTCAATTCATTTCAAGGTTTTATTGCAATTTTGTAAAGATCATGAAGGGCAAGCTCTCACTTTCAATGTCGAGATTACAAAGTATAGAAATGGAATCAAAGAAAAAGCAAACCTGATGAAAAAGAGTTACATTCAAAAACATAACAGTTCTTGGTCCGAGGTAATAATGCAATTTTTCGCTTTTGTGTGTGTATCTATGAGTTTTAAAAGTATATTTTGGTTTTACCAGATTGCCAGATATTTCTATTCTGTGCAGTATTGTTCTTAGATTTCAGTTCCAGGGGCAATCACTCATTACACTCACATACCTGTAGCATGGTTGGCAGGATCCACTGATAGCCGCTGAGCGAGAACAGGTGATTGAAGTGCACCGCGGTGTTGATGGCGGTGGCCGTGTGCTGCCTGAGGAGGGCGCTGTCTTCTGGGTGCAGTAGCAATGCCCCATTAAAAACGCTCAGGAACAGCATCATCTCATCTCCCCATGGATACTCGCTTGGCATTCCCAGAAACATCTCTTCAAGGAGCTTGATCCACAGCACCTTGTGAAGGGTGTCCAATCCGAATAGCTCTTTACCTGGTGGACAAATTGGCAGATGTTAGAAACACCCTGCTATCCGTGGTTCGCTATTTAAAAAAAAAAAAAAAAAATCCTGATTTAACGTATCCTGAGCTCTTTGGACAAGGAAATAAAAAGACTAAGAACATAAAAACTATTTTCAGTTTTTATGTTCTTTCTCTAAGATGCCACAAGAAGGCACCAAATCCCTGGCTGAAAGGGAAAGTAGTAGTTGGTTTCAAGAAGGTATGTTGATGTGATTCATTTATGTACATGAAGATCTTTGTAGTTTGGGGAGGAACTACAGTATATTAGCCTGGATTAATAGCGGAAGTTATGGAGACTCTTTGCTTTGTTTTTGCTCTGCTCAGAATCCCGGACACCTTTTAAGTTCAAACCATTTGCAAGTGCAGTGTAATGTTCAAGCTGCATGTTACAGCGGCCCCTATACAATATTATTAAATCTTGGTCAGTCCTCTATTTTCATGTTCTTCTTGGAGAGGAAGGTTTTTTTTTTTGTCGGTTGTTTGAAAATGTGTGAGTACCACTGACTGCTATAGGGAATTAAAATAATGTTACGGCAGCAATTAGATGTACCCTGTGGCTCATTAAACAGAGAGAACTCAGCATCAATGGCGGTCCTCGGGAAGGATGGCAGGCGGAGCAGGTCTTCCTGGAGCAGTGAGACATGGGACTGCTTGTGCACAGCGGGCATGTGCTGAGTGAGGGAGATGAGGAAGAGCACACGGCCGACCTCCTCCAGTTTGCGGGAAAACACCTGAAACAAAGTCAATGGAGAACGTAAAGAAGAAGGGGAAACCAGAGGGAACACTTTTCACAATGATGTCAATTCCCGGAAGGCTCACTGAACCTGTTTCTGGATCAGCTCCTGTCCTTTCTCAGGCAGCATGTGGACTAGGTTGAGCTGCGGAGAGACTGACCTCCGAAAGGGGTAAATGTCTCTCACATATGTCTGGAAGAGGTCAAGTTTATATATTAGCAAAATGAAATTGATTACAATTCTAAATTATTTGCTTCCAAACAGTTGCCATGGTGTTTTTCTGGTACCTTGGAATAATGGATGAGGTTCCACCGTTTGTCCATTAGGAAGTAATGAGACGATCTGGCCTCTGGAATGTTGAAAAACTCCAAACATTCCTTGTAGGAAAGAGGAGGATGAATGTCTTTCATAAAGTGCAGATTATCTGGCAGCTCGGATTTGACTTGGTACCTTCAGCAAAGCTTCAAACTGTGTGTCTTCATGGACTGGCAGCTGTGTTGGGATGTCACACTCGTTCTGTCCATGCACCACCAGGGTCTTGGTTCCTGCACCAAAAAGATGAAGAGGTCATCTCTCTCAAAGCCCGATCCACAGTCTAAGATTGGTGGTTCTTCCTCCGCAAAATAACTAGAGCAAATCTCAAAGCACCATCATCCTGTCCAACATTAAAATACAGAAGAGTAAGTACCCCTAAACGTGCATCAAAAATGACTTTATCCCCCAAAAACATATTTACCGTGATATCATTGTAGGCCAATGTAACATGATGCACCCTTTCAACATTGACATCGCACTTTAAAGAGAGCAAAAAAACTCTATATTAACAATGATTTCATGAACATATATTTATTACTATCAGTAAAAGTGTACTTAAATAATGTTTTGGGTTACAAGGTTGAATGCAATTGCATTGTATTTAAAAGCTGAATACCACTGAACTGCTTAATTTCAGTGATTCCTCAAGTACAACTGGGGAGGGGGGGGGGGTTGATCACCACGAGCGGTATAAACTTTGTTCTCAAAGTAGGCCTAGGTGATGCCTTTAATGGCGCCGCGGCCTTTCCCTCCATCTCACCTGGCATGGACGCCGTGACCAACAGCTTGACCTCACACTGCTCTTTCTTCATGGTCTGCTTCAGGTCTTTGAAGAACAGGCCTTCTACATAGCCCACCACCTCCCACAAGAAGGTGAGCGTCGCTGAGATAGCATCCATCCCCCACTCGCATGGGGTCCGCACAAAATACATGATCAGGCCCACCTGGGAGGAAACGACTCAGCTGGTGAAAAGTCCAAGATCAATGCTAATCGCGTTCACACACTCACCAGGTAGTTGAAAAGGATGTGGGAAGTCTGCGCCGGAAGGTCTCCAATATTAAGTAGTAGCTTCCTCAACATGTACATCAAATCATCCTGGCGAAAGGCAACGTGCGGTCATCCACGACAGCTGTCACACTTGAGGGGATTTGACTGTGAGGCTGCTGCCATACCTGCCGGTTGCTCACAGTGAGTTTCTCGAGGAAATGGCGCAGGACAAGGGCAGGATCCTCAATCAGGCAGTTCCACAAGATTTGCTGGGCCACTGCACTCACTGAGGATACAAAGAAAGATCCATGGATATGCGGATACACTTGCATACTTTCCGTTCGGCACACACGGAATTGCATCTTCGCAGATTTTCTCCCAATGTGTTTTCAGCATTGTTCAAAGAGAAATCTTTTTTGTTTTTGTGTTTGGTTGTTCCGAAAAAGGAGGCTCACCAGCGACGCCGTCCTCTCGAACTTCGCCGTCCTCCATGAGGTGCACGATGGGGAGCACGGCAGCACAGATGCATGCTGGGAAGACTGCTTGTGGCGGCTGCAACATGTGGTGCGTGGGCGTGTGTTCTGTCGTGTTCTCTTCATCTGGGAATGTACAGTAGACAAAGTAGACTGATTTTAAACAGTCTCAGTTTGGATTCAAGCATGACAGCATAACATTTGCAGTAAACCATTTCATATCGGCAAGAGGCATTGAGGGCGGGATGACATCTGTGTACCGCATTTTTGCTATTCACATTTTGCTGTTTCAGTCCACTTGTGTTGATGATTTTACTCCATCAAACTAATCACACGGACATGTTTAGAATTTTTGACCAAAGAGTTTGACATCTCTACTTTCGAGTCTTCAGTGAATCTAATATAAATGTTTTAGTACGCGGGAGGGAGCTGGAGCATGTGGAGAAAACCCATGCAAGCAGCGGGAGAATATTCCTATTTCACACTGTAACCCAAACCTCAGAAGTGTGAGGTGGATGCGCTAACCACGAGTCCACTGTGGAAATTATCCAATTTGACTATTCTTGCTGAATTGAATTATGTATTTACTCCAATGCGTACTGTTCATTATTTATCTTTGTCAGGTCGAACAATTCAATACTCTCCCATTTGATGACAGAAAGTAAAATTAAAGAAGTAATCACCTGTTGCCATTCATAAAACAAAATTAAAGCTTTACGTTCAAAAGGCCTTGATTTTACACGAAGTAAACCAGTGGGAAAACTCAGACTACATATTTTTTGCAACATTTTTGTTTGGTTGTGTGCAACGAGAGTTTTTCTAACATAAGATATATGGCATATAGCGGTATGTCGACCATTGTGCCAAAATCAGAAACGTGCTCAGACCGTCATTCCAAAACAAACTGCACTTTGAAAGTGTGCCGTACCTTCAGCACTAGCTAATGAGCGAACTGACCACACAGAGCCTCGGCGGAAAGAGTAATTCCTGTGGGAGTTACTGGAGGCGCAGGACGGACTAACAGACAGACGCCGAGACGCCAGGTTCACCACTTCTTCTGCTGGCAGCATCAAAGTCAAACATGGACAGGTGAGGAGTGAGGAAAGAAAAAACCCGTAATGCATAAATCTTGCAGTGCTGCAAGTGTGTCCACCACGTGCCCCACCTTCTTCCTCTTGCTCAGACGGAGGGCTGCACGTGGGTTCATAGCATGCCTCCTGTGCCACAGGGATGGCAGTGATGATGCTGGCCTCACGGCCCAGGCGCCGTTTCTCCTCCTCCTGCTGCAGGTTCTTCAGGATGTGCTCGGCTCGCTGGTGAGAGCGCGACACTGCCCGTGCGGAGAAGGATTTCTGTAGGGGGGGTGACGATCAGGATTGGGCAAATTGGATTCGCTACAAGCATACAATATCCCTCCATTGGCTCAATAGCGTTCTGTGGGGATCCCGGGCAGAAATAGAAAACTTGCTGCATATCATGGCATTGGCACACGTGCGCGTACACATACGGGAGAACATACATGGCGAAGTCTGTCTCATCATGACCATGCATACACAGCACAACACACAATGTCTGATGCATGCTGTTGTTTTCCTAAAGACAGTGCTCGTTTCTGATCAAGATGCAACTGCCCCCCTCTTGGAAACCTCTGAAAAAAATGCAGTTGACCCCAATCCACTGAAAAAAAAAAATCTAGAAAAATTATATTTCCTGACATTTACGACTTTGAGGTAAAAAAGATGCATCAGCACAAAAGATTTGGACAGAAAACTTACTATGGCATGGACTGACTGAATTAATGCGGGAAACTAAAAACAAAGACAGATAAAATGATAGAGGAAGGTCTTCATCAAAATCTGTAACACTTAAAATAATCATGCAAAAATAACTAACAGGAAAAAGAGAAAAGTCGAAGTGACATTTTGTGGAGTGTTTTTTTTTTTAATTTAAAGAAAAACAAAATGATGGCCATCATCTGCCGTGTTTTTTTTTCTTTTTGTGAAGAAACTGTTCTTTAACCTGAATTTTTGTTGACATGTCAACACCCATAAAACACTTCCAAATGGTTTGCAACTCTTATAGCATGTTTCAGGGGAATTTGTGACCTATGGTAAAACTTGACAACACAACAAGCATTTTTCACAGTTGTTAATTTGGCAAGTCTGTGGAAGATTGATTGCTTTTAGAACATTTTCATCTTCATCTTGAAATGAGCAAACAAGACGAATATTCACCTAACACCTGAATTATTCGATCCAGCATAGAAAGAATTCCTATCACTCTTCTGATGACAAAAAAAAAAAAACAAATACAGTATGCAAGTACTTACAGACTGGTCCTCATTGATTGGGTCTTGGACGCTTCCGGTGTTCTGGGGAACCCATGGGGGGTCGAAAATGGGGACACAGGGCATGCCCAGTATTGGAGACGGCAGGGTGAAGTTTATGCTGGGTGGAGGAATCTAAAACAAGTAAATGAAGTGACACACATCCTCACACTCAAAAGTGGCTTGAATTACACACTGGCCTTCACACATCTGTAACAATAATGCATACTTTGAAGATCTGCTGGGCCCCTTCCTCCATGCGAGGCCACACCTGGTAACGGAAACGCCAAAGCGTGTAAAACTTGAAAATAGAGTTGATGCGCTGGCAGGCCTCATGGTGCTGGAACTCAGCCATCATCATCTCAGTCACGGCATCGGGGACCTTCACTGCGCACAGGAGGAACATGGCGGCTGGGGGCAAACAAGATGACCGGAGAAGAATATCATGGCACTGTAGTGAGGTCAAAATCTAGCTGTAGCGTTATTCCAAAAATGGGAGGACAGTTTCTGTCTTGTGTCAATCATGGTCATCCTGAGGAAAAAAAAAAGTTCTTTCTTGATGCATGCAGCTAAAATAGCTGACATTCTCATGTACTCTTGAGCACATAGTATTAACATTAGCATTTATTTAAAAATCTGTTACTGCAGTTAGAGTAATACTACAATTCAATTAGTTTTCTAATAAAATGTATTTTACAATTTAATTGTTAAGGGTTAGGTTTATAGGTTTATTCATTATTTAAAACAATTTTAAATGTTCAGTTGTCCTGAGTATACGTCACAGCGTTGTGCCAAACACAGCAATGTCTAAGCTATAACAAATAAAATACCTCACAAAAACTGTACCGTTGGTTCAGCGAGTAGAACAAAATTATATGATTATTTATTTTTTAACCAGACTTATTTTTTTAACCAAAAATGTAAATAAATGTTATAAAAGATGGTGCCTCAATGTCCTGTAATTCTGGAATGAGCTGCAAGTACAAAGCTTTCACCAGCAGCAGCTGCCATGTGTTCATCCACGCTGAGCAGAAGCTCCCAGGCTGCAGGCTGAACGTCTCCATACATGTCATCAGTCAAGATGGGAGCAGCTTTGATGAGCAGAGACAAGGGAGCCGGCGACAAGCTCATCACCTGCAACAGACACAGGTCCAACATGCATTTTGCTCGCAAACACACAGAGTAAAAGATCTACTTAGGTACATGCACAAAGTATTTGTACTTTGTTACTGTAAGACCCTCCACTGGTGCAAACAGTACTAAGCCAAACGACACACCTGGTTTCTGATGTACTTTAACATTCCGGTGTCTTTCTTTCCTTCTGTGTTGCTGTCAGTGGGCCTCCGCTTCATGGACGGCGTCCTCAGACATGATTTGTCAGAACACTGAGGCCAAACAGACTCTCAGAAAGGCAAACAAAAATCACGTCGTGATGGTGGGGTTATGCAATTCACCTCCTTGTTCTTCTGTGCACGAGCGCTGATGATACTAGTGGTGGCGGCGACGCTGTCCTCTCTTAGGCTGTCCACCGTCTCGCCGTAGACAAGCTTGATGGCGCGGACCAGGCGGGCACAGGAGCGGTTGTGGTGCTGGTAGCAGCGCGGGTGGCAGAAGTCAATGTGAGTGCAGATGAAACTCTGCTGGTTGCACAGGAGGATCATGATCTGCGACACAGTGAGAGGGAACACCCGTGTTGGCTTGCGGACAAATATGGAACGCCAATTCTGTCACTGTCCAAATACTTTCACAGCGAACGATATATCTACTCATTCTTGCAGACATACATGAAGCCAAGACATGTTGCGGTGGTAGTTGTCCTCTGCTCCAGTTGAGCTTTGGCCTTCCGGTTCAATGCTCGGTTCACTGGTACTGCAGGGACTACCTGCATGAGGCAAAAAAAGGACATATACAGTAACTATAGATATATGGCCACAAAATACTATGTTCAATTCCCCACCGGGGAATTGATTTACATCCATCGCTACAAACATGTGATTTGGATAAACTGGTGTGGTGTCTTCTGTGATGGTTTGCAGCTATAATTCCCAAGCATATCGCAGAGGGTCCCAACGAATCTGTCATTAGAAAACTGATGACGCTTGGCATTTGACTTACCGATGTCTGTGACAGTATCTCGGCTGTTTGTTTGTGAAAGTATCCCTTCCTCATTCTCTGACTCTGAATCCTGTCGAGACAGTTTGGTACTCTTCAGGCTGCCTGCCCTCCGTATGGAAGACAAAGAGCCCCCCTTTTTCACACGGAAACTGCGTGCTCCTTTGATCTGAAGCAGTCGCGAGCCTCCGATACGAATCTTTCGCATGGGCACTGGAGAGATGTCGCGAAAGGCTAAATGAGCAATGGCTAAAAAAGAAACCTGAGCAACGAAGCCATTCCAACAATGGCTCACCTGTGGCCTCCTGAGCCTTTTTGTCGTCACACATGGTGTCTGACTTCAGAGTGTGGCTGCTACTGTTAAGCGAATCATGCCCGTCTTCGTCGTCGAGGATGCCTGCGAAGCTGATCTTCCTCTCGTAGCGATGTCGGCCTAGCTCGGGATCCAGACGCAGGCGGCAGCTTTCTAAATCCTACAGGTGATGAAAGAAAACACTCACATGTCATCAGGACTGTCACTCATTTGTCTCATGCTGAAGCCAGGTTTCCACCAAGCAGTAGAGTACAATTGAATGAACTAAGTATGGACCCAAGTAATTACAGCTATTTAGATACAATGGAAAGGCGGCCCGGTGGTCCAGCGATTAGCGCGTCAAACTCACAGTGCAGAGGTACAGGGTTCAATTCCAGCTCAGACCTCCTTGTGTGGTGTTTGCATGTTCTTTGGGCAGTAGGAGGGGTACACACTGAACTGGTTGCCGGCCAATCGCAGGGCACAGACAGAGGAACAAACCAGTCGGGCTCACAATCACAACGAGGGACAATTTAGAGTGTTTCATTAACCTGCCACGCATGTTTTTGGAATGTTGGGGGGGAAACCACAGTAGACGGTGAAAACCCACACAGACACGGGTAGAACATGCAAACCCCACACAGGAAGGCGGGAGCCGGAATTGAACCCTGCACCTCTGCACTCTGAGGCCAACATGCTAACCAGTCGACCACCGTATCAAAAGTGAGAAAAGTGACACAATAATAAAGTGAACATGACGACAGAGGACAGCTAAAATGTTCTTTTTCCCTACCATTTGATTGCTTATTACAAGAAGAAAGATTTCAGGAAATGCACCTTTTGTGCTCAGTCAATGTGATTAACAACTTTTGAGAGCAGAAATCCAAAAGAGCAAACCTAACTGAACTGAACTGCTTGGTGAAAGTGGGAAAAAAGATCACATCCATGAAAGTACCACAAGTGGTTCTGTGCGTGGTCGCGGCAAACAAGGAAATGTCTCTCGCAGAAAGGTGGTGATTTCCAGTAACAGCTGGCAAGCAGCCATCTTGAGAGCAAAAGGGCAGCCGCATTTGGTTGGATTGACGGTGTCTTGGGGTGAAAGAAAAAATAATGACTAAATGAGAACGAGATGCCAACAACCAGCATCAGCATCTGACTTACTATCATCTAAATAGTCCTCTTCCTCATCCTCTTTCCTCATTCTTCGTTTAGTCTCTTCATCGTAGATGTACCCCAGGATGTTGGCAGGACTCTCACTGTCGCAGTGGCACAGTTCACTCAGCCGCGTGCCAATCGCCTAGTTGGAGAAACACACGACGACACACAGTGGCACATGGCATTTTTGGGGTTTGGAAAAATGTCTGCACCCAAAATGTTTGAGAACCCTGAATTTAATCCGTCTTGAAAGCAAACATCATCTGACTCACATCTCCCCACTGGCAGAAATGTTTTGCCGCATTCCACTGGAGCTTCTGATTCCTTTTATTGCCCACTATAGGTGATCGCCCCCTGGACAGGCCTCTCTTGGTGATGTTAACATGGTGGCCCTTCATCCACTCTGGCCAATTGCCGCGGTTACAGCGATGGACAAATCGGGCACATTCAAGAAAGAGGGATGCCCGAGCCACGATGGGCGCTTCCTGGGAACAGCCAAGGACAAGGTCAAGCCAGGGAGATGAATAAAAGGGATGCATGAGGAGACTGATGACAAGTACCAGGTCCAGAGCCGCGGCGAGGATTGAAGCGTCAGGTATGGTGCCTGGCTCGCAGCAGTTGAGCAGAAACTGGAAGCGTTTCATGCCTTGTCGAATTGCACCTAAATTTACCACATTTTTGTTTTTTATGGCCTCCTGACTGGCGGCAAGACGCTCCTGGAAACCATGGGGTCCTTGACAAATGGGAAATGGATTTTTGATAATTGAATGTAATTTTTTTTTTCCATTTAACAGAACACGCTTGATCGCCACTGACAAATGATGTCGAGTTATAAAGTAGCCACTGGCAGTTGTACTGGTAAATTGTCGACATTCATTGTGTGATCAACGTTTGAAATGCTGCAAAAGCATTTTTCTTTCTAACATTTACTGAAATGACAAGTGAAATCACACAAAGAAATGTCATCCATTGTCATTCGAAACTGCCACCAAATTAACAGCACCGGAAGCATAGAAGGCTCTAAAAGCAACGTGTAAGGACCACACCACAGAAGAAAGATGCTTGAAAGATATAAAGTCTGTGAGAGTAAAAGGGGGAGGGCTGAGGTGTTTTTTGATGGAGGGGGACATGCATGCAACACAACACACATTTACAGCAGAAACCTCAAAACAGCCCTTTCTAAAAAAAAAAAAAAAACTAGGAGAAGACTGCAGGAGATGTGAGATGAAACGTCAAATAAAGAGGGAGCACAGAGAGCAATGAAGGGGTGGGGGAGGGGTGTTATGGGAGCAGTGAGTGGCCGAGGGGCTGCTGGGATTTTTGGGCGAGGTCTACCATCTTTCTCTTCTGTGTGGTGAAGCTTGGATGGATTCCTCCTGCCAGACCTCCATTTACCGAGCCGCTTGAAGAAATTCTCTTCCTCATCTCTGCCGTATTCGGGCCCGGTGGCAACCCCCTCTGACAGCTTGACTGCGCTGGTGAACTTCACCTGCTCATGGATGGCCAAACACAACATCAGATAAGAAAAAATAAGACTTTATTAATCCCACACTTGGAAATTTGCTGGATACAGCAGTAAAAGACAAATTCAAGAGATTTAAAAGCACACAAGTTAATAAAATAGAGGCAGGGTCAACCCTCCTGACCTTTGAACTTTGCCGTATGAAAGAGAGTCGATCTACTGAGCTGATATCCAACAGATCCTCCACACCATCGGTAAGTCCAGAGAGAGAGGAACGCTTCAGCCAGTTGCCTGGAGACAGCGTGAATAACATGTTCGCACATACTATAGCGTGAGAGCATCTAAAATGCATGGGTACAAAGCACACATAGTACACAGGTGGTAGCGACACACAAGGGTGCATAAGGTGAACGGCATTCACATTCATTCACAACATGCAAGCAAGTTCCAAGTGGAAAGACGAAGATGCCAGAGAAATGAAGTCAACTAGATGAGTCCTTCTGAATTCTGGCATCACGGAAGACATCAACACATTTCGCAAGATCTAAGCATACCTCATGAAACCTCAGTTCAGTAAGGATTCCTCACCGAGGAACAAAGCATGAACATTTCTGGCAACACTAACCCCAAAAGAAATAAATTGCAAATAAAGTCCATGTCTGCAGCAACCTCCATCCTTCCATCTTCACATGCCACGTACGACTACAAATCACAAATTGACCTCAATCTGGGCCTGCATGCCAGGAGGGGTGATGCAACACCATAACAGACAACATGAAGATGATAACATCAAGATGGTTCCACTTCCACATACGTAAGACAGAGAGGGTGAGTGGTAGGCGAGTGGTCCTGCGGCATGCTGAGATGTAAAAAAGGAACATATAAGGTGGCAGGATGCAGTGAAGTACATTGAATGTGGAGAAACATGTGATGTGTGTGATGATTTGGTATTTGTTAAACTGAGAAACAGAGGTGGCAGCAAATTTAGGAGATATACACATGAGGACTTGATTTAAGTTAACTTGTGCTTTTTTCATAAAAATCTCAAGGTAGGTGCACTTACCTATAGGAAGTTTCAGTTTCTTACGAAGTGAAATACGTCGGGATCTTGATCGGGAGCGACGGTCCGTGGTGGTACCAGAATGGGCGGTGGTGCATTCTGAGGTGTCCTGTTCAGACTGGCTGCTGGTGTCACTGGCAGCACTCTGCGACTTGAACATCTTCCTCCAAAAGTCTTTCCTGCCCAGCAGAGCTCCTGGGATCTGCTCCTCGCTGGAGACAGACACAGAGAGGAGTAGAGGTATAGTTCAACTTGAAAAATAAATAAAACTCTTCCTCTATTGTTCCATAACAAAGTGATGGCGGCCAGCATGACATGGATAGACACAATGGTGGCGATGTGATGAGGTCAACACTCACTGTTCGGGTGTCTGGGGGGGTCTGCTGGAGATGTAGCTGCGACATTCATCTGCAGCACTGGACATCTGACCCTTCTCCCCGGACACACCCGCCTCTGACCTGCACGCACACACCCCAACAAACAAACAGCACTCAGGCCACCCATCCATCTGAAAATGCTCCAAATTAGCATACGTGCAGTTGCACTCTCTGCGATGTTAGCATCCAGGGAAAATATTTGCACTTTCTTGGCTGGGTCTGTCCCCCCAGACTTCATAGACTTTTGCATTTGTCAAAGAGGTGAGAAAGTGCTCAGATAAGCAAGGAAATTAATGCAAAGAGTCTGTCTGTGTCTTGTCAAGGACAAATACATGAACAAGTACCATTTCGCCCCATGCAAGAAGAACAAATGTAAACAACACAGACAACAAGGCAAGCAGTGATGAGATGGTCAAGAGTGGATGAGAAGTCATCTTGTTTTTTTTTTTTTTTTGAGTACATGTCAGGGATTGGCCCCAATAAAGCATTTTTTCCCCAGTACCTTTTTGGACCTTGCAGTTTGGTCTCATCTTTCTCATCAGGTTTTTTGGTTGCTGTGACCTTCTCGGCACTGTCGAGGAGGGCGCTCAGAGCCACTCGACGAAAAACATTTCCGTGGGCCTCCTTGATGAACTGCACCAGCTGGCGGATGTCGCAGTACAGGCCCTGTGAAGGAGGGTGACAAGCAAGCATCAGAGAGTCACCAGTGGAGGCGGCTCAGTGGGAGGCCTGTACCGCCAAAAGTGACTTACACTGGCATTGTTTTTAAGTGTTTACAATGTACATTGCCGAGCCCACCCATTTCCTTGAGTAATTAATCTTTTACTATTTCAAATGGCTTTTTTTTGTATTTCAGATTCTTTGCAAAAGTGAAAGAAAAGTAGCAAAGGCAGCATTTCATTTCTTATTATTGTTAATGAATTGTAATTTTTTCTGTACATATGACATGTCGAATCTTGGTTCTTAAATCATTCATTCATTCATTTTCCGAACCGCTTTACCCTCACTAGGGTCGCGGGGCTGCTGGAGCCTATCCCAGCTGTCTTCGGGCAGTAGGCGGGGGACACCCTGAACCGTTTGCCAGCCAATCAGAGGGCACACAGAAATGAACAACCATTCGCGCTCACACTCACACCTAGGGACAATTTGGAGTGTTCAATCAGCCTGCCATGCATGTTTTTGGAACGTGGGAGGAAACCGGAGGACCCGGAGAAAACCCACACAAGCACGGGGAGAACATGCAAACTCCACACAGGAAGGCCGGAGCTGGAATTAAACCCGGTACCTCTGTCGGTTCTTAATAAATTTGAAAATTGACAGAAAAGACTAAAGTTGGGGAGGGAAAAATGCATTTCATCACTTTTGGAAGAAAGCACTGTAAATACCTTCTTGATGCACTGTGTGTTTTTTGTTTTTTTTACATCTGTTACTAAGCCTTGGTGAAAAAAAATCTTTGATGGTACAGACCTGGTCAATAATTTCTTCATATTTTGATTATACAGAATGGCATGATTGAGTCTGTCTTTCTATATACCAAGTGTTGAATTTAGCGTTGATACAAGGCAGAAAAAAAAAAATCAAGGCAGACGCACAATTACAAGCACCCACCAGGTTCTCAGGGCTGTGAAGCTCATGTGTCGTGGAGGCGCAGCGGGTGATCAGCGACTTGAACATGCAACCCACCACCACCGCCTCCATGTTCTGCGCCAGGGACTTGTTATCCCCAGTGGTGAAATTGTTCCCGAATCCCGCCTTGTCTGAAAAAAAACAGGGAGGGGGGGCAAAGAACACGGATCACACGGGGGTGGTTTAGTCAGCAGAACATGACAAGCAAACAGTTGTCACATACGACAACTTAGGGTTAAAGGGGGCAAAGAAAACAGGTCTGTACAGCATATGGGGGGAGAAGCAAACTGAAAAGGATTCTGGGTAAGGAAAAAAGGAATACATGCAAGTGACTAAGGCCTGCTTTTGAACCGCACTGAACTAATCATTCTCGTGGCCTAAAGAATACAGATTGGTAAATTTGGAGTTGCAGGCGAGATTTGTCACTTTAGGACAGAGCGAGAGGGGCAGCAATGGAAGCTGTGCCTAAGAAAGGTTCTGCTCAGGTGGGTTTATCACATCTTTACTATCAATGTTCTATTGATTATACATCATGTGTATCTACCGATGTTTCGTTTTTTCGCCCTCCTGGACCTCTCACCTGCACTGCCGTACTCTGCAAGAGAAAAGAGGCGGGGCACAGGTTGTGATTGACATCAGGCCAGCACAGACATGTACGTGGTGTCAGGAAAGGACCTCCTCAGAGAGGTCAACCCAAGAAAAAACATCGGCAAAAGTAACATACACATATTTCAACAAAAAACTTGCAAGGCTTTCATCATCAAAACACTCATCAGTTCGGTCACTTGCCAATATATTGTTTTCAATTTTGTATGATGTCATCAAGCAGAGACAAAAACAATGTCAATGCAAAACTGAATTGGCATGTAGAGCATGGCTCAATGCTCAGCGGTCATGCCGCAGACTGAACAGAGATGTAATGGGCAAAGCTTTGGATTGGCAAGTGTACGAAAATGGATGAGCAAAGAAGGGAGGAAGGAAGGACGGAAGAAGGGGCTGAAGGAAGGATGCAGCACTTTGATGAAGGAGGAGGAAGTGAGGGATGGCGGAGAGAAGTGGGACAACTGCGACAGACAGGGACAAGCGGCGTTGGGAGGCAGACCAACAGAGATAGAAACAGCGATAGCACTGGAAGGGAAAACAATTCAGTTTTGTCAACCACACGTTTGAGTCTTAAAGACGACATTTGTGTCTTCACGGATGCTGTATAATTCAGAGCATAATGTGTGGCAATTGTAGGTGTAAAATAAATCAATCAATAAAATTCTTTTAAAATCCATTTTGATGGTGTTATTTACAGTGGAAGTAACGCCGAACAAGTACCAAAAAGATTTGTTTCTTCTAGACCAGCGGTGTCAAACATCCGGCCCGCGGGCCGGAACCGGCCCCCAAGGAGGTTCGATCAGGCCCGCAGGGTCATTTAAAAGTGAAAACATGCATAAGAGATACGGAATGAATATTTTAAGAAGGTGCAATTCAAGGAGTATCGGCTAGGGGACACACTGTTTTGATCAGAGTAGAAGACAACAGCAGTCTCAGTCTGTCACTGAGACAGACCCAACACAGCAGACGCTATCAAGGACATGTGAATACTTTATTCTTTCCACATTTTAGCACTCTCCTTAGTTTGTAAGGTGTCGGCAGGGATTACATTTAGATTTAATATAACGGTTTAAAAATTCCTTTCTTTATAAATCTCGTTTAATCTTAAAATGCATGACTATATTTTTCAATACCAATTACTTGTTCAAGTTTTGTGCCTTTTTACAATCAGTGGGATCAGTTGCAATGCATATATGTGAATGATAAAAGTAAATTGCACATTTGTCTAAGGAAATCTAAGGTGCTTCATGAAATGTTTTGTAAAAGATATGTTCATTAAATTTCAACATTTTCCTAATGTTCTTGTGCTTCTTTCGACCAAAACAAAGGAAAGACATATTATTTTGGTTATTTATAGCAGAGTATGGTATAATTTTAATGGTCCGGCCCACTTGACATCTACCGAGGCCGTATGTAGCCCACAATGTAAAATGAGTTTGACACCCCTGTTCTAGTCCCACTTGTAAGTCACAATTATGCACAATGTTTGAACTTTAAGGCTGATCTTAAATATATTTTAAAAAACTACACTGAAATAAGGATTCAATTATAATGTGTTACACATAAAAATTGCACCGAAATGTTTTGGAGGCAGTGATTCTTTCGCATGCCACTCGAGAGAGCCTACATGCCAAATTTTGAGAATCACTTGATCTATATGACCTGTTTTTAAACTTTTTACTAGTCACCTTGACCTTTCTTTTGGAACAACCAATAAACTAATTAATAAACAATAAAAAAATGACAGACTGACTGACTGAAAGGAAGTCGTCCACCTCAGACACTATCCTGAGTTTATTTGTGGCTACCTCTCACAAAGGCACATACTCACTGTCGGTGATCGGCTCCATGCAGAAGCCCAGCAGAGCATGAAGGAAGTCCACAATGTTATTCAGGGAGTCTTTGTTGACGTAGTCGCGCATTGTCTGGCGAAACTGCAGTTTGTCCAGCTTGTAAAGGTTGGTCAGGCAGTTTTGAGCCTGATAGGACAGAGTTATTAAATATTTATACTAAGAAAAAAAATGCAAGAGCACAAGATACGATGAAGCACCATCACAACACAAAGGCCCTTACAGTAAAAAATAAAAACGTATACATTTTGCTGGATTGTTGGAAAAGTAACCACAGAGAAAACAATTCTGACCTGCATCCTCAGGCGATCTCCTGAGAGGCCGCGGTGTCCCTCGCCACATCCGTAAGCACAACCCAGAGACTTTACGATCTTGATGAGCATGGAAAGAGCCAGCCGATGAGTGCTGAGGCAAGAACTCTCCTCCTGTTTATTGTGAAGTTCAAAAACATTAGCAGCATATATAAACCAGTCTGTAAAAGAATGTATAACAAGTGCAGCATATGGAGCCAAACAAATACAATAGAGCAAAAACATTGTTGTTTTTTTAATAAATGTACTTGTCCTGCACCTACAACAACAGTAGTGTAAAACCCATACATAAAAAAAAAAAAAAACAATTTACAGAAAAAGAAATAATTTGAACAAATCACAATTATACTGTTGCCGTGCCATTGAGATATGCATTACGAAAGGTAAAGGAGGTAGTTTATTTTTATTTGGTTGGTTTGAATGAAAATAATATTTGGTTTATAATATTGCAGTTTTATTAAATGTGGCCTGACGGACCTAAATAAATGGACATTTGACTCATTAAAAAAAAAAACTATTTGTCCATATGCACGCATGTAAGATTGCATGTCTTGCTGGATAATTGCGCTTCGGTATCAGTGAAGGGGTTTGAACTTCTTCCTACTCCTTTTCAGACCGGCAGTCAGGGGTATTTCAGCATGGGTCATTTCTATTTTAGATTTTTCATGTCTTAGTTTTTATGTATTGCATATTCAAAATAAAAAGTTGACTCAACAAAACGAAACAGGAAAAGTTGTAACCAAGACTGGTGTCAAACTAACCTTTTTGTCATTGTCCTTGTTATTTTTCACATCATCCTTGCTCCCTTGCCCACTTCCTCCGCCACTACCTCCTCCGCCTCCGCCTCCACTGCTACCATCTCCACCGCCACCACCTCCGCCGCCTCCCCCTCCTCCTAGGCTGGGGCCAACTGTGTCCTTGACTCGCACCTCCTCATTCTCCTTGTTGTCAGGCTTGGACAGCTTTTTGCCCATCCCAGGTACCACACCCAGCTGCAGCAGGCACTCGATGATGTTGAGCGCCACATCGCAGATCCTCGAGCTGATGTCATGGCTGAGGACAGCGTAGAGGACACGCAGCACAGCCTGACACAAAAGAGAAGGAGGAACAGCTCATAAGGGTGCCTTTGGTAAACATTCTCTCTCTCTCTCTCTCTCTCTCTCAAGTAATTTTGAAGTAGTTCAAACCCATGAATTTCAATAAATATGCATTGCCATTAATTCACAGACTGAAAAATGTCCATAAATTTGGCACACTGTTGTCACTCACTGAGAGGTCTAACATTCCATTTTTTAGCACAAAGTTATTGGTGCCCTCAATGTTGTCGCCCTCTTCCTGGCAGGAGTAGTTGATGCAGGAGTCAGTCAGGCTGCGAGGAAGGTTGGCACAGGCCAGTGTCTCCACAGGCATCTCCGGGACAACCACGGGGTTGCAGAGCCTTTTCATGTGCTCAGTGAAAAAGTCGGCATAGCCCACATTAAAGGACGCCACAGTCGTGTTGAAGGCGGCCATGGTGATGGTGGAAATCTGGGATCGAACTGAAGGTACAAGAGAACAGGCGTATTATTCTCAAAACACAGTTTTCCTCATTTGCTCAGCAATGATGCCAGGACACTATAATATCATGGATCTCAATAACAAATCATCATTTCTCATTAGAATCCAACAAAAAAACATTTAATAGAAAACAAAGATTGCCGGCAAACAAGGCGGTAGCTCGTCTGTAAGTACTTGGGCTTCAGAACACGAGTCTTTCTGAAATGCATTGAACGTCCCACAGACACATTTTTTCACATAGTGTCTATATGACACTTCTCCTCATGCCTGCATGAATGGGATGTGATTTTATGTGGCGTGCAAAAACAAAAATCTGGGAAAGAACAACAACAAAAAAATCAACCAATTTGACCAAACCGATCACAATTTTTTTTTCCTAAGGCATTGGCAGCACCATTGTACGCCATTCACACAGACAGTTCAGGGCCATGTAAGTCCGTTGTACTCTAATCTAAACCGCTTATGATCTTTTCACTATTTATCACCACCCTCTCTTGGTGCAGTCAGTGAGATTTTTCCCTGTTCGTGGCACGTCTTGTCAGGTGTCGCCACTGTCATGATATGTTAGGCAAAGTTTTTACATCGCATGCCCTTCCAAATACATCCCACTCATTTTTATCCAGGTTAGGCACTGGTAGTGGCTGGGAGTTGGGGTCTCGCAACCCGATTAGGATTTGATCCCTGGTGCTCTGGGTCAAAGACGCAATTCATTGCAAGGTGTTTAATCTACCATCACTAGTTGTTCGACCGTAGCTATTCTAGCATCGTTTGTTGGAAAGTGCTCCTTGGTGTTTGTAGACTAGATCTTACGTTAAAATATGTGAAAGTTGAGATGCAAGATTAGTCGAGAGAAGAGTTGATGAGATAACAAATTACAAAATGATTCGATAGGCAGCCCCAAAGTAAACTGCGTTTGGGATTCAAACTAGCGTAATTATTTAAAACAACAATTTCCTGAAAAAATGGATTCAAAGTGAACCCAGAAAAACTCAAACATTAAAAAAAGCACACAATCAGTCAATGCATACAAAGGTTATCATCGACAAAATCTCTGATTTCCGATGCTCAGTACATGGCACACAAGCCTCTTACCCTCTTTGACGGTGTTCTCGCTGTGGCTGTTTGAATGGTCAGGCATGTCTCTGAGAAGCGAGTGGTGGGAATGCGAGTGCTTGGTGCTCAGGCTGTCGGCATCGGCGGCTGTGTCTGTGCTGCCCCGACGCGTAAACTTGCCTGTAACACAAGGGAGGAGATTGTTGTATTCATAGGTAAAAAACATTCTACTGTAGTAAATTCTTGTCAGTAGGAGAGTGAAGATGGTCAGTAATATTTGTGGACAGGACAATTTAAATCTCTCTGTAGGCGATTGGAGATTGGGATCCTGAGGTTGAGGATTTTGGCTTCTTGGTTCTAGTCTATTGTTGATGGTAAAAGCTCTGCGCAAACCCATGATGGTGGCTTGCCAGCCCCCACGGTCCAGAGTACGCCGATCATCGCCCAGGCCAGAGAAGCTCCCGAAGGAGAATGTGCTGCGGGTGGGTGAGACATCGAGGTGGTCGTCATGGAGGAGGAAGGGGACGCCCATGCGACGCTGGCGCTTCTTCCCGGTGTGATGGAAGGGGATGGAGCCCTTCCTCTCCCGGTCCTCACGCCGGTTCTTAAACTGAAAAAGAGGCACTTCCCACTCAGAACCACTGTTGTTTCTATCCTGGTATCGATTAAAAATCAATATCTGGACGCATTTGTCTCACCTTCTTAAAGATGTTCATGCCAAGATCAGATGAAAGGTCAGGCACAGCTTGCCGACGAAGGTTGGTGAGAGAAACCTTGGTGAACGTCTCAGTGCTCAGAGATTTGCCCTCCTCGTTGCATTTGAGACTCATATCCTGCCAAGGTGAAAACACATTTCAAAACGTCAAAACTGGGATCAGGCACAACACCCCCATTCTGTCGTCCTTGCACTGACCCCGTTTATTTTAGTATTCCGTACAATCATTCTAAAAGTCACTTGCAGAGGCCTCAACGATCGGGTGCTTTGTGGAGCTGGTGACATTTTATTGTCGTGTTCGATCGCTGTGGTCTACTGACTGCTTTTGATTTGCTTTTCCTCACACAAGATTAATAATTAAAAGGTGATAGAAGCATGTAGTTGCACCAAAATTGTGCAACTACATGACTTGACACAGTACTTAAACTGCAATTAAAAACACATTTGTTTAGGCAGACATTTCATTTGGACTTTGCATACATTGGGGCAAAAAAGGCACCGCTGAAAAATGATTATTTTGTCCGAATTGACTTTTTATAAGTATGTTTAGCTCAGAGTTAAGTAAAATGAACATTTTTTGTTTTATTCCAACTATTAACGATTGACAACAAAAATCCTGATTCCAAATACAAATATTGTTATTTAGAGCATTTAGTTCCAGAAAATGGTAATATATCAATAAAGGTCCAGTATTGTCTTTCTCCCCCTGAGTGTATATCTATACCTACTGGATGTATTAACTGCATAATGTTTGTGTTTGTGTAATTTTTTTGGACTTTGTAAAGAAATTTATGACTCCCCTCTATGAAAGGTACAGGACAAATAAAAAGAAATGGGTGTGGCGGATCTGTTCTTGGGTCAGTTACCTGTGTTTTGTGGGTATTGACCAGCGAGGGCGTCGCAGCCACCATGGAGCTGCTCCGCGGGCGTGGCAGAGGAGCGACCAGTGGTTCTGGAACACGTTCGGGCCTCTCCTCGAGAATCTGTCTCAGCCGTTGGAGGTAGTACATCAATGCCCAGTGCACCCCCTCCTCTGTCCAGTGGGGCTGCAGAAGGCAGCGCAGAACCGCGACATCAAAGTAGGTGGCATAGCGAGCACGCTGAGACAGGGATGCTGGCACACCGGCAGGGGCTGACGTCCTGAATATAAAGCAATCGGAAATGAACACTGTAGTTTAGTGGGCCCCTTGGAGCCTTTTTGGGTGCAGGTGAGGTGAGCTACTTGCTACTTTGTCTGCAATGTGTCAATTTACATCAACCGATGCCGCTTGTTAAAGCTCTTACCGGTGCTTTCCAGACACTAAATTATTCTATCAATATGTACTTATATGCATGTAATGAACAAAATCATTTTTGCATGAAAATGTAAAACATCTCCACTCCATATTAATTGCACAAATCAGAACATATCAACAGAGGAAACATCTCCACTCCATATTAATTGCACAAATCAGAGCATATCAACAGATCATATCCCGTCTCAGGGACCATAGCACTGAGATCACATAAACTCACACCAAATATGAATCACTTAATTCCTCTGTTTTACATTCCTCTCCAAATGTAGGTCAGGCAGGATTAAGTCATCAAAGTTTTCTACATGCAGGAGACAACATGTACAAACGTATAGAGGCTACGTCAGAAAATGCAAAGCAGTTATTAAAAAGAACATCCAGTTTTGAATTTAGACACAAGGTTCCAAAATTATTTTATGGATGGAAGAGACAAAGACGAACCTTTACTAGGACATTTGTCCAACAATTTAAAGAAACACCGTACATGTATGTAATTCATGGAGACCCAAGGGAGAACACCCCCAAAGCAAACAACTGAAAAAGGAAACAAATCACAAAAGAAGGCAAAGGTTCGCTGCTTTAATACAAATAATGTTGATGTCTAAGTTCTATATTAAATGCAGATGCAAATACCTGGGAATAAGAATTTGATTCCCATCAACTCATGACCCCAAATGTGTCAACAGCAGCAAAAATGAGGCAAAACAAAGTGTACATTGTCACAGAAATGCCATAAAATGTACACTAAATTGCTTTATGGACAACAGTCCAATCAGATGAAGGTGGTAAATAAAAGCCAGACCGCCTCCAGTAAGTGTGATTTCATTATTAATAAACCGAAATGAAGGTCAGCAGTTGGTCAGCTGCAAGGCGTGAGGAGAAACATATCGATAGCATGAGAGCGATGGCGAGCCATGAAGTGTTTCATGTTTCATCTTGTCGGCTGCGATGAATGGAGCGGACAGAAACACTCAATATCTTCAGTTAATCAGTTCGGGAGCAGACAGCAGGTTGCTGCGTCATGTTTCACCGTCTCGCCTGCTGCTGGGTTGCCATGGATACAGGTTGTCAACACCCACCCTTTGGGCCCACTTGCAACACTCGCAGCCCCTGATTGGGTGCAAGTAAAAGCAGCAAGGCAGCCTGTGGTTGCCATGCAAACTGCCTCCCGCATCAGCAGGCTTTCTGCGGGTGAGATGTGTGGTGCTGCGGGATGACTATGCAGCATTAATCACAGGAGCTGAATGACTAAACCACAGAGGTGTGTCTATTAAAGAAAAAAAATCTCTCTCTCTCTATTTTTTATTTTTATTTTTTGAATGACAACCAATCAGCCGTGAGCAAGTGTCACAAAAACCCACATTCAATAAACAAATTTGGTGCACAGTTGCATCACACGAGTTGTTTGGCTATTCCTTTGCCCATGATATTAAATGAACACAATGTCAGATGTCAGTTGCCAATAGATGGCAAGCAAAAACTGCCTCTCTCCACCAAAGACACACAGCCTGACCCCAAAGTCTGGCAAGGGAGCCTCCATGTTGCCAGACTTGCTGCGGGCAATCCAAATCAAGCCAGGCAGGCAACACTGCCAGCACGTTACTTCAGCATAATTACACCGGTTATGCTGGGCAAATACTCCCTCAAGCCAAGGCCATGCGACATGAGGAGACATGGTGGCTCGGAGCGAAAACATTACGGAGCTCTCCGTGTGGCCCAGTGGGCTGAGCTGGGTGCTTTGCAGACATTTCCGTGGGGCTAAATGCTTAGCCACCAGCGGGATGATGGCACCGGCTCGGTGTCGGCGCGGGTCACTGCCGCTCCCGGACGAATTGTTCATCATGACAGCATCCGCATAGGGAAATAATAAGGAACATGCAGTAGGTTTTTATTGGATGGATGCAATGGTGGAAGCATGGAAAAAAAGCACAGATTGATGGTGGGTAATATGAGTGAGACCGAGAGCTTACTGCAAGCTCAGACAATTGAACAAAAGAAAAATAAGAACTCAATAATGGATTAGGAGGCCAATACTTAAATGCTTGTGTCACTATCATTTATACATTGATAAAACATGACATTAACACTTATAAATCAAGGTCACTTGTAAGTGACCTTGAATTGAAATGTGTGTACTGAGTGAGGTTTGTTGGGCATAGATGACACAGTCTTATTTGTTTATTGAAACGGCACTCACTTTTTCTTGGACGGTCCTTTGACCAGTGGGGGTTGCTGAGAGGGTCCGCCTTTCTCCACAGAATTACCGCGGCGACAGCTGTGCTCTCCTGCGGCTGAGGAGGAGGAAGAATCGGAATGGCCAGCCTCACAAACCACTTGAAAGCCCTGTGGAAGGAACAGGAAGCCCGAGATGGAGAGATAAGCAGTTGTGAATGATGAAAGGGTCGAAAGGTTCCTGCTTGGACCCTGGCTAACCACATTAATGTTCGCTGATGCTGGGGGCTAATGAATGTCAGCATACCCACTATGGCTGGGCAATACAGCCCAACTCCCCTTTCCCTATATTTTAGGGCTGAATGGTGACGCAATATAGAACAGGGGTCACCCACCTTTTTCCAAGACGATTAATGTGAAAGGTTACCAGTTTGAGGCACACTTCTAAATTAATGAAGTTGCTTCAATAACCTTTAATTAGAAAATTGTATGACTAATAATAGGACACTGATCAGGTTCAACGACTGGACACAACAATTATCAGCAATGACGAAACAAACAGATAAAGATCAATATGCAACACTACACAACTCTGCAAGTCATTTCTACAAAATTCCTCCTTAAATAACTCATGACCGGGATGATCTAAGGTCCATTGGCACCATGTCGGTGACCCAAGATATACAGTATGTGCTGGTATTTTTCTCAAAGTGGGAAAATGATGATATTTACATCGAAATGTATCAAAATGCAAGACAACCACTTTTGCTGTTCTATTTTTCATCATCATCATCATCATTATTATTATTATAACCGTTTGTTTTTACAGAAAAGGGCAAGGCAAATAAAATACATATTTTAAAATATGCAGCTGCACATCAAATCTCAATGTAAAAGTTGAATAAAATAAAATTCGTCATAATGTCTGCATCATGTTTTTAGTATTTCCAAGCAGTTCGGAAATGAAACTGGGCCATGGTTAATATTGAACCCTGCTATATCACATTGGAAAACGTGATACGCCATCCAAGCCTAATCCCTATAGCTGGAGAAAGCCGTTGTCTTTTGAAGCCTCTTCCCGGAGCACAGCCAATCAACACGGAACCAGTGTATGCATTCTGATTCAACAAAACTGTTGAAAACACTCACCATCGAACCAGGGTTTCCAGACCCACGTGGGCTGCATTGGTTGATAACTGGAGAGTTTCGCTTTGCTGGTGAAGCAAGCAAAGTAAATTAAAAAGAAAAAAATATATATCTTTCTTTCATCTCAAGGGCTGAAAGGTGGTTTCTATTCACCTGTTATGATGTTACGGACCGGTTTGATGAGGGCAGTGAAGGCGGGGATATCAGGCTGGCGGTGCTCCCACATTGGCTGCCAAATAATGAGACCGCTGACTAGACGGAAGGTCAAGTCGGACTCCTGCACAAATGTTGCATACTTGGAATCTGTACTTTATTATTATTTACTCATTTATAGGAATACTTTATGTTATTACTAGTGCAGCATCTATGACATGACAATGTTCTGTTTCACTTGTCTCTGGTAGTGCAAAAGAGCCTACTGGGGAAGAATGTATGTTCGGGTGTGAAATGACCTTGATCCGGTGAATGAGTGGTGCGAAGAGGAAGACAAACAGCTCCACGGTGGCCATGCTCTTGTGGAACAACTTGGTGCGAGCGTGCTCATCCTCCTCGAGCTGGGAGCTGCCGTGCTGTGGGCCTGACCCCCCAAAGGCAGAGCTGGAGCAGGAGCCGGGTGCACCTGGAGATGAGCCTTGGTTTCCAACGGGCTGTAGGAATGCACCGCCGCCACTGCCGCCGGCAGACCAAGCGTGACCCAGGCTGGGCTCGTGGTTGCACTCCTGGGCAGCATCCAACAGCATCCAATGCAGCGTATGGAGCAGCTTGGTTTCAGCCACGCCCAGTTTGTCCTGATGACCTGCCAGAGGTCAAAAGGCAACAGTTGATGCCACAATTTTACACTGAAGGCAGACATGGGAGACAATATGGGGACAAAATGTATCACTTGAATCTTGTTTGCATGAAATATCCTGGGGTTATTACATAATTAAAAAAAAAAATTTGTACAATACCCTTTTGTGGTATACGCTGCCAATTGCTCATGAAAACCAGCTTGATAGTATGTGCATTTTCCCAGGGAACCCCTCAACTAATGGGATTTTTGTACTTTCTGGAACTTTCTGGAATATGCCATAAGATGATGCCAAAGGCCCAGCTAATAAGAAAATAATAATTGATGTCTAGGAAGTAGTGTTGAAGTGAAATATCTTGAATAAGATGCTAAAATATTTGTATGTTAGGGAGGAGCTACTCTAAGTTCAGCCTGGATTTAGTAATACGCGATGAGTTAAAAATGCAAAGTGTTTTGGGATCATAGTTTGTGGTATATTTATGGTTTTAATTATGAATACAAGCAAGTAGTTCTCAAAGTGTGGTATGATTACCAGTAAAGGTATGCTGCCTCCCTTTAATAGGAAGTTAATAATAACAGAAAAAAAAGTTCACATATTGCAACACTGGCTTAAACATTTAGAAAATCCAGTACAGTACATTTGTTAAACTGTTGTTGAATAGTATGTATCCAGTAAGTGCACTTGCATTTCATCGTTTATAAAGGTTTGTTCTTAAGCCTATCCCAGCTGACTTCAGGCAGAAGGCGGACTGCACCCTGAACTAGTCGGCAGTCAGTCGCAGGGCACGCATAGAGACAAAGGACCATTCACACCCACATGATGATATGAGTGTAGCCTGTACTCCCGGAGACAAATTCCTTATGTGTTCTACATACTTGGCCAATAAAGATGATTCTAATTCTGATTCTGATGCACACCGCCACTGAGTGTGAACTGATCCCTCGCTGCCCGCACCCAAGTCCGGCAACTGTACCACGACACAATCAGCGACTGGAACAACTATCACGTTTTTTAATTATTCACGCCAGCGCTTGGGGGTTTCATGAAAACGAATGTATCTAACTTTTTGTTGTTACTGCATTTATTTTATGGACAGATCCGAGATAAAGCAGGGGTATCCTCACCCAGTTTGTTCCTATTGGAGAGTAAGATGGAAGTACAGTGGAGAACGTGCGGCAGGGCGGCCTGGACCAACTCCCAGCGGGATATGCTCTGGATGGCCTCGGACAGGGCCGGTGACAACCCGTGGAGCTTATTCTCCACCAGGACTCGCTCAAAGGACTGGAGAGGCAGCCAGAGAAAAGCAGAGGAGACACATAAGACATGAACCAAAGCCTCTTTCTTTGACTTTGTCTACCATGGTCTCAAGTGAGGCCAGGCCCATGGGAGAGACAGTGGCAGCTTTGTCGATCCCAGGGGATCTGGCCAGGCATCATTATGGATATGAGTTCTGGCTCCTGGGTAATAGGAGGAAGCAAGCGGGCAAAACTAATTTGCTAAATGCAAAATGAAGAGTGCACTTGATTTGCAGGTGAATTAAAGCAAAAACAGATTATGTACTTATTCATCATATGGCAATATTACAATGACTTACCACGCAAGATGCTTCATATTGTTTTCCCAACTTAGGACGCAAAAATGCACTGAAAAGAGACGAGAAAGAAAAACGATGATTTTGATTCGCCAATATCGGCGTTGACTTCCAGCTGTGACATCACCGGCACCGTTCTCCATTAAAAACATTTCCTCATCTTGATTAAAAACCTTCCGGCCTGCTCTAATTTGACCATTTGATCTAGAACGACGACAAACACCTGTTATGAGTCGGGGCTAACCTTGTCTGCCGCCACAGGAAGGTCTGGATGGGGAACGGGATTCCTTTGCCGCACTCCGGCTCGTTGTCATCCAAGCTTTTCCTCTTCACCATGTTGGCCAGTCTTCGCCGCCTGTCTTGCCTGTTCTCCCGCCTGCGTGCGACCACCGGTTGGCGGCTGCTGGCTCAGGTGAGCGGCGAGCTTTTCTCATGACATGATTGGATTCGTGCTGCGTAAAATGGCTGCAAGTGTCCGTCACCGTGCGGAGAGAGAGAGGGAGGGAGGGAGGGAGGTGGATGGATGAAGGGAGGGAGATTGTGGAGGAAGGTGAGGAGGGGGGAGGAGGCGAAGAGATTTCAGAACCGCCCATCAACGGCGGCAGCTAAAAGGTCACTGAAGGGCGATACGTGCGTGCATCCGCGCACCCTTGTATGTGCGTTCGGTTATGTGCTTTCGTGTATGTGTGTGCGTGTGCGGCTCGGGAAGATGCTGTGCAGTGCATCTATGTCATCTGACTTTGTATTTGAACTTCCAAGTTTGAATGGTGCCAATCATACGGATAAGTGTCAAGAGATTTAGGGGTGTGAAGCTCCCCGCAGGGGCGGAGCTACAGGGTGGCCACAGAGGTGGCCACCCCTTGTCACTCTGTGTCTACCTCCCTGGCCACCCCGTACCTAGGAGAATATTTTGATATGTGTGAACATTTCTACATTTCTTGCTACATCTCTGGCTCCCGGCCAGGCAATATAATAAATGTAAGCGTTTTGTAAATTTTATTGCATTTTCATTCCGACATTTATGAACGAGAAGCATATCACTTTTTGGTAATGGGCATCCAATTAGTTAGCTTGTCAGTAGCACCTTGGCTTTTATACGAACACACGCACAGAACATACAGCAAGCTTCTTCCGGTCCAATTCAAAACAGATGACAGTGGTGCTGTCTCTGACCACCTGAAATCTTTCCAAGTAGGAAGAAACTGTCAGGTAATTCCTATCGTACAACATGAACACTGAGCAAGAATAAAATTCGGCAACAATGATTACTCAATCTTCATAGAGTGTTGGTAAGGTCCTAAATTGTAACATGTAAGAAACTTCTACATACTCTGGTTTACAACAGGTATTTACTACTTACACCACGATTGTACTGTCCGTATATCCCTGGAAGGCAGCATATTGATAGGTGCTGTACGCGGTTCGGAATTTGAATTTGAAAATCTGAATTTGCATGTCCGTTAAAATTTGTGCGTTTGAATGTGAATGTCTGAAATGGACATCTTTGCGCGGCCTGCGATTGACTAGCGACCACCTCAACATGTGTATGTTTAACACCTATCAAGCAAAATCAGCTAGGATGGGCTTCAGCTCACCACGATCTCGATGTGGATCAAGGGACAGATGATTTTTTTTTTTTTGTGACTGCTGGATGTTGAATGAATTCCGAAAGTTCAATCGCTTCTCTTTAGTTACCCGGATGTTGAACTCTTATGGTGTATCGATGCCTGAGTTTGGATTTAAATTTAGACTTACAATTTTTAGAGGCAACTTTTTGATAGTTATAAAAAATACAGTTAGAAAATCATACTTTCAAATTAAACTCGAAACCCAGACTGGGCAGATAGAAAGGTATTTTCCATCATGTTGACCTTGTGTTTGGCTCATTACTACGGCCACAAAAGCATTGTGTCAAACATGCTGCAGGTGTGACGGGAAGGATTGGGCAACATTTGGACTTCCAGAACTTATCCAAGAATTGAGGGGAGCTTCATATGAAGGCTTTAACATCACAATAAGTCCTGAGTTTAAAAGTGAAGTGATACAAACCTTAACTGAGAATACAAAAGAAATGCTGACGTATAACATTCAGGACAAAACAATGTAAATACACCAACAAGCCACAACATTAGAACCACAAAAAAACGAAATGAATGCTTTTTTTTTTCTCATTTTAACAATACTGCATCACAATGGGCTGATATTTAAGTTTAATCATGTGAGCGAAAATGATATACAGCTCTCAGTATGACCCAGTCTAAACAACCAACAACATTTATATGTCAACATACTATTAATATTAATAGAGATCATAATTATAGCGTTAAACTACACTGTCATAGCATAACATATATGTGTCCATGACTGAATTTTCTATACCGCTTTACTGTATTCTCATTCGCCTCTCAGTGTTGCTGGAGCCGAATGGCAATGGTAGTAACTGTCGTATTGGCTATCATTATATTGATCGGGTGTATATGTACATATTACCACATCCCGAACAAATATCGCAGCTACTTCTGCTAAAACATAAGGTAAGCTTGAATTACTTTCAGTCTTCTTTATTTCCTTTGCCACTGTTTTCCATGGAAGCATTTACCCATGAAAACATTGAAAACATGATATTTTAAATACACTTACACAGGTGCAGATAAACACTGGAGGGGAGGTAACATCAGGGTGGGACATTCACAACAGTGAGTGAAGAACACACTAAAACAGTTTGGAACTTATTACAGCTGCACGTTGAGCGTTCCGTGCACTCTTCATTTCTCTACAATGCACTGGTTCTATCACATACACACTCAAATGGAATGTTTGTACACACAAGCGCACGCTTTCATTTTCCCTTTGTCTCTGTAGCGGAATAAAGGCCCTCAAGTGATAAGGGGCCTTTGAAATCACTGTTCTAAAAAGACCTTTTGAATACTCAACAACGATGCTCATTTAAAAGCAGAGAAATAATAATTCAATTGCAGGAAATAAAATAACTCTATTTGAGAACTGCAGCTGTAGCCACCATACAAAACTACAGTGAAATATAAAAACACATAAACACACATTTTCCAACAGGTCATTACGTACCATAAAATCACCACAAACCATCTTTTTTTTTCTTTCAATGCCACATTCCTTTTAACAGACATGCTCAACCGATTCTCATATTCAAAGCTAGTAGTTCTTTTGTCACAGTTTCAACAGTTTTCTAAGTTACTGCAAATTCAGTTTACTTTAAGAGTTGTCCCCATGCAAGAGCAATGCGGCAATGCTTTAAAAAAAAAATCACTGTACAATCATAGAGCACACGCCCTCTTCCGCACAAGTACACACAAGTCCAATGAAAGAAGAAAACAGTAATTTGTGAAGCGAACAATAATTGGAGGATTCTCTTTTTAAATCGCTTTGGAAAGTATAACCGCCGAGGTGGAGGGTCTGGAGGGGGCCGTGGGAAAACACTGGATGCTTTTGACTGAATGAAACTGTTAGGGAGGAGGAGTGACCCAAAGCGAGCGGCTCATAAGCCCTGCTTGGCCAGTGCTGCGGTGACATCTTGGGCCAGTGTGGAGAGCTGTGGCGACTCCAGGAGGTTGATGCTGCCGGCCGAGGACAAGTGAGGTGAGGTGCCTCCCATCTCCAGCCCGGGGGAGTGGGTGACAACAATTTCTGCACCGTGGTCCACCCGAGCTTTGGCGGACTCACGGAAGCTCAGCTTGTGGCTCTCGATCTGACAAGGAGATTGCAAGATTTGAGAGAAAAACATGCACACAAAGACCCACACACACAAAGACCGAGAACAATAGCGGCATTGAACGGTTAATTATTACTAACATTGACAAAGGAGTATGGTTCTATAGATGGTATATTATGTCTTTTGTTTCTATTTTCTCTGTCTGTTCTCTCTCAAACCTTGTTCTGTTTCAATGCATTTTCCAATAAGTATCCGTCAGTGAAAATAACATCTGTGCCAGGCGGAACCCTAGTCTCTCCAAAATCACTTCAGGAAGTCAAAAACCCCCGTCTGGCTTGAGATACCAAAACAGCATTGCTCAAGTTGGTATTATACAGTAGCTTTAATTGCTATCCTATACAGCTGGGCACCATCAACACCACCCAAAAATCACTTTCGACCATAAATTGAGGCGACCCTCAAGCAACACAACGAGGCTTCAATATTTAACAAAAGCCAGCAAATGTGGTTGCGTAATCTTCCCAAACTCATTTTCAAAGGTCTGAGAGCCATGATGATAAGTGATGCAATAAAAATGAAATAAAAATAATGAGTTGACTAAGCAGTATAATTGGTAGATAATCTGCATAAAAACGTACCTTCATGGCTGACCACTTCTTTCTGCACCCAAATGTTACACTATTGATTTTGGACAAAATATGCCACCTCAACTGTATCTAACCTAACTTGTCATACAACACTTCTCATACAGATGAAATGTCCAAGAGAGTTCACAGATTTGTTCTCAAGCTGTTTTTAACACTTTAAATGGGTAAATAATGAGTAAAAATAACATGACAGATGAGCATACTTGGACAGGCATTTCAAGTTAAAATATAAAGGAAAAAAGAAAAAAAAGTGGCAAGGGTCATTTTTACATACACAGGCACATGGGTGTCCAACTAAAAGCAACATTTTACCATCACATTTCCTCCTCCTGGCATGTGGCTGGCGTTGCCCAGCGAGCCGACCTTGGATTGAGCTTTGTCTTTAAAGTCCAGCTTCACATTCTCAATCCGAACATTGCCTCCGCCTGGGAAATGACAGAGTGAGGAGGGCAATTACAAAGTCATTCTTATAATATAGTCTGTTTTGATCACGTGCCTACCTGGCCTGTGGCGGATGTTGGACATGGAGCCACATTTGGAAGTGATGTGGCTCAAGTCGATTTTGTTGGTTTGGATTTGAACCTGTAGGAAACAGTGGTATGTCCGTGTCATTCTGTGTTTACAGCGAGGGAAAGAGCTGCAGTATGATACTGGGATGATCTCTGAATAAGGACGGGGTGGCACGACATGAAGGCGGATAAATTCGGATTAATTTCTACTCAACTGAGAAAAAGAGGTGGCGATGCCAGCACATGAAAGCACAAATATCAAAATGAACGCAGAACATGGAAGCGGTGGAGCTTTGTTTAAACTTCATGAAATTATAGGATATGTACATTTCGTACTGGGTGGGACCACATTGGAACCGATTGAATGGTAATGCAAAAAAGACAACATCTGGGTACAAATGAATTGCGTGAAACGAGAATGTTAAACACCATCCATCCATCCATTCATTTTCGACACCGCTTATCCTAAAGAGGTCGCAGGAAGGTGCTGGAGCCTATCCCAGCTGACTTTGAGCGACTACACCCTGAACTGGTCGCCAGTCACTTGCAGGGCACATACAGAAACGCACATCCATTCACACCCACATGCACATTGTCACTGAGTGGGAACTGAACCCACGTTGCCCGTACACAAGTCAGGCGGGTGTACCACTACACCATCAGCGGCATGTTAAACACCTACCATTTCAAAACAACTTCATAAGTAGACATTGACATTTATTTTTACTGTAACTTTTAACTTTGTTGTTGAGTCAACTCACGTTTCCGCCGCCTGGTGCATACTGGATTTTGTTCAGGGAGCCACATTTAGCCTGGACGTGGCTATAGTCCAGTTTAACACTTGGAATCATGACCTGGGAATGACAAGGTACTTTTTTTTGTTTTTATACAGACAAGTGGCAGAGAGAAGGGCCACCCAAGTGTTATGGTTTGGGCTTCCAGAGAAGCCCCTCCTCCACTAAAAATTATTTCAGTCAAAACATCCCAATTTTAAATCCTCAACGCCATTTCTGTCATCACAGTGTTAAGCTTTGCTTCTTATTTAAACGCCACTTGTTTCAATAAAACATTTTAAAAATGCGACCTGCCCCACGTGCAACCCACAGAGAGATAACAGGGCAAAGGAGGGACCCAAAATAAAAGGAGAGAAGGAAGAGACCAGGAAGAGAGAGAGCCGTACATACATTGCCTCCTTTGGGCGTGTGCTTCAGATTATCCTTGGAGCCGCACTTTGACTGAACATGACTGAAATCCAGCTTCTCGTTTAAAATTTGCACCTAGATCACAAAGAAATAATAGAAAAAAAAACTGTGTGCCTCAATGTCAAATGTGCAATGACTTAATGTGTTTTGACATTTATTTTTAGGATGTATTTAGCGTTACTACGTTTTTTTTCTTCAGACCTTATCAATAACATATATGAGATAAATTTATTAATTGTCAGAGGAAGATGGAAAAAAGAAGCATTCGATCCCATATACAGCGTGCAGGCATGCAAAACAAATTTTTGTCACATGCCATATTTTAGGTTTCCCTCAGAGGATGCTTATGACCATAAAAAGAAAATATACGGTCACCTCATCCTATTATTACATACTATTATCATGATTGATTGATGTACTGTATTTTTAACAATTTTTATTTGAAATCAGAAGTCTTGGAAAATTGTGGCATGCAAATATATAAGTGCAGTGGAACCTCGAGTTACGAAGTGAATTGTTTGTTGACCCCTTTTGGAACACGAAGCATTCCTAAATTGAGGTAATGTTTCACATTGAAATGAATAGAAATGCAGTTAATTTGTTCCACCATCACCTTTTTTTAACCAGTTTGTGGTTACAAATAAATATAACGCAACATAGATGTGAGTGAAAACACACTATTGTAAAGAGCTAAAACACTTTAAAAAAAAGTAATTACTGATGCTCATTAATTTTAACCATCGAGAGGGGGAGTTGGGGGACGACTGGACCTCCTTTGAAAAAGAGTCTTCTTCCTTTATAACTTGGAGAAATTCAGATTCAAGTGGGCACACACAGACGAGCAACCACCCACGCTCACACTCACACCTAGGGACAATTTTGAGTGTTCAATCAGCCTGCCATGCATGTTTTTGGAATGCAAGAGGAAACCGGAGTACCCGGAGAAAACCCACGCAGGCCCGGGGAGAACATGCAAACTCCACACAGAGAGGCCAGAGCTGGAATTGAACCCGGTACCTCTGCACTGTGAGGTCGATGCGCTAACCACTGGTCCACCGGACCACATTATTATTATTATTATTATTATTATTATTATTATTATTATTGTTACTATTGTTATTAGTATTATTATTACTATTACATCTCTTTTCTACTTGAATGGTTGATTTTGCCTTACTGATCCAGGGAAATGTGTCTTTGTGTTACAATCCTTTAAACAACGTCCAGTGGAACACAAACGGTGGCGCAACGCATCCAGACAGACGGTCTACCAATACTCAAAGGAAGTTATATATCCAATATCTTCTCCAAAAAATGTCTCGTAGCACTGCACCTGACTGAGAGGTAGTGACTGTCTCTATTGACATCTGTATGTCTGTATTATAGTGTGCCCAGGTGGCAATGTGCAACCCATTTTAAGTAACACAATTACAATGAATTAATCATGATACGCAAACTCGTATCTAAATTGTATATATGTTATTAATAAATGTAATATATACTTATTCAAAATATAATATTATAAAGTGCTATTTTACCTGGTAGAACAAACATTTATACATGTTTGCTTTTTGGGGCAGCTGCAACAGGTTAACGGCATTTCCATTCATTTTAATGGGAAAAGATAATTTGAGAGACAAGTGCAGGCCAAATCTGACCCCCGTGCCTTGAGTTTGACACCTGTGCCACTCAGAATGGCCATTTTTTTGGACTATTCTGTGAACTCGTTTTAAAACTGTCTCAGTCATGCAGCGATTCCCTTTGATTACTTTCATTCAATTCAAGAATGTGGAGACAAGAAGAAGTGAAAGTTAGAAGGAGGCTCAGAGGAAGGACAAGAGCAGTCAAGGCGACTGCAGAAGATTCACAAAGAGTCCTAAAGAGGAAGTCGAAGTCAACCCAAAAATTGTCTGTACAATATTCAATTCTATGCAGCGTGAGTAGTCTAAACACGGCATTCCGATTAATATGGCATTTGTGGAATATGAGTTTGGCAGCAAAACCACCCGTTTATGGCCACCTCAGTTGGTGGCCATTTTGCCACTTGGTGTCGACTGAAAATGGCTTAATAGTTGCTCATGGCTCAGGTAACGACCAATCATGACTTGGGTTCAGAAAACAGGTGAGCCGTGATTGGTCATTACCTAAGGCCTGAACAACTATGATGTCATTTTCAGTTGACAGAAAGTGTCAAAATGGCCGCCCCCTGAGATGGATAAAAGCAGGTGGATTATACTGCTTAACTCATATTCCACAAACACAATATTAATCAGAATGCTGTGTTTAGACTCGTCTCAGCACTTACAACGTATTATGAAAGAAAATGTTGGAGTTGACCTCCACTACAGACATTTGATTTAAATAAATTTGCCAAGGATCAACCAGAATAGAAGAAGAAACCTCATGAATGTACTATAAATATGATAACAGCACCATTACCTGTCCACCTTTGGGTTGGTGTTTAAGATTGGTGGTGGATCCAATCTTGGACTTGACATTCTTGAGGTCAGGAAGCGGTTGGTTGAGAACCTTCAACTGCCGCTGGGCTGAAGATGGCGACTTGGGCGGGGTGCGGATTATCGCAACCTTCTTCTCTTGGAGAACGCTGAAGGACTTGGGCGTGTGGCTGCCGGGTGTGCGCGAGCCAGGCGTGCGGGAGTAACTGGGCGGCGTGCCGGGCGTAACCGCAGAGGATCCAGGGGTAGATGTGCCGCTGCGGGCTGACCAGGAACGTGCAGAATCTGTGCCTGTAACGGAAGAAATGAGGATTGCCCTTAGAGAGCAGAAGGCAAAAGATAGTGAATGTGTGTGAGGATGGTGATTGTCCGAACACAGGGATTGGATTGAAAATGTGATTCTGAACACGCGGATTACTGACATCATAGAAGTCTCTAAATAGATCATATCTTATAGAAAACACAATCATAAATACATTGAAGTTATGATAGACCTGACAATGTAACAGTCAACATAAAAGCATTGCGTGTGACAATGGATGTTGCAGAGCAGGTTGTGATGATGCTGAAAGGAGCACTACCTGCCATACTAGGGCCCCTCCCAGACCTGCAGTCAGCCTTGGCATCGGTGTTGATGGCTAAAGGAAAAGATGGAGGTGTGTATACGATGTGATGGGTAAACCTGGTGAGTGATCACTTAAGAGGAGTGTTTCCCAACCTATATTGAAGCAAGGCACATCATGTTACATTAGAAACAGCTCAGCCTGACAAAAAATGTCACGGACAGTTCTGTTTTTGTAAAGAAATACTAAGGATCTCGTCTCAAGTAAACTCACAAACTGACTTACCTGGGGAAATCTGGGTCTGATTAGGTGAAATACAAACACAGAGCTATTATTCTGTTGAATGAATGGCAACACATGCATATGCGGGTTAATTGTAATTTACGCCATCTTGTGGAAGAGCACATACACTGCTGGTATGGACAGATGAATATATTATTTGTATTAAAATCAATGATTATGCATGGGTGCGGCACGGTGTAGACTGGTTAGGAAGTCCGCCTCACAGTGCACAGGTGTGGGGTTCGATTCCAGTTCCGGCCTTCCTGTGTGGAGTTTGCATGTTCTCTGCCTGCGTGGGTTTTCTCCGTGTATGCCGGTTTCCTCCCACATTTCAAAAACATGCATTGCAGGTTGATTAGGCACTCCAAATTGTCCCTCTGTGCGAATGTGGGCACGAATGGTTGTTCGTCTATGTGTGCCCTGCGACTGGCTGGCAACCGGTTGAGGGTGTACCCCGCCGACTGCCTGAAGACAGTGTTGATAGGCTCCAGCATGCCCCTGACCCTCATGAGGATAAGCAGATTTGAAAATGGATGGATGGATCGATGGATGGATTATTTATGGAATGAATAAAATTGGATAATGTTCTGCAGAGCACTTTATGAAGTCTCACAACACAATAATGTAATTGCTCTGACTGCTTGGAGACATTAAATGCCAAGTAAAATTGGATGAATGTGTGCACTTCACTGATTCCCAACCACTTTGCATTGAGAAATGAGCAAGTCTGATGTGGGGAAAATGATCAAAATTGGCCTGAAAGTAAATACCGGTAACTTAAGACAACTGTGCGTCTTCCCTTAATTCCATTGAGTACATCAGCTTTGTGTTAAAATAAAAAGGCTCACAAATTTTGAGTGAATTGAGACAAAATCAAAATCATTTCAGGATATATACTTTTTTGTCGTGTGCCATAAGATTTTTCTCATGATGCGCCTTGGCTCAATATAAAGGTAGCTACTGGCGTAGCTTACAAGTTGGCCTGCTGGGGGTGCTGTTGTCCTCTTGTTCAGCTGCAGGAAGGTGGCGGGTCAGTGACTTGGACGGCCTGGGGAGAGATGACCTCTTCTCTGGACTGCGGTATGCTCTCTCCTGAATGGAAAAAGCCCACAAAGAGTATTTCGTACTCTGCATATTTGTCGGGTCATACACATTTTTTTCACCTTCTCTACCTGTGTGTTTTTCTGAGGGGGAGAGCGGGAGCATGCTGAGGCTGGCCGAGCCTCACTGAGCACCGCCTCCACCTGGGGGCTCCGTTTCAGGCTACATGCAGAGCCAGGGCGTGGGGGTTTCTCATCAGAACCCTGGCTCTGCACTGCCATTTTTGACAGAACAGGCCGTGTGGGGCTCTGGGTGGCAGGGTGGTGGCCACCACAAGATGGAGCAAAGCATGCCGGACAGATGGTGATGTGGCAGACGGACAGATGGAGAAATTATGACATGACATTAGATGCAGATGACATGAAATGTGTCTATTTATACTTTTTACATCATGAATTATAGGCATTTTTTTTTTAACTGCAAGTATATACAACTCCTAACTCTTTACTGTAAACATTTTGCACATCGATCTTTGAGACCACAATGTGAATACGACCTCTTATTTTATTTCATTACTACATTGGAGATTTTCTTTTTTTAGATTATTTGTACTTCTGTGTGCTTGACCTTTTTTGTTTTATTCGAGACTACGAGAACAGTATATTTTTCTTGTGGATTAATAAGGTATCTATCTATCTATCTATCTATCTATCTATCTATCTATCTATCTATCTATCTATCTATCTATCTATCTATCTATCTATCTATCTATCTATCTATCTATCTATCTATCTATCTATCTATCTATCTATCTATCTATCTATCTATCTATCTATCTGTCTGTCTGTCCGTCTATGTCCCAGTGATTAAAAAAAGTACTTTGGGTCCCACCACTTCAATGTAGCAAATCTAAAATCCTACTTCTAGGGCTCGACGATATGGATTTTTTAGGCCGATTTTTGGAAGAAAAAAAAATATTGATCACTGATGAATCAACCGATGAATTTTAACATTCATAATGCCTAAAAAAAAAAAATTCCCCCCAATGTATTTCAATGTGCATCACTTGTATGAGGATTTTCACTATTCGTGGGCCGTTCTGGTCCCTATTCCTCACAAACAGTGACGGTCAGCTGTAAATATATTGTTTAAAAAAAAAGCTGTGCTTTTGGGTTCCTAGAATAAATTGTGTGCCACAAAGCATTTAATTAATGATGTTATCAAGACATTAATGTTTCTCAGATGTGTGTCTGTGTTACCATTTGAATATGTGTCATATTTAACACATTTATGTTGAATTAATGTTGCACTATTTATTTATTTGAACCAAATTGTGACTTTAGGTCATGTGTGAAATGGTGACATCCAAGTCAATTCTTTGCACAACCTGCATTGCTCACCTAAGCATTGCTTGTAAAAATAACTAACTATAAATCAATAGGATTTGCTTTATTTTGACAGGTTGATAGACCTTATCAACAAATGTCATTATCTAGATATTTAAGGATACAAGGTTATAGTATACATTTATATGAAATAAATAATGAGACCAGTGCTATTTGTGTAAACTGATGTAAAAGGTCAGAGTACATAAAGGTAAAAACAATTGGCAAACAAATTGGCCGTTTGGCTGATTATCATGGCTGATGTTTGAAGAGCCAGACAATTTCATCGTCTGGCCATACAATTTCCCAAGTCCCAGACATGGGCCCTAAGAATTATGATCATTTTTATTTTCCTGAATGTGTACAAGACAAGACAAACACAGTATAAAGACGCTCGGTATTAAAATGTATGTGCTGCACACGTAGGTCTGAGTTTGATTACTATACTTACACATTTTCGCTGTCGAGACAAATCTAAGGACAAAGGCTGGCATGCAAGACACAACGAGAGACATAAATGCACCCATGCAGAAGTAAAAAAGAAAAAAAGGGTGTTTTCATGCAATACATATACTGTAGCATAAAGGCCAGTGGGTTACTTACAGTGGGTCTCTCCCTGGACTGGTGGACACTTAAAGGCTGACAGCTTTCTACACCTGTGAAGAAAAAAAAGTGATGCATTAATGAACAATGTCAAACAGCAAACGGAGTCGCTTGGGAATGCAGGGTTTCAAATATCTTATTGACTTGCCCCTTTTCAACTTAAGAAAGACTAAATGCATCGTGATGCAACAGCAGGAATCCACAGTCAACGTCCAGGTCAGTCCCTTTTCACAACATAACAAGCAAACCAGCGAAAAACAACAGTACTTTGTGCCAGCAAAACAAACCATTGCAATACACAAAGACAACACACAGTAGCGTAAATATGAAGCAGAACAGGAGAAGTTTTAGAAGTCAAAAAAAAAAAAAAAAAAAAAAAAAAAAAGAAAAATTTTAAAAAAAAAAAAAAAAAAAAAAAAAAAAAAAAAAAAAAAGACGAAAGGCCTGTCACGAAGATGAGTAGCACATGATGTGTGCCAGCCACACTGCAACTGCTTCAAGTCTTAAAAAAAAAATGTAAGCCACCAATAGAGAGAGAGCAGTCGTCAATATCCCCATGAGCTAAATTGTGTTAGCACACATTGTTTAGGCTTCATGGTCGTAGCACCATGTCATCACCGAAGCCCATTTAAAACAAATCCACTGCCATTTACAGTTGTTGCACTCTCTCTATCCATGGTGCGAAATCCTGGCGACAAGTGTTCACCTGCGGCTTTGCGTCTAGCGGAACTCTGAAGCAGAATTGGCCGAGGATGTCTGGCCACAGCTTTGGCTACACTTTTTCGACTCTGGAAGGCTGAGACCTTATTCTGGTCCGCCCTCCGCACGACGCCTACTAGCAGAAGAGGAGAGACAAGATTAACCACATGGTCAAACTCAGATTAGAATGTGGTTGCCGCTGTGTCATGGATACAGATACAGGGCATTCACACAAATGTGGGGGGGGTAACCTTTTTTCTTCTTCATCTCCTCTTTTAGACGAAAGCTGGGACCTTTGCGTGACACTTTACTTCCTCTGCCAGGGACCTGTTTTGAGGTTGTGTCCACCCCGAGTATGGTGAGGGTGGCTCTGATTTGCTTTGTCATGATAGTTTTGTCATCATCTGCAGTGGAGAGGCATCAAAAGAGGAATCCAATTCTCCATTTTGCTAGCTTTGCAGACAATATGCAAACAAATACAGCGGAACCTCTCAAGCCAACTTCAGAATTCAACCAACATCTTGGGGGCTTTTTAACCAAAAGTCGCACAACACTTGATAGTTTGAACTGACGTCAAGCATGACTTCAGCATATTTGCATTCACACTTTCATGGTTAGGGTATTTCAATGCTTCATTTATGGTGGGGCGTGGCAGGTTATTACCATATCTGCTTCTGAAGTTGGGGGTTCGAATCCGGGCTCCAATTTTCCCTTGTGGATTTTGCACATTCTCCCTGTGCTTACATTGCCACATTGCAAAACATGCTTCTTAGATCGAGTTGACGACCCTTATTGTCTGTAGGATTGAATTGGAATGTGAACCGAAAATACAGATTCTCCTATTGAAACGCAAATGGCATTACATCTTCAAATGTATTCAAATGTATTCGTTATTTTAAGTGCTTCATGTTGACAAAAACTTCATGTTGTACTATCAAAAATGGTTGTTTTTACAATTGTAAGCTCATATTGTATAACTGCAATCTACAAAGGCCTGTATAGGGTGACGAGTACAGTATGATGGCAACAGTTTGACTCTGTAACTCCAACATTTTCTGTAGTTTACAGTAGTAGTTTAGTAAGTGTGCAAGGGGGGTCGTCCAGTGGGTGTTTTGACCTTAGAGGTTCCACTGTACACCATAAAATATGAATTCTGGGTACCTTTTGAATCAATCCAGCTACTGTCTGTGTCACAGATGGAGATGTCCACTGGAGCTCCATCATTAAGAGCTTGAGTGGTGTCTTCGACCTTCTGACCTATCTCCATAGAGGACTTGTCATCCTGCACACCAGTTCCCTTCTCCTTTTTGATTTCAGTTAGATCATCTGAACTAACCATCTTTTCTTCATTACCCAACTGCTGCTGCGGCAGTTGGTCATTGTCAGAGAATGCAAAGGGACTGTGAAAATCTCTCTTTAGTTGCCCAACACTGCTGTTTCCCTGGACCACCTGACCCACTTTCAGCAGTTCTGGCTCATCCTGATCCACTTTGGGGAGCACAGGCCCATCAGCATCATATATGATCTCTTCTACAACCTCTACGTCATCCTCTTCTTGCACTTGTGCCTGAGGTATAATTATGACTGGAGAGGGAAATTGTGGCTTTGGTGAGACTTTCTGTAAGTAGAGTGTACTTATTCCATTAGAGGGCTTTAGGGCCTTGGGGATATCTTCCTTTTCTCTTGTTTCTGACCTTGCAGGTGTCTTGGGATCACTGAGCAACTTCTTGCAGTCTTTTTCATGTTCAGGTTTCTCTATCTGCCCCCTGTTCATCCCACCACGCTTGCTTTTTGCAACAGTCTCAGCTGAGATATCCCTTGCCTTCTCTTCAGAAAGCTGTGCTTCTTGGGATGCATCGTCGAGGCTTTTGGGTGAGGTGAGAGTCAGGGGGACCTCACTTTCAGCTTCTGTCGATGTAAATGTGAAGGAACTGCCTGGTGGGACAGGAGAAGCTTCTCTTGAAGGGTCTTTTTCAATGTCTACTTCAGGAATTGTGTGTATTTTTATGTCACCAGGTAGACTGCTCCCCAAACGAAATTCAGTTGGTCTGTCTTTTGGACTCGTCATAGGGATTCTGAGGCGATCCGGTTTTGTTGTGCTCGTCACAGCCTTTTCCAGTATCTTTGACCGTAAAGGTGATTTTTGTGATATACCAAGATTAGACACGTTATTATCTTGTAATTTTTGATCATCTTCAACTTCGGCAGCTCCAAGGTTGTCTACTTGAAAATCCATCATAGGGAGACAATGGTAAGAAATGTCCTCAGGACTTGGCTTGTCAGCCGGAGAAGGCATTGGTCCAGAGTATTCTTTAAAGACACAGCTGCCCAGGTCCTCCATGTGTTTTTCTTCACTCACCAGTATTAAAGTCTGCTCCCCAAGGGTGAGCTTGGCTAAAGATTTCCCCACCAGAGAAGCCACATTTTGGGGTGTGGACTTTGGTCTAGTGTCAACAGTCTCAGTCTTCTGCAGGGTGGGATAAGGAAAGGTGCTTGCCAGGTTCAACGTTTCACAGTCGGTTCTTGGTTGCTCATCAGGTAATGTTGTGATGACGTCAGATGAAGGCATCACAAAGGAGCTTCTCTCCACATATTTGTCAAAGCTTCCTGTGACTGAACACTTCTGTCCCTTCACTTCATCTTCACTTTGTTCCGTTTCTGATGTGAGAAATTCAAAGTAGCTTTTCGAGGCCAAGCCTACAAACGTATCAGTCGTTGCCTCGGCACCATATTCTGGAATTGACTTGATCACTAAGACAGTTTTCTCTTTGTTTTCCTTTGCTGCCGCCTTTTCTGCATGCCCGCAGGACTCCATTCTGCTCTTTTCTTCGAGTTGGGCTGCAAGTTTGGAGGACACTGTGCATCTTTGTGTAGTCATGTTAACTAAAAGCAGCATCTACAAAAGCTGGATCACCGCAGCCAAGCCAAGGCCTTGTGCACACAGAAGCAGTAGCTCTCCAAACACAAGCTGCATTGCAACGGGAAGGCCACAGCAGCTACGCTTTTGTGCACAACTGAAATGAAGGCGTGAGGTGCATGATGTTAGATGACAAAAAGTAAGGGAGCACGGTTATGATTGAATTCCTGTTGTAATACATGCGGGATGACCAAAACGTTGAACATTGTTGACCAAACGTTGTAACTTGATATTAATGTTTCCCTGGCTATAATAAAATTATTGTTCTTTATTTTTCTTATTATTCATAATATGTGTTTTGACAGAGGCCAATTGCTTGTTTTTGTGCTCTGGATTAGCTGTATGCTAACCTCAGCATATTTACGCAGGTATTGTACCAGTGTTCATTAATGTGCATTGTCCCTTTCGAATAAACAATAAAAATAAAAAATAAATGAAAATGGATGGTTCTTTCAGGTTCATGTTTGTGCAGCAAACATTTATCACATGTATCACATCACATTTAGCATTAGCTAATGTAACAACAAAACCACTGGTTACCAGATTGAGTAACGACTTTTTTTTTCGTTAGCCAGAGGAACCATGCCTTCGCTCAGGGGATCCCTGCCTTTGCTCAAACCAACCCCCATTTAGTTGCACGGTGAACAAAAGCAAGCAACACAAAAGTTACTTGATGTTTTCGACTGGTCTGAACCAAGCATAATAGTACTAAATCTATTAAATAAACATAAAGTATAATTACAATAAACTGCCCGTAGACACTCGTGAGAGTAAGTGCCTTGGATAACCGATGGATAATTAACATACAACGGTTCACAAACAGAATGCGCTTTTTACCCGGTGCATCTTATGTAGGATTTTTTTTTTCTTAACAGACCCGTTTATTGATAATACATACTTTACATACTGTAGCTTAGCGAGTAGCGACCCTGTAGTAGTGTTCCATAAACTGCCATTCGAGAAGATTTTCAATGAAGATATCTGAATGTAATTGCAACAGCGGGTGTCTGAAAGTGAATGGACAAATGAGTTTGGGAGTGGGGCCTGTGCAACCAAGGTTGACAGGGAGAGTGATTGTGTTTGAAGAGTTGATGACTAAAATTAAATATCACTGACGTCATCAACTAGTCAAAGTTGGCTGGACTATCATTCCCCAAGTGGTGACTGCAAAGAAAAAAAAAATCTAAAGTCATTCGACCCCTAGTAGATGCAGTTATTAGACTGTATCGTAGACAATGATACATTTCAACCACACAAGTCAGAGTTCCTTGGACTGCACAACAATATTCCGCACAAACGCACGTGTACAGTGTGGCAAATGCTAATTGCATTTGCAATGTAGCTGGCAACACATAAAGTACAGCCATTGTCAACCAACAGATGGTTGGTACTAAAGTCCAACAACAGTCTATGTAAAAACAAAGGAAACTGCTGAAAAGCACAAAACAATGAAGATGGACAAGCTTTTGGATTGAAGCGCAACAAAGCTGCAGGAAGCAAGAAATTATGCGCAAGAAAATATTCTGAATGTGCTTTCTTAATCACGCACATGCAATCGCACTCACACACTCGTATAGAAGGAGTCCTTTGCACTTTTGCACCCTGACAAACCTTTTGAAGGGCTATGATCCCTGTGATGACTTCCTCCATTGAGCGCCTCAGATGTTTGAGCTTGCTCGTGGCCCAAAACCTGTGCTTCTGCTACCAAATCTTTCTGCTCTAAGAGTAGGATGCCCGCTTGCTCACATGTCACTTCCTCCTGGCAAACGGCAACTTCCTCCTCCTCATCCTCATCCTGCTGTTGCAGGACACTGGCGGGTTCTACTTTATCTTCTCAAACAAGGGGTTTGGGGCAGGTGGGTGAGACATGGAGGGAACTGGGGTTACATGAGTTAACAAGACTATGATGTGATGCAATCAGTCGATACTGAAAATGACGTGTGTTGAATGTGTTTAAAAAAATAAAATCTATTTTTATTGTATGTAGAAACCAGAATTAAAGGAGACGTAGGCAGTTTTGCAGCACGGTTTGCGAACGGCTCATATGTTTGCCTCGCAGTTTGAAGGTTCAGGGCTTGAATCTATTCTCTGACCGTCTACTCTGTAGGGTTTGCATATTATACCCGTGCTTGCCTGCGTACTTCGACTTTCTCCTACATTAAAAAAATTATGTTAATTTCAATAGACTTCAGTGTGAGTGTAAATGGTTCTTTGTTTATACTGTATGTGACCTGCGGTTGACTCGTGAACAATTAAGGCCTCTCGTCCAAAGTCAGCTCAAATCACAATTTGTCTGACTATTAATTATTATTATAATTCCTTATTTTTATCACAATACAAAATATGATAAAAAAAAGTTGTGATGCTGATGTAGTAAGGTGGATTGTGTTGTTCCTACAAAATGTGTATAAATTCCTGTGCCCATGAATTTCTGAGCATTTGGATTTACATCTTCGTCTGCAGTTTTATATGATGCATTGAGATATTCGATTCCAATGTGTTGTGTGTCAGAGTTGAGTTTACAAGCACAAACTCTCAGGATCGCAGATTTTGCTGATTGCATGACATCATGGAACATGGAAATGGTTGGGAAAGTGTATTACTTGCTCCTGGAGACACCGTGAAGGTATTACAGAAGGAAAGCTGTGTACTAATGGACCAACGTGTAAACATCTCGGGTTTGACATGGAGCAGACGACAAAGCACGTCGGTCAAAGATAAGAGGGGAAGAGGGGTAGTGGCTGACATGATCTGTGTTCTTATGCTTCCGTTTACCCTCACCACCATTCGCGCAACCATGCGGATGGTCAGAGTAGCCTACAAGTGTGCACTGGGTGTACCTTGCGCCGCTGGCCCCATCTGCTCAGCGGATGGAGAGGGAGGAGGGGAGGGAGGCAAATTGGCTGAGTCATCCACTGTGGAGGGAGAGAGAGACACACACACTGACAAGACATGGGCGGGAGGAAGTCATTGATAAGGCTGTGTGGAGATGCGCATCCTAACATTCTCTCGGTTTCCACGAGCGGGTGACATGAGACACTTAACATCAGTGATTGCGCGACACAACCAAGCACATATAGCCACAGACACAGCTCCAACGCAAGGTTGCAAACACACCACCTTCATACCTGCTGTATTGGGTTGCGCAGCTGCCCCACCGTGGAATCCGTTCTCCTCGTAGCTGTAGGCTGAGTAGCCATTCTCGCCGTTTTCTTGGCCGTTGGAGGCCCAGCGCTCCTCTGGCTGCCGACTGTCTGCCATGCCTGCCTGCCTGCTGGGTCACCGGGGAGGGAATGGTTCACCTGCAAAGGGGGAAACAGACCGATTGAGGCTTGTAAGAATGAGTTCACCTCAAATAATTGTGCAGAATAGATGAACAAGACTAAATTCGGCAAGAGCGTTATATAGTATATGATAAGACATTCCAACTGTTGCCATGGAAGAAATGGGTTCCACCATCATATCGCTAATATGACCTGATCTCACGCTCAACGAAGCTTTACGCATGATTCAGCAGACAGACAGGCAGACAGGTAGGTGTCCTCCTTTGGTTTCTGCACACGCATGCCCCTCACCCAACCCTCCCCTATTGCTGTGCTCGCCCTTACCTTCCTGCCCCGCCATGTCCTTAATCCAACCTCACCTCCCTCCCCCTCAGCTCCGCCCTGATCTGGGTCACTTGTTATGTCTCCACAAAGTGCTGCCGACATTGGAATGTCACCATCTATTTAGCGGGGAATCTCTGGCAGTATATCTCAGTAGGCCAACCTTGCTTTAATCCTGTGTGTGTGTGTGTGTGTGTGTGTGTGTGTGTGTGTGTGTGCGTGTGCGTGTGTGTGTGTGTGTGTGAGAAGCAGCTTGCTCTGGAATTTCTGGAGAGTATCCTTCACTTATTTTGTTAGACATTTGCTGATCATTTTAAAAGTTATTTGTGCAGCTTTTGAGTAACCTCGATTGTAGATCGACTTTAGATCTGTCAGGCCAACTTATAGCAGTGCTTTGCTGCAGCTTCATTGGACCATTGATGTCTTATTTGCAGTTCTGCATTATTGTGTGTGTGTGTGTGTGTGTGTGTGTGTGTGTGTGTGTGTGTGCGTGTGCGTGTGCGTGTGTGTGTGTGTGTGTGTGTGTGAGAAGCAGCTTGCTCTGGAATTTCTGGAGAGTATCCTTCACTTATTTTGTTAGACATTTGCTGATCATTTTAAAAGTTATTTGTGCAGCTTTTGAGTAACCTCGATTGTAGATCGACTTTAGATCTGTCAGGCCAACTTATAGCAGTGCTTTGCTGCAGCTTCATTGGACCATTGATGTCTTATTTGCAGTTCTGCATTATCATTATGAACCACACACAACCATCGCCACTTACACAATTTGATTGATTCTTTGTTCAAATCAGGTAAGTTATTTGACATATATTTTGGAAGATTGATGTTGTGATCGCTTTTGAATTTATACGCCATTCTTGTTTAGAAAGCTTTATCCAAACAGGCAAATTAGAGATGAATTGGATTTGTGTGGTGGCTGGTGGATTCTGCCTGCCTGCTCCTTCTGGCCACTTAGCTCCACCCACAATGATGTCAGTGTTCCCATGGTAATGGAGGCTAAAAGGGAGGGAGAGGCTGTTGTGGTCAGCAAGGGGGGTTGATGCTGGCAAGCCACAGTGATCTTTCGCCATATTATGGATCCTGAAATAGGTCACTGGATGCACCAGGCCTCTTTGCTGACAAATGGGAGACAATCTATTTAAATCCATCAATAAAAACACTGATTGCTGGTTGGATCTTCATGTTGGTGGTGATGCATTTATTTATGGTTGTCACATGTATCATTGTTTATGTTTTAATTCTCGTGTGGTGGTGTGCTAAGGCAATACTGTCATTATTCTTCCATTCCATTTTGACCAGCTCTTGCTGCATTGTTTGTTTTAAAACTCTGAATCATCATCTGATGTCTCCTAACAAAAAGTATCTCCAGCCGTCAAGATCTTTGGGACCGAGTGTTTGCAATGCATACTGCAGCCCTATATGTCTGCAGGCCTTTAATTGATGGCCCCAAAATGCATGTGCAAAGCCAAACCCACAGGGACTGTCAGGCTGGGAGCAAACACACTGGTTGTTTCTTAACTATAGATAAAAAGAGAAGAACTTTCAGAGGCATGTCTGTGCTCCTTAGACACTCGCACGTGCACGTAATTTCCTGCTGTGCACCTTAAACAAAGGCCTAAAGTTATTAGACTACAGGAAAGAACCACTTTCTGCTAGTCATAAATATCTTCTTGTTCTGCAAGCATGAGCCCCCAGCTTCCCGTCTCCATGAATGGCAGGACTAATCTGGCAGCCACTTAAATGAGTCATGGGAAAAGCGAGTGAGAAATGTCATGTAGTGCAATATATACCATCTGGCAGCAGGCCAGATTTTTTTTCCCCCCCGGCCCATACAGACTATAGTCCTGACCAAAATAACTTCAACTACAGGACAAAGTGCCAGGAGAGCTTGTGTGAGACTTGCAGACTCCTGTGGGTACTAATAGGAGGTTGCCATCCTAATGACTAACAGATGCATTTCCTTGACAACACATGTGACGAATACAAGAAGGAGGGAATCCCTTCGTGACATGTAAAAAAAAAAAAAAAAAAAAAACCTATACTATTGTCTGCTATTTGTGGAGGATTGGGAACAAGCGAAAAGCGGCAAGTCAGTGACAGACCCTCACAAAGCTTTACACTTAATTGTAAATGCTTATAGATGCAACAAGAAGGCATCAAAGGTCTACTTTTGTCTAAATCACCTCACCTCGCAGTTGCTAGGCACCAAGATAATACCACATGTCTCAAAAGCAAGCTCCCCCCCCCCCAAAAAAGAAAAGAAATCCACCAGCTCAACTTGCAATTACAATGAGATACACAAGTAGCCACATTTTATGAAAAGCTGTTGAAGTGACATGTGAGCTTACCAGACTCAAAGAGCTGCCGACACTGACGTTGCTGAAGCGTCTGCTTGGATGTGCTCTAAGAGGAGGACAGGAAACACATGAAATGCATGTTAGGGAAACTGCAGAAATCGCCACAAAATCTCATCAGCAGCACAACACGTACATTTGGTGGTTGATTCAGTACTCTGACTTCACTAACATACAAAAAATTTTCCAATTAAAAAATATTCAAGTGTTGCCAAGTAGACCATGTTATGTACTGATTCATGCTAAATGTACCAGCATCCACAAAACTAATTTAGACTGTTTAAACAATTAGCACATTCTAGACATTATTTATATCGAAGGTTGAGCTTCATTCTCACTTGCCCATTTCTCAATGTCGGTGGATCAACTATTGAACTGTGTAGCGATCGTTGTTTTTTATGACAGCAAATTGGCATCTGTGGCACTTCCATGAAAGTTTGTCTATTGTCTGGCAACTTTTTTAGAACTCTTGTAACTGGAGAGCAAAAATGTATGAAGTGGCTAATATTAACTGATTACGACTATACAGAGAAACCAATGTGAGTCAGTCACCTAGTCTTTTGGTTTCAGGCCCAACTTATCTTCAGATCTAAACTTCCAAGCAAATACTGATCACATGATCCAATGCTATCCATCCATCTATCCATTTTCTAATTTGCTTATTCTCAAAAGGGTCGCTGACATGCGGGAGTCTATGTCAGCTGTTATCGGGCAGTAGGTGAGGTACACCCTGAACTGGTTGCCAACCAAACGCAGGGCACACAGAGGCAAACAACCTTCCGCGCTCACAATCACACCCAGGGAGAATTTGGAGTGTTCCATTAACCTGCTGTGCATGTTTTTTGGAATGTGTGAGGAAACCGGAGTACCCAGAGAAAACCCACACAGGCACAGGGTAAACATACAAACTCGACACAGGAAGGCCGGAGCCAGAATCGAAACCTGCACCTCTGCAATGTGAGGCAGACATGCTAACTAGTCGATCACTGTGCCGTCTCATAATTAAAAACTAGCTACAGAATATTTTCACAGTCATAACTGTCCGCTGAGAGAATTCAAAAATACAATGTGGCCCGCGAAAAAAATGACTTTGACAACCCTGAGGTAGGAAAGATGGCAATTGATGATCCCTTAACAGGAAAAGGACAGCTCGCCTTGCTCAAGTTTACTTTCAAGGATTATGGATCACATTATGGCAGCGATACATTCCTGGGGTACTTTTACTAAAGAGATTTTGGTTTAAAAAAAAAGACCAACTGTTTACGGTGATTACAGGCGTCACCACTCAGCTTGCCAGCTGCTTAGACAACTACTGTGCAGTTGTTTTGATGATTTGTAAAATTGTGGCTGTGTGAGAAGTGATGATTTAAAGCGTAAGACACATTTGCATGTTTACCCTCTTTTGGGACAGCTAGGATATCGTGCACTGAGTATCCTGCTGCGGTTAACAGTGTTAATAAAGAACAGTGACCACGGAGAGTAAATAGTTTGGCAAATATTTTGATGTTTCATGGTTCTTCGGCAAAACAGAAAAGCAAGCGCTATATCATCCAAATTTACTGCAAAAATGACAGAAACAGAAACATGATACTCGAATGCAAAGTAATAAACTTTTTCTGGAACATTTGTGAGCAAAGTCGTCCGCCGCATGTTTGTTTCCGATTCTGATAATGGCTTATCACCTCCTCATTAACTCCAAAGCACGTTTGAAAGTGCATGACGACAAGATTAAACAAACACAAACTTCCTCCCAAGTCCCTGGGAAGGAAGAACGCTGATTTGTGCTCCCCATCTTGAGACCAGTCTTGACCTCCTGGAGCATATAGCACACAAGGATTTGGGGGGCAAGCAAAGGTTGGGGTGGGGGAGAGGGCTGGATTTTCGGGAACTGGCCTAATCCTCAGATTTGACTTGATCATTGGAGACACAGGAAATGAATCCGAGCAGCTTGATAAACCTCATCTGCCAACGGGCAGAATCTGTGTTTGTTTTGTGGTGAAGCTTTTGATTTGAGCTAAATCCTAAATTAAAATTGAACATATTGTATGTGAGATGATAAACAAATAAAAAATAATTATCTTCTACTTTTTCTTTATGAAAAACAGCACAATAGAGGTGGAAAAAGTACTCACATTGCGCTCAAGGAGGAATACAGATATTTCTGTAAAAACAAAACGGCAAGCAAAAGTAGAAGTACGGAAGTACAACTTTTTTACTAAAGTTCCAAAAAAAGTACACCCAATCAAATGTATCGAAGTAGAATGGTAAAAATATACATATACTGCACACATACAATATAGATTTTTTCGATAACGGTAAAATCAAATCAAATCTCTACACACAAAATAGTCGAGAAGAAAGTATCTATTTTCAAATGTGGGTACAGTAGTAAAAGAAAACAGTCATCAGTAAAATAAACACTCATGTAAATTACAGATACCTAAAAAAAAAAAAAAATCCTAAAGGGGAAGTTGACCCCCAAATCGTCTTGATAGTAATATGTTCTCTGCACCTCCGCTAGTCTAAATACGGCATTTTGAATTCTATTGCATTTGTGGAGCAAAATCCACCCATTTTTAGCCATCTCAGCGGGCGGCCATTTTGCCACTTTCTGTCAATTGAAAATTACGTCATAGTTGTTCAGGGCCCAGGTAACAACCAATCATGGCTCAGCTTCAGAGAACCAGTGAGCAATGATCAGTCGTTACCTGAGCCCTGAGAAACTGTGATGACAGTTTCAGTTGAGAAAAAGTGGCAAATGGCTGCAAAATGGCTGCCCGCTGAGATGGCTGAAACCGGGCAGATTTTGCTGCTTAACTCCTATTCCACACAGAACAATATTATTCAGATTGCTGTGTCTAGACTTGTAGGGCTGCCAAGAACTTATTATTGTCAAGAATATTTTGAGGTTGACTTCCCCTCTAAGTAAAGCAATTTATATCTACTTTGTTACTTTCCATCACTGATGGCCCCCTGCGTGTACCATCAGCCGTCGTGAGACATTTCACAGACAAGACAAGCCTCCATCCTCGTCTCCTTCACCTCAAACACATCTGTGCACTCCTTGCCTCACTTTGGCCTGCACTCTGACAGCCATGAAAGATCACTCTTCAAACAAACTGCAAGCGGTCACTGTCCACACCTTTGCACAGCAGCGTAACGTTAAACATTAATGATGCTCTTCACATGCTAGACGGTAGTTCCGCTTTCCTCACTTTGAATTGTAGGTTGGTGTGCTGTGTGAATATTAGACCTTTAATCTTGGGTAGCAGTGAAAGGCAGAGGTGGAGAATACAAGTCACATGACAGAATATAATAGCTTTAGGACTTGGGATTTGCTTGTATAAAACCCCGACTTGACTTTGACTTGGTTTTCTTATTTGAATTTCATGACTTCACTCATTTTGTTTTTGAAAGTAAAGTGATTTATAGTGCAGCAAACTTGACAACCCGGCAGTAGGCTATGTTACTGAGTACAGGGGCAACTCATGAAGCAAGTGTAAGTTTATGTTAAATTATTAATTATTTTCATTTTATATTTGAGCATTATGTTCTTTTGTGTTACAGTTACCTAGGTTATATTCTGTTTAATAATTGCTGAAACAATTTTATATTGATATTATCTGATTGGTTAAGGAAACCAGGAAGTGTTTGGTGTTTTTTCCGGGAAGGAGGTGTGTTCTTGTTCGTTCGTTCGGAGGTGCAGACGTTGGGAAAATAAAAACTGCCTTCAAAGGATTCCATCTCTCCTTTTGCCCATTTTTAAAGTAGAGCTATCCACTGAAAAACTACGAACCTCTCAACTTACATTGGTGGCAACGGTGGTGGTATGTTTTGTGTGGCTTTTTGACTCTTTTTATGCAACGATTTTTTTCTTGCTAATTGTCATCTTGCTAGCCACGTGGATTTTTGCGCTCTACTGAATGGCTGCTGCTAGTCAGCATTTTGGATGAGATTTTGAGGTTTCCTGCAGTTGTATTAATTTTTTTCCAACCTACCTTCTTTTTGGACATTTTTACCATCGTTATTCAACCTTTTTGAGCTCACCATGCCCGATACTGAGACGTCCATGAGTCGACCCACTGCAATGGTTCGTTCTACTGCCACTGATATGGCTGCTGTGAATGTTACTCCACCAGGACGCCTCAACATTGATTTACCACCGTTTTTTGAAGGTGATGGGACTGTGTCCTTTACCAGCTGGTCTCGACGTTTTGAGGTGTCTATGCAAGCCATGTACAACCAACCATCCGCTGACCTGTCATCTGTGCTGGCTTCAGTTTTACCAACAAGGTTAGCTGAGGCTGCATTTCTGTACTGGGATAGCCTTTCCCCCACAGTCAAGGAGGACTACGGGGCTGTCAAGAAGAGGCTCCAGGATGTTTTTGGTCTTGACCACTCCCTGACATTTTTCCAAACCCATGTCAATGCTCGTCCCCGCAAGCCCGATGAGAGCCTTGAGGTGTACAGTGCTGACATCACGCGCCTCGTTATGGAAGCCTTCCCTGACTACGGCTGTGTAGCGCAGGAAGGAGAGCAGTTCCGTCGCTTCGTGGCTGGGTTGGACCCTGCCCTGCAAGTAAAGATCCACGAGATGGGCGCGACAGACCTTGCTGAAGCCCTCGTTGTTGCTGGACGCTGTGAAAGAGCACGTGCAGCACTGAACCTTCAGGCTTCATACCCACCTATGCAGACTAAGGACCAGGTGTCAATGACGTGTCCTGATGCTGCTTCTGATAAACTTCTAAAAGCCATCGAACAACTGACACTTAAAATGAATAACCTACAGAGTGACGTCCGCCAGCTACAGGAGGAGAACACCTACCTCAGCCAGCGCTTTGACCACTGGGCCAGTCACCATTTTCCATCCGACCATCGTGATGAATGCCAAACCAGAGTCTACTACTCACCTGACAGACGCTACGGTCATACTCCAGAGTTCCATCGCGGGCACCATCCAGACTCACCTGAGGTCCAACAGAGCAGACGTGATTGGATCTCTGATGATGACCGCCACCACCGCCATTCCCCAAGTAGATGCAGCGGGAACTCTCAGGAGGATACAAGACACCATCATGCTGCTGATAATACATCACAGGATCCATTCGACTGGACTGTTGTAATCCACAGAGAAGAACATCAATGTCAGAATGCAGACTCATTGCCAAGGCGTTCAGAAGTGCCAAGTCCATCTGACACCACTGACAGCCCTCCTGACGTCAGGCTGCCTTCTCATGTCGTTACGAGGCCCATTAATGAGAACCACAGCATACCCAACTATGTGTGTACCACTGATTATCATCCCAAACCAGAACCCCATCAGCCGGTTCCAAAACAGTCCAAAGGATCCTCCTCGCCTGCTTTCCAGCTTTCCACTAGTGCATTAGAACTGCAGGAGAAACAGGAGCATGACCCAATCTGGCAGAGGTCATGAGTTGGAAAATCAAAGGCTACAAACCCTCTCACTGGAGGATGAAGAACAGACCCGCTGCAGAGAAGTCACTTTGGCACGAATACAGAAGGCTCACCTTTCACCAAGAGCTACTCTGTCGGAAAATCCATGACCCGAAATCCAAGTCAGTAGTCTACCAGGTTATCGTACCCCAAGAGTTACAGGAGGATGTCTTCAAGCTGCTCCATGGTAATCCTGTGGCAGGCCATTTGTCAGCAGAGAAGCTTCTGCAGCGTACTCAGGTCCTGTGCTACTGGCCATTCATGTCTCGAGATATTCGTGAGTGGTGCAAGAAGTTTGTGCCATGTGATGCTCGACGCAATCCTGCTCCACATCAGAGAGCACCTAGGAAGACAGTGACTGCAACCTCATCATTCCAAAAGATCTGCTGTTGTGGACCAAATGCCTGCAGCAATGGGGTTAAGTTCCAGTTCCATCACACGCCCAGGCCGCCGTGAAGTTAAGCTTTCGTCTTGTTTCAAAGACTTAGTTCTGATTTGATTGTATGTTCCTGATGCCCTTTTTTTTTACCCCCCTGTGCAATGTTGTTAATTTGTTGGAACCTGGATTCTACAGTTAAGTGATCAAAGTAGAAATGAGGACATTTCTCTGGTGGGAGGGGGAAGAATGTAAGCTTATGTTAAATTATTAATTATTTTCTTTTTATATTTGAGCATTATGTTCTTTTGTGTTACAGTTACTTAGGTTATATTCTGTTTAATAATTGCTGAAACAATTTTATATTGATATTATCTGATTGGTTAAGGAAACCAGGAAGTGTTTGGTGTTTTTTCCGGGAAGGAGGTGTGTTCTTGTTCGTTCGTTCGGAGGTGCAGACGTTGGGAAAATAAAAACTGCCTTCAAAGGATTCCATCTCTCCTTTTGCCCATTTTTAAAGTAGAGCTATCCACTGAAAAACTACGAACTTCTCAACTTACACAAGTATAACAGAGGGAGCTCTGAAGTTGACAACAGACAGATTTAAGGATTACATGGAAATAAAATAAACATTCTTGGTTCACAACTCAAAAATAAGAGACACAATAACTACAACATCCAATGTCATCCATCATTCTCATACCCACAAAGGCAGGAAGGCTAAGCTACATTCTAGCTCACCTGCTGGTCAAACATTAACTCAGCTTCATTTCTGTTAGACATTCAATGAATATGACAATAAAGCAATAGCCAGTATGGAGACTGATTTGGGCCCATGGGGAAAAAAAACAAAAAAAAACACAAAAACAAAGAAAAAGTGATTGTGAATGTGTTAGTACAGCTGACTAATACAGGTGCAAAGTGGACTGAGCAAGATTGTATGACTTACTTCAGACAAGTCATGACTTGAATCGACTTACTTCTGACTTGAACATATCACTATTACTCCCACTTCTGTGGAGATTATGCTTCACAGTCCCATGCTGGCAACACGTGCATTAAACTTTCCAATTCAAATATGATAGTGATTGACAGGAAAAAGCAGCAATGTTGACTCCAAAACAACATCCCTCCCCCGAGTGAGTTTCACTCTGACAGCCACGCAAGATCGTCACTACTGGGAGCCTAGCAGCGATCTGCTGCGACCCGCCAACAGCCCACATGCCATCATCGACCTCTCGCCACGTCACCGTCACCATTCTAAATGTTACCTGCAGCGAAGGAAGACTATAGAGTCAGTGACACAGTTGATGTGTGTATTATACGCCTCATAGTTCCTTTGAAGGTTGAAACCTGAAATAAATTATTGACAAAGAAAGGGAGATAGAAAAGTACTCATAACATACTGCGCACTAGGCTAGGGTTATCACACTGTTTCACACCAAACTCATCCAAGCATATTATATTATTTGACTTTTGAGGTCTCAGTCCAGTGCTAAAAAGATAAAGTCCAAAAAATTTTGTCCATGGAGTGTGAGTCACAATGCTGATAAGGTCACTGGAACACAAATAGAATGGCACATTTGCAATTTGTATGTCAGCAAAATACCAAATCAGTTTCAATCAATTCAAAGAGGAGTTGATACAACAGAAATGAAGGTGTGAAAATAATCAGTGCAGTCACTTTTCCCCTTTTAACCTGTAGCTTAGCATCAGATATTATCAGGGAATGATTCCTTATTTTTGTATTCCAGGGGGGTGGGGAGAGGAAAAGATGAAAACAAAAGATGAGTTTGAAACGTGCAAAGCAAACACAAATGGCTGCACAACCGGTGTCGGGGGATGGGAGCTACAGTATGTCAAAAGCAGTGTGTTTGTGGCCCACATGAATTCAGCCCCAAGACAAAAGCTATCCAAGAATTTCCACGAGCAGATTTTATCCTCTGCATATGAGATTCGGTTTTGAGGTTTGACACTAAACATGTAATCTGACTTGGAACATTTACCAGTGACAGTGAGTCCTTCATGTCAGTGTAGGAATGCTGAATAATTGCTCTGTCCTGAAGCTCATTTGCAGTCACGGCCGAATGTGACGGTGGCGGCGAGACAAAGGCGAGGAGGAAAGAAGTGAGGTGAGGGAAGAGGGGGACCTCGAAAATATGGAGGGAGGCCTCCTTCTATGCTCATTATCGGCAAAGGAAATGAAATATAGTCATTGTCTTTAGCTGTCTTTGAAGCCTTTCCGAAAAGAAAAAGCCAACATTTGGATTGAAAATAATCAAAATAATTAAAAAAAAAAAAAAACAACATCAAACAGATCATCTCTTCACAGTGTTACCAGCGCCATGAAATGAGATCAAAGGTGAAAATGAGTGAAACATGAAAGTCGTGCCAGTCAATATGCTCTCTGTCCATGTTTGACAAGCTTTTATGAACCAAGGAACAAAAAATCCCATTGCACACCACAAAACAACAAATGTCACAAAAAGTACCGCTAATGTTTTCATACTGTATGATGAGTTTTTCTCAATTTACTCACAGACTGATTTCATGTGACATTTTGCCCGGTTTAGTCGAAAACAAAGCTATTATTGCCGATGACGATGATGCAAGCAGTCAGTAAACTTCAGAGAATCTCGGGTGACATGCTGAAGGAGAGCAGGGAGGAAGGCTGCCGGAAGGTGCCAATACTCCCGTCATCACCAGTGAGCTTCTCCTGTGGGCTATGCTGACAAGTCACATGAAGTCTCCTGGAAAGTCACTTTCTGTTTGGAAGTAATGACACTGACCTGCATCACATTGTTGAAGCCAAATAAGACTCACATATGAGCAGAGAACGTGAGCCTTCGAGTACTGTTGTTTGCTTGTTGTATGCCTGCTGCTTCGTGTTTGGGGAAAATACCAGTTAATGACGGTAACATTCATGCTAGCTTCCATTAGAGCATCTATGGTGTTTCACATTTTATGTTCGCATTAAGCTTGCAGACTTTGGTTCGATTTATATTTTGTGGTGAAATATTTCGGTATTTAACTAGACGTTGGTGAATTTTCTTTTGTTTGATGTGTCAGTTTGAAATAAACAGCTTCAAGGAAACCCACACTGGCTCTTAATTGGAGAATTGTACAAATGGGATTTTTTCACGTGATACAAGAGTCCAATTTTTTTGACAGAAAGAGAAAAGGAGATGAATTAAGGTGTTAGTGTAGTTGAATGAGGAGGGGTAACACTATTATAAAATGTCACTTGATAGCGTGGGTTTTGTCTTGAGTCTTAAGTCTTGAAAACATTGGCTCACTGAACACTGAATGTTGATCCAGACATACAAAGCAGTAAGGCAGCAAGTGTCATTGTGTACAGCATGTCATCGATATTATTTATATTTTTTACTTATATTTCACAAAAATGAAGAAAAAAAGAAAACGTATGTCATCACGCACCATTACATGATTACTCCAACGTTCAATTGACGTTTTCAGGTTCACACTTGTGAGACTGGTGACTGGAATGAATAGAACTTATACACTAATTTCTCATGAGGAATAAAAGGGTTTCAAAAGCTGAACAATTTGGAGGATAACCAGCATTATAGAACACATTTTTGTTCAACTGTGGAAGTTCTGTATGCCTTAAGTGCTACTATTCTGAATTCCTGATTATATTTGGACATGTTAATGCCATCGCCCAGACTTTGACCTCGCAATCAGCTGTTTTGGCAACGTGTGGCAACAGAGAGGCAGCTAAGCCAAGAACCATCTTGCAGGTTATTCATGCCTGTCTTGTTTTACTCACAGAAATGGCAAATAACAAAATAAAATCATAAAATATAATCAAAGGCACTCAGGCTACACGTTAAAAGGTTGCCAGGTACTCTTCTGGCCAGTACACAATTTAAGTTTCAATTCAGTGTATACATAATTGGCTTGAAGACCACAGTACAGTAGGTTTTTTTTCCCCTTTCTTCTTTGTCAGATCAGGTATTGTTTCAAAGCCATTGCAAAGGGGCGTTATTAAGGGCCGCCAAAAATCGCAAATGAAATTATAATGGATAATATTACGTTATCTCCTTGCTGGGTAGGGCCAGGCTTTTACTTTTGCTGCCAGAGAATGGTGGTCCAAAATGTTATTTTTAAACACTGAATGTGTCAACGGGAGAGGAAGGGGGGCTTCACAGGTGCCGCCCCAAAATGCTTGGGGCCCACAGAAAGTCATCGACATCCATTGTCAGAGGCCAAAAATCTGAGCAGCTAACTTAAATAAAGCGCACATATGAAGACCTAGGCCACATATTATACATAGACCAACACTTGGGCAATCAATGCTGTCATCTATGAATCAGAGGGTTTAAAAAAAAAAGAAAAAAAAGAACGCTTCTCAAGCATTAAGAAATACATGCCCGCTGACAGTACAGTGCATTACTGTGCAAAAGTCTTAGCATTGTACTTTCTAGTTCATGGAGGATGGAGAACTGACAGGGGTGTCATCATGATTCTGGGGGCTGGATGAGTCTAATGATACCATATTGACTTACAAGGTTTGAAAAAAAAAACATTGGACAATCGTAGTGGGTATATATACAGGGCATATAAGTATACAGTAAAACAAACAAACAAACAAACAAACAAACAAACAAACAAACAAACTCACACACACACACACACACACACACACACACACACACACACACACCCCTTGGTTCTCCTTTGGGACCTCCATGTGAACAAATAATACAGTAATTCAAACACATTGCCACCAAAAACTGGCTCTCGTGTTGCTTGACCAGCAAAGAGAAGGTTCTTAATGAGCTTTGGTCTCTCTTTGACATCTACTATGAATTAGCACCCACACAGGAAGCTTGGAGATCTGGGCACCAGCCATTAGACGCTGGCATCCGCTGGCATGATGACCGGTGGCCACCAAGCCTCGTACTGACACTATGGAAGTGCAAATGTATGACTTTACGGATTGAATACTTTGTATTGATGATGCAAAGGTCACAGAGATGCCAGCATATATTGTGACTCCTCAGCATATGTTATAAGGCTTAAATAACTATGACATCTCCTGAAAGACATGCTTCTCTGATGAGACTTCTGACTGCATAGAATGTTGTCTGTGTACGTACTCAATCATCCAGGTCATGGTAACATTACAGTGTTCCTTCAAATTGTATGTTCAATTTAAAAATGATTTCTGAAGGGGGCAGATTGACTCTGGAATGGATTATCTCTTTGTTTTGTATCAAACCTGAGATTCGACCTTTTAAGTCCCACTATTATAATGTTACCGGTAAGTCATTATTATATTATGCTTGACTTAAGGATGGACATTAAAATTCAGAACCAAAATCAATTGTGTTTAAGAAGTGTGAGAAAGCAGTACTATATTTTATAGTACATAACGTTTATATTCTTGGGACACAATATTTTAATGGAATCAAGACCAAATACATTTCATCTCATCATTATGCACAGGAAGCACCTCCAGTAAAGTGCAATTAGCTTAAGTGATGCTGCAGTAGACAAGCTGGTGGAGCCGAACAAGGGACGTCAGGGTTTTTTTCCTGGGACTCTCTCACCAGTTTCCATTAAGCGGGCAGTGTCTTGGATGAAGTTATTGAAAGTATGCTGCAGAGTGGCTACGACCTTTAATGACCTGAGCTTTTTCAAAGCGACAATGACTTCCTGTACTTGGATGTGGCTCTGGAGTGAGATCATGCTTCATTAGATTGTTTAATGCATGAAGTTTTGTTCTGATGTACGGTGAATTCAATGAAGCTATCAGATTTTATTCTATATCTTCTCTAATAACATTTTAGTTGATTTTGGTTGAGAGGCGGGGTACACCTTGGACTGGTCACCAACCAATCGCAGGGCACACAAAGGCAAACAACCATTCACACTCACGTCCACGCCTACGGGCGATTTAGTCTTCAATGAACCGTAACGTGCGTGCTTTTGGAATTTGGGAGGGAAAAGGGGTAACCGTAGGAAACGGACGCAAGCACGAGGGGAACACGCAAACGTCAGACAGCAAGGCCGGAGCCCGAATTTGAACCCGATGCCTCCGAACCGTGAAGAGGATGTGCAAATCACTTGTCAATGGTGCTGCCTCAATAAATATCTTTTGCACATAAAAATTCCACCTAAATACGTTTACAAACAGGGTTCTTAAATATTACATGTAAAAATTAAGTACAACTGAACTATATTGAAGCACATTGATTTACTTTGTGTATGAACTGCTCTATATCAGGGGTGTCAAACTCATTTTTTGTCGCGGCCCATATTATAGTTCCCGGTCCCCTTGGAGGGCCGTTATGACTGTGAAACCACATAAGGAAGTCGAGATGAATGGTTTATTCCAGGGGCCCCCAACCTTTTTTGCCCCACGGACCGGTTTATGTCAGACAATATTTTCAGGGACCGGCATTTAAGGTGTGATGGAAATAATACAACAAAATAATATGGTATGAGCTGCATGAAAACTGTGGCGTTTTCGAAATATAATAATAAACACAAGGAGCGTCTAATCTGGCCGCAACACTCCGATCGCAATGGCAATGTTTAATGCCTTCAAAATACGATACAACGCAAATTCAAAGTGCATGAAAATGACGACTCACCACAGCACCGAGCTTGATTTTCTGCAACCAGACGGTCCCTTCTCGGTTGTCTCGAACGTACATTTAAGGCCGCCGTGATTTGCGATCTCCAGCAGTTTTTTTTTTACTCATTTTGCGAGCTTCTGTGTTTTGTTTTGAAGTAATCGGTCACGTGATGGAGAAGCGTGGCTTGATGTGTGTCAAGCGTGACACAGACGGATGTAACGGAGAATCCGGTAGTTTTTCAAAATAAAACATCTTTCGTTTTCCGAAATAAATAAACCGCAATTAAGGCAAGTTCTTTCTGTGCGGCCCGGTACTAAATGCCCGGCGGACCGGTACCGGTCCGCGGACCAGCGGTTGGGGACCCCTGGTTTATTCAACCATAGTTTAAGTTACTATCATGAGGGTTTTGGTAAAAAAAAAAAAAAAAAAAAAATTACAATAGCTCACTTATATATTACATACGAGAGTTTGAAATTTTGGTTAAAATTTTAGCAAGCATCATAGAAGTCAACATGTTTGATTTGCTTTCGCGGGCCACATCAAATGATGTGGCGGGCCAAATCTGACCCCCGGGCCTTGAGTTTGACACTGTGCTCTATATAAATAAAGCCGCCTTGCCTTGCTTGTGAATTTGTGGCCCGCATACACTGCACGACTGGTACCCATACCACACTTTGTCACTGTTTTAACAGAACACAAACCAAGATGAAAAAAAAAAAACAAAAAAAGAAAGCCAAACATAGCTTTCGCGGCAACTTGTGTTATACTGCACCAAACATCACAGCCGAGTTAACTGCAGGGTACACTTAAAAGGCGGCACTGTCAGCTCTGCCCATATGTCATGTCATTAAGCACCTGCATATCCCACACACAGTAGAGGCCTTGCCACTCATACAAGTGTGGGCAGGTACATTTGGGAAGGTGTGTGTAAATCACGCCTGCTTCTATTGATCAGCACTCAGGCAGAATAAGTGGGAAGGAAGAACACCAGAGGGTGCGGGAGGTAGTTTGTATTTGCGCAAAGGTAATTCTCAGGCTGCCAGGCCCTCAAGGGACCTTGAGGCGTCATGCAGCCTTCCCCTGGGGTAGAAAGCAGATGGCAGGGGATTAACATGCAGAGCCAGTAGGGGGTCTCTCTCCTCCAACCTCAAGCCAGGACACTCCGGAGGGACTAAAATCAATAATTGGCATCCCACAGCGTCTCGACGGAAAAAGCGTGAAAAGCTGGTGGCTTTGACTTCGCAAGAGACACAGGATGTCTGTTGTGTAGTGAAACACAAACAGGCCCGCATACGGTAGAGGCTGATAACTATCACGCTTCCGTAGACATGACAACGAAAAAGATAACATCAGGCTCAAGCTTTTGAAGCGCACGTCTATTATGCCTTCATTTCCTAATACAGACAATCAAGTCCAATTATACTTCTGTTTTGTGTGGTAACACAGGTTAACAATATATATTTGGAATGACGTGTGCTGTACACTCTAAGAGGGCAGAAAATCTCCCAGAAAATCAAGTCATAACAACCATACAGTGAAGGGTTCTGGATTTGGGACTTCTACATTTACTTTTGAACTCATAGAGAGAGAGAGAGAGAGGGAGAGAGAGAGAGAGAGAAAGAGAGAGAGAGAGAGAGAGAGAGAGAGAGAGAGAGAGAGAGAGAGAGAGAGAGATGCCGTCCATCCTCGGAGGTCTTTCACATCTGCCGATGTTGCAAAACCAATGCCAATGGCGGCCTCTCACAGCACGATTTATGAGGAGATTTAATGAGCCAAGCAAAGAAGTCCCACCAGACATCCACAAAACCCCCACCTTACTGTCCTGTGGGATCAGTCTGACAAAGTTAAAAAAAAAAAAAATTCTACAAAAACAAAATATTTAAATAAGAGAGTCCACACTTGTTGGCTTGAGAACAGGCAATTATCACCATAGTAAACGCCAGTGACTGTCGTGTGTTCAGGTCAAAGGTTCAGCACCACTTGGGGCATTCCCAAGTGGAATAAAAAAAATGTTTGGGGGGTTTTCCACTGCTCAGTGGTGAGCAGGTGAGGAGCACACAGGCTCAAGGAACACTAGTGTTTCACAAGGGTCATTCCATTCAGGGGCTGGTTTCCATGGCAGGGGTTGCCTTGGAGCGGGGGGCCCTTCATGCACTCAGAGGGCAGCAGTAAACAACACAGACAGTCCAGACAGATGGGGGTGCGAGGCAAATTCACAAATGCCAACTCTTCTTGATTATTAACTGTACGGCAAAACGTTATGGGCTCTGAGAGATGTTTCGATTTTCCACACACGCAAACACCAGATGGAGTTTCTCCCACAGATGCCTCAGATAGGAAGGTAAGACCACCGTTAAAGATGATAAAACTGCGGGGTGGGTGCTGGTGGTTGGGGGTACTCGCACACACTCAGCTGCTGTGTTCACACTGCACCATCATCGCATTCAGTGCATCTGGTCCTCGCTGTCACGCTGGCTTAACAGAGCTCCTGAATGCAAGGTTCCTATGAATTTGGGGGTTTCCACTCAGCCCCGTTAGCTTGGATATTGCCCACCATGCAGAGAAAAACACAACGCGTCAATCTATGGGATACTTAAAATACATCAGGCCCTGAAAGTGCATTTTCTCCTCTGAGACTGGCCTCAATCATATTACATTCCAATGAATCTCCTTAATGGAAGGCGTGGAAAACACACTCTCATTCAGATGTGAAAACATAAAAGCTTTGATGAACCAGAAACAGAGTTGATACTTCAACAACTGAGCTCATTCATTCCTCCGAGCAGAGCAGCCTGTGCAATACGCAAGGGGACAAGGAGCAAACAGTCGTGCAGTTTAGTCACCACATCTGGAAGACATAATGGCCCAGTGTTGTGTTGCGGCGACGCTAAACGCCGAGCTAGCCCGGGTCTCTGGGTCAGTTAGCGATAGACTCGGACTGATATCTTCTCAGAATAAAACATCAAAAATCTGACTTTTACAAAGCGCCTTGAAGTATGGAATGGACAAAAAGTTCTGCAAACATGAGTGGCATGACAGCGCCAAATTCACACAACTGGGCAGATATAGCATCGGGCGGAAGCCATAACATTACCCCGAAGACGTCCACGGCACAGTTGCCAACATTCTTCTGTAGCAATTGGGGGTGTGAAACATCTAAGAAAAACAATTTAAGATTGATTGTATGTCATGAGCCTGTATTGCAAGCGCACACACACACACACACACACACACACACACACACACACACACACACACACACACACACACACACACATTCCAGAAGTGCTTCAATAAAGTTATTCTGACCTTATTTCTTTTTTAGGATACAAAGCCCTAAATTTTGAGAGCTTCCCAACAGAAGGTATTCAATAAGCGGATATTCCAGTCAGTCGAGCATGGATGTTTGTCTTGTTGGAAATAAAAGTCACCCCTAATTGGTCACCCAGAATTTCCCCAGCACAGATTCTTAGATGCCACCATCTGAGGAAGAATGCCCCGGATGAGTGTCCTCTCTGTTGAGGGGCATCGTCCGTAAGGAATGGAAAGTGACACTGGCTGTCAGGCCTCGTTTGAGTGGCTGCCCGCGAGCCAGCCCGTGACGTGCTATTACACGGGTGTCAGGGGGCCCAGAACCATGGGAGGAAGAGTCCAAGATTCCTGCAGCAAATGGACTGCTGATGAAGAGTCTGATAGAGAACAATGACCTTCAACACATTTAAGCCAAGACGGCCATTCGCACAGCTGTTGAAAGCACAGCTGTACTACACATGAGACAACTGCAATCTCAACTGGAAGGCACCTTTGGAGAATTTTTTGTCAGCCAAGAACAATCACCTCCAAGTATCTTTTTTTTTTTTGTCTACATTTAGCACTATTGCTCGCATTTACATTCACAAAACAAACCATTTGGTTGTTGAAACGTGGAAGAGAGTTCCAAGTTGAGAATTTGAGATCACCATATGCCTGTCAGCAGGTTGCATTCCTGTGACGTATGTGAAGGGGATTAGGGCCTTCTTGCAACCTTAATCATGGAAAGAATCACCCTGCCAGCTCCTATTAGACACCTGTAGAGTGAAAAGGATGAAATAGACACCAGTGGGAACCATTCCTGAGCCCCAAAACACCCTTAATCGGCATGCAAAACTACAAGGCGCCTGAGAGGATCCAAAAAAAAAAAAAAAAAAGCAAGAGTGGTGATTTCTCCCTCTGCAAATCAGCAGAACAAATTCAAACTGTCAATCTGTGAAAGATCCCTTGCATCTGCTCCAAATGACACTCAGCTGCCAAGAAGTCTCTCCTGCCGAGTACAAAGACTGAGGATTCTAATGCATGATGTCACAAGGCCAAGCCCAAACTTGTAATTTAAATCTTAAATTCTTTGTTCTGTAAAAAACAACAACAAAAACAGCTTGTGACTGGGGTCATTCTCCTTAACTTGCCAGTGTTTAGACTGAATTTGCTGTTGAAGGGGTGGGGTGGGGGGTGTCCTTATGGGGGAAATTGGTGAAACAGCTAAAAGTCAGCAAACATGCAGGAAAGCCCTCATCTTTAAATGGATGTAATACTGGGAGGAGTTCATGCTTCTGGGCTTTTCCTTGCCTGATGTACACGACTAAACAACACACCCAATCACATGAACCTTTGCTCTCTTCTGTTGACCCTGACAAGCCAGCTGCTACAAGTACAACATCCGGTGCATGGGAATGCGTTCTTTCACTGCATTCCAGGAATGTGAACATACATACCTTGAGGCCGACATTAATCCATCTTCATAATGGAATGCTCTTCTATTTAAACGTGCATATCTGCTCACTGGACGTAGTGAGGAAAGAAAGACACGTTCACTGATATTTCTAATTAGCTTGCAATTGAAAAAAACAACATCCACGACAGCCTCGTGATGAGTCTCACGTATAATTAACCCAAACGTCAATCATTGTGTTGGGGGAAATATTTTCACCAAGATAATATTTAGGTGAGGAAGGTACGATTGGCCGCAAGGACAATCAGATGAGACAGGCCGGCGAGGCTGAACGATCCCAATCCACCCACAAATCATGAACCATTAAGAAAGAAATTGTAGACTAAGTTGAAATAATGTGCACATTCGCATTTTCAGCCCACAGCCCTGCTCCCTCGGCAGTGCATGTCTCGGAGACAGGTACGCCGGTTTCAGCACCTCGCAGGCGTGGACCAGAACAAAAGGCGCCGGCCGGCTGCGGGCTTTCGCGACTGCGCAAAAAAGCGCACGAACACGCAGAAAGCAAGACACCCATCCACGAGAAAAATCAACAGCAAATAAGCCATGGAAGAAATGCCATGCTTGATCAATTGCGTGGAGCGTACTGTGGCAACTTCCAAAGTACCCTGCTCCTTAACACATTGTTGCACATGTCGAGACGAGCACACACGATTGGTGGACAGCGACATTCTTTTGATTCATTTTCCTCTTCTTCGTGACAATTCACGAAACTTTTATAATTTTCTATAGCTGCGACAGAATAACTGATACTCACTTCTACGAACTGGCGCAATTTACACAAAGGTTTCTTACCTGCGGGTTTCGGCAGCAGTGCGGCACAAGGGGCGCGTAGTTACGAGAATCAGGCAGGGGGAGAGCTGCAGCTGACAATAAGCGCCGTTGTTGGGCCCTGTGACCCCTCCCACGGCAAAAGCAGTTACCGTAAGTGCAGCAGTATTGGGGCAAGGCGATCGCACTAAAGGCCCCCAGCGACAGTCGCGCGCCACCGGGGGGCAAAACTGGTGATTGAATGTGGCGTTTTCAAATGTGCGAATATGCACAAAGGGCGCACGTGAGCATGCACCAAGAGAGAAATGCGCTCGTGGATCAAGTGCTCAGCAGGTGCCAAGTGGTGGTGAAGCATCAGGGTGTGGCTGTTGCTGAGGGAAGATTGATAAAAGAGAAGGCCGAGTTGGAGCAGCGAAGACAGCCAGACGCAAAGCACAGACATCGAATAGGAGGCCAAGATGACAATGTTTTGGATTCAGTAATATAAAAAAAATAGATCTATTACTGGGACACAGGTGGCGAGCGCCTTATTCCTACAGTACACGAAATAGGCTACATTTTTTTAAATAAATAAAGGGTTGGTCTTTTGAGCTTACCCAACATTCTGCTGCCACCTAGTGAAGGAATTCTAAGTTGCAGGTCTCCTTCAACCTGCTTGTTGAGTTGATACAATTTAATAATTGGTTTGCGTTTCGGAGCATCACCGTCAGCATAGTGGCCAGCATGTTGGCTTTTCAATTTTGAGGTTCGGGTTTGACTCGGGGCTTGCATAAGATAAGAGGAGCACAGTGGAAGGCAATCGCTGACTCAATTGAGCTGAACGTTACCAGAGACGCAGTGGGCCCTTAAAGTTTCCAAAGCAGAAATTTACTGGCATGTTGGAAATGTTTAACCCGAGGTATGTTCTTTTAAACCACAAATATTTCACCTTGATTATTTTGCCTCAAATTTATGTTGTCATGACTATCAGAGCTTTGACTTGGTCCAAAGGTAACAATAGGGAAGAGTGTTTTTGTTTTAAGGGGCACACTGAAGGAGTGATGAACACATTCACCTCACATTTCGAATGTTGAGGGTCGAATCCAGGCTCCAACTTCCTGTGTCATGTTTGCACGTTGCTTGATCCTCTTCTCTCTTCAAGGTTCTTCTCTATACAGTATGTCTGGGAGTGTGGCCTGCTCAGGGAAGAGTTCCATTTTTTTAAACTACTTTCATTAATAAAAGAGAGGCCACAGAGCTCCTGGGAATACAAGTGAGACAGAATTCACCCAGATATGTGCTTTGCCGTGGCCCGTCTCCGTCAACATTATGGCTCAGCATTTGTGAGTGATAGTATACAGTATTGTGTGAGACGTCAGTTCTACATGCATCATCGTGTGCTTTGCTATTTGCTTGGGCAGTTTGGGAAGGCTGATTCCAAAATATAGGCCAGGCTCAACAAGAAGCAGTAAACACAAGGGGTAGATCTGCCTTGCGCAGCATTTGATTGTTGTTACGTTTTACGATGAACAAACGTTGATACGATCTCACCCGCCCATTTTTCAATTTCAATGTAATTCAAAGGGCTACAAATTGAACAGCATTTATTAATGAGTCTTTAATTGATTTTTTTCTATGAATCAATTTTTTTCTTACTGTGTGACTGCTTACTACACATTAAAGAGTACTGTATTTCGAATGAACCAATTATGATTCAAATAAATTAGATTTTCCATTAAGTTTTATTAAAAGAAAATGGAAGACGTTCATTCAATATGAACATTATTATCACTGCATTCACAGCAAATGTAGTTAAATCCATTGTCTAAAGAAAAACAATAGTAATGGATAGAATCACTGGTCCAACCAATAAGTTGATAAAATGACCCTGCATAACAACAGTGCAACTTAAAAAAAAAAATTAAATTTTAACACAATTGGCACTTTTCTTCTGCTTTCGAAAATTCTGTTTTAGTTGGTCAATTCTCAGTTTTCTATTTATTCTATTCCATTTGTGTGTTTCCACATAAAACAAAAAACAAAAATAAACCCACCAACACCACCTCGAGTCCTTAACAAGGTGAGAAGGTGTCTCATTTCTGGCTGACGATGCTTCGCGCGATGAGCTCTTTCATGATCTCATTGGTTCCTCCATAGATGGGCTGGACACGAGAGTCCACAAATGCCCTGTAATGACAGAGATGCAATTCAAAAATCTTGAAGGGCCAGGTCTGTCCAAAGTCCAGCCCATTTGTTCTGTGACCATGCTCGAAACTTTAAACACTCGTAGGCCATCTCAAAACACCATTCCCCATTGAAATGAAGAGAAAATAATGCCATTAATCTGTTCCAGACCTTGTGCTCCTTCTGGTATGACCGCCATGGCCACCCGGAGCAGTATAATCATACAGACAATCAAAGAACAGTTTCACAATAAGTGATTTAGTCAACTGCAGTAATCTTAGTCCTTTTTCACAGAGGATAAAGAATATATTCCTGTGAATAGAGTTATGCCTGCAATAGTCTTTGTTTTAAGTTTAGTTTGACACTAATCATAAAGCCTTTCTTTTTTTTTTTTTATATTTCACTATCTTTCAAACTGTTGTTTGTTTTGAAGTGAGTTCAGTTAACCACTGCTTCTTTCTCAAATGTTTGCTTACAAGTTGAGGCAAAAAAAACCCTCCAAATAAACAAACAAAAAACAAAAAAGAAACCCGAATAATAATTCAAGCGATGTCTTGTTTCTCAAAAAAATTATGAAACAGGTCACTTGCAAATCAAGGTAGCACTGCATATGTAAAAATGGTCCTTGCATCCTTCCATTTTTCTGTTTGGACAGCCCTGCTGGCGGGGCTCAATGCAGTTTGTGAAGAGAGGTATTGTGAGGCCCGCTGAGTGCTTACTTGGCAATGGGGTACTCCCACATGTAGCCCCAGCCACCATGGAGCTGCAGGCACTGCGTGGCCACCTTGTTCTGCAGGTCAGACGCCCTGGAGAAAGGCAAAGTTAGAGCACACCACAGTGGCACATCCACACACTCGAGCAGACGTGCACTCTTACCAGTACTTGGCCATGGAAGCAGTGGCAGGGTCAAGGCGTTTCTCGACATGGAGCTGCAGGCAGCTATCAAGGAAGGCGCGGCCCACGCAGATTTCTGTCTTTAGCTCCGCCAATTTGTGCTGCACGGTCTGTAAGGGATGTTAAACGAAGTCCCTTAAGGCAGGGGTCCCCAACCTTTTTTGCCCCACGGACCGGTTTATGTCAGACAATATTTTCAGGGACCGGCATTTAAGGTGTGGCGGAAATAATACAACAAAATAATATGGTATGAGCTGCATGAAAACTGTGGTGCTTTCGAAATATAATAATAAACACAAGGAGCGTCTAATCTGGCCGCAACACTCCAATCGCTATGGCAATGTTTAATGCCTTCAAAATACGATACAACGCAAATTCAAAGTGCATGAAAATGACGACTCACCACAGCACCGAGCTTGATTTTCTGCAACCAGA
>NW_017805983.1:942324-960002 GCF_001891065.2 Hippocampus comes | reverse complement strand
TACCAAAGGCCCGGCGGACCGGTGCCGGTCCGCGGACCGGCGGTTGGGGACCCCTGCCTTAAGGCAACACAGTCTCACAAAATTACAAAAAGCCACCCTACACACCTGGAGGTGAGCGATTGTCTTTCCAAATGCTTTCCTCTGCAACACGTAGTTCCTGGTTTCTTCAAACATAAACTCGCAGCTTGCGACGGCCATGTCGGCGATCACCAGACGCTCCTGAACACAGATCACAACATTACAAATTAGATTAAGCCAACATGCAAAAACAGCGTGCAGACTAGAGCGGGCACTTGCCTGCGGCAGCTCATTCATCAAGTAGTAGAAACCTTTGTTGAGTTCGCCTAATAGGCTCTCCGCTGGGAGTCGTACATCCTCAAAGAAAAGTTCAGCGGTGTCCTTGAGAAGATGATGATGACAGGTAATACAAGCGCTGGCATGTCAGAGGGGAAAGACAATCTTCATCAAATGTGCGGTCTTAAGTACCTGTGCCTTTAGGCCAATCTTTTCCAACTTGCGCCCTTTGTGGAAGCCACTCATGCCATCCTCTATCAGAAAGAGACTGATGCCGTGGGCTGCTGTCTTTGCCTCACGGTCGGTCACGGCCACCACCACCACCAGGTCGGCCATCCAGCCGTTGGTGATGAACACCTGCACAGGTTGACCAGGTCACTCTGAGATGCAATACATCAAGCACATCGTCTCCCCCAAGCAGTACAGTTTCATTGTAATGGGTCCTAAATCCAATCCAATCTATCCATTCTCAAAACTGCCATCATCCATCCAAATTCCACAGTCTAATTGACCATGAAAATGAACAAGAGACTTTTGCAAAATTTACTGGAAATTTTATTGTCCACTATATCTGAAGTGAACTGAATTGGATCCCAGGACAAAAAAAAAAAGAAAAAAACATGTTACCTGTCTTTTGCCTTCCTTGGAGACATTATTACCTTGTTGCCATTCAGGATCCAATCGCTGCCATCACGCTTGGCGTATGTCCGCACACCTTGAAGATCACTGAAAAGGTCATGAACCCCATGACTCAGGGCACCGAGCAAGCCATATTGTATTGTTCAAACCAGAGAAAGTGTGCTATGTGTACCACGAATGATATGCTAGTTTCCACAAGTGGTAAGCAGAAGAATGACTAAATTAAATGTTGATACTGGAATACAGTGGAACCTCTAGTTACAAATGACCCTCTTTACCTAAAATTTGAGTTATGTATGCAGTTTTCATGAAAAGATGACCTCTTTATATATGTACTATTTTCAATATCAGAACAGTCTTGGCATGGACAAGTTATTATGGAAGAAGAAATGTAGAATTAGGAGCTGTCATCCTCTTCTCCTTTCCCCCCCTCCTCTGGTAAAGTTAATGAGCATATTTCTTTTTTAACCATTTTATTTCTTAATAATGTGATGTGTTTTACTTGTTTCTAAATTGCAATACTTATTTTAAACAACATACTAGTGGGGGAAAAAAAGGTAAATATAACTTCATTTTGGGACTGCAACAGATTAATTCCATCTCCATTCATTTCAATTGGCAGCGCCACCTCAATTTATGAATGTTTCAAGTTACAAATGGGCTCAAAGAACCAATTAAGTTTCTAACTAGAGGTTCCATGTGTTATAAACAGTCCTGACCTGCCCGCTCCTGGCTCAGTCATGGCAATGGCGCAGATGCACTTTCCAGCGGCCATTTTGGGAATAAAATGTTCAATCTGCTCCTTGGTGCCATAGTTGATTATGTAAGGCATGACAATGTCAGAGTGAAGCGCAAAACCAGGTCCTGAACAGTTTGAGTACATTCTGGTGATAGAAAACAAAGAGAGGGTACATGAGAAAAAGATGTCATTTTCATCTGATGTCTTTAATGGTTTTTTTTTTTTTTCCTCTTACTGTTCCTCCCACGTGATAGCTGCTGAGAGCAGGTCCCCGCCAATGCCGCCGCATTCTTCTGGTGTCATAACTCCCAAAAGGCCTTGCTCACCGGCCTTTTCCCACACCTCCCTGCTCACCTGACCAGCCTTCTCCCACTCCTTGTGATGTGGCACGACCTCCTCTTGAAAGAAGCGGCGCACACTCTGCCTGAAGAGGTCATGGTCTTCGTTGAAAATACGGCGAGTCCCGATGTCCATAAGGGTCTTTGCTTTGGATGTCTCTGGACGAGACGAGGGGACCGGCTGACCAAGTTCATGGGCACCATTGTGCTGCAATCTGGGTGCAAGAGTCCAGTATTTCAAAATAAAAAACAGTGGACCACCGGACAACCTCAAATTGAGATGATTCTCTATGGACAATACCATAGGCTTCAACAAAACTGAATTGCTTTCTTCTTGCAGATATGCATAGACTGTCAACATCTTGTGATGAATATGACATTTGCAGAGGAAAAAGCAGCGTTTTGGAACTGGTTATCTTCACCTATTCAGGTTTGACATCTGAGGCTGTCACATAAGATTTGCTATTCAAATCTAACGTAGACATTACCAAATTACTGATCTTTGTAACATCATGCAACGCTTGAAATTGCAACACAGAAACTGGTTGAGTTTCAACATTTACTGTGTGTCCTCATTGGGGTAACAGATGAGCGGGAGCTGAATTTCGACCAGTCACCAGACAATCACACAGCACAAACAGGTAAAGAACCATTTCCACTCACATTCACACCAATAGAGTAATGTAACCCAGAAGGCATGTCTTTCCAGGAACAACCATTTGCGCTCAGAATGAATCACAACTAGGGACAATTTACACTGTAAATTTTACAGTGTTTCATTAACCTGCCATGCATATTTTTGGGAATTGGGGGGTGGGCACACTAGACGGAGAAAACCCACGCAGGCACGGGGAGAACATGCAAAATCCACACAGGAAGGTCAGAGCCGGAATCGAATCCTGCACCTCTGCACTGTGAAGCGAACATGCTAACCGGTCTTCCACCGTGCCGCCCCTTTCCACACTAGTATGGGGGTAAATATGCAAACTCCATCCAGGAGGACACCTTGTACATTGAGAATATTTTTTAAAATACTCCAGAACATAAGCATGAAACCTAATGTTTTCTGATCTTACTAACAAAATGAAATATTCCGATCACTTTTTGTTCTTTTGTCCCCCGCCCCTCCAAAAAGTAAAGTCTTAACTTTGAATAAGAAAATTATTTTTAATCATACGCCGACATGTGGCTAAAACCAGCCCTCAAAATATGAATGATATCATATCAGGTTCTCAGAAGGTCTTGCGTGAAAGTGTGTTAGAGGTCGCTGAGACCTACGTGACAAACATAGAGACACAATCGAAGATAATGATAAGGAGCAGTGGTTACAAAAACAAATATATGCACTGTACTCGGTAACGGATTTTTCTTGGACACATTTCTCTTGTACTGCATATTAATTAGGCAACATTTACCTTGCTGCAGCCGACGGCAGAATCTGTGCTGACCGAGTGATTTGTTTATAGTCACAGCGTAATAGTTTGATTAGATTTCTGACAAACATAATCGAAAAAAACTATCCGACAGGTTAGACGCTGAAACAAACTCAAGACACATCTGTTCGTATATGCTGGTAAGACACATCACTCTGTTTTAATGCTGTCTGTTCTGTTGGTTTTCTTTCTTTCTTTTCTTTTTTTCAATAGCATCCAAATTAAATGTAACCATAAATAACCGCACATATAGTGTAGTTTTACTAATCAATACGTTGAGGAAGTTGTGTCATTTTAAAACACGACAGAGTGAGACCTCTTTTTAACGCAATTTTCTTCTTCTGACATGAATACAGAACACATCTTGGGTTAAACTCAACTCCCGAGCCTGGAGCTCACCACCGGCATTGCATCATTGCCAGGCTTTTTGACCATGGCGTCACAAGTACTTGCGGGTGGTAAAATTTGCAATTATTTAAAAAAAAAAACATGCATACATTTTGTGATCGATTCGTTTGCGTTTACCCACCCATAAGAATTACTGGTTGCACCTAAATAATTTATACATTTAAAATTATTGCACATAAAAGTTACAGAACAATTCACCTAAATACATGTTTTAAACAAAGTGTACTCATTTCTACTCCATTTTTATATGGATAGATGGATCTCTTTAACTCAGTGATTCCCTCACATACCTACTAGAGGGCGCCAGCGTACCAGTAGTGTGTACGCGTACTGTACCACGCTTTGAGAATCACTTTCACTTATATAGAATTACTGTACGCTTTCCCATGTTCACAGTCTCGACTTTTGCATGATCTTATTGTCTTTTAGTGCCACATGGGAACAGTTAAACTTTTTCCAGGTACGTATTTCGTCTTCACGAAACTTCATGTTCCCAAAACACATTTCAAACATAGTGACAGTACAGTATTTCTTTTTGTTGCAAAAGTCCTCTGCTCCCCTACCTAGATGAAGCGACTTTTAAATACTTGAAAAGCCTCCATTCACTGTGAGTGCCTTTTCAGACACTTTAACTCCATGTTTTAGGTACATTAAAATCATTTTTTACTCACTGCACAGGTGTATATCAATAAATTATATGATGGCAAGCTCAATTTATTTTGCCGCTTGAATTAAAAAAAGTGAAACTCATAGCCAGTGCATCACATTACATTCTAAATATAGAGTACACACATTCACTATACACAGAAGGAAATATTGCCTGATGCAATTTTTTAAAAATAGTTTTGATTACAGATTAATAAATAAAATCACCACATAAACCAATCATCCACTTTCTAAAGTGGTTGTCCCTGTGCTCAAATGGAGCGAATCCCAGCTGCCTTTATGTGAAACGTGGGGTACACTTTGCACTGGTCGCCAGCCACTTACAGACTAAATTGTACCATTTGAAGATTTATAATACATAACAATACCATTTCTTTTCTATCTAGAAATAGGATAAGACTTTGCCTTCTGGAATGTATTTTCCATTATTCATCTGCTAAATTTGACTTTTACTTTATTAATTGAACAACTGAAATAAATTCACTCTATACAGTATAGTCTGCTGATGTAATCTAACCGTGTGTTGCAATTTCTCTCTTGCTCTGAAAGTGTGAATGAAAGATCAAAAACAAACTGAGCTGGGATGTACTTTGGAAAAGTTTATTCTGCAGTGAACAGAATGAAAATAAATAACTGTTTTCAGGGAGGTGGGACACTTTGGCGGTCAGTCCACTGCCTTTGTCCAGGACCTTTGGCACTACTGGGCCAGTGATGGCTCGACTGAATGAGGTGGCAGTGGGAAGGGAGGGATCGACCCTCACTTGATGAGCGGTCACCCCTGCTCCCCCGTTTCCTCACCTCATGCGGCGAGTGGAGAGACACGCCCCCGGTGGGATGTTTAGTGATGTGGTCTACACTGGAAAGGGGATGTCGCGAGAGAGGAGGGTTGAAACGGAAAGGAAAACAAAATAAAACAAGTTGGGTTCGCTTCAACATCCCTTGAACAAAGTCCTTGTCTTTTCTTGTTGGTCTTCCTCACAGTGTCCGATGTCCTGAACACGCTCCTGCTGCGTGCTGCTTACACAGACATGATGTGCTTGACGAAAGCTGCAAAAGGAATAGGGAGAAGAGCTTTAACCCTAGAAAGAGAATGACGACGTATATGCCGTGCTATCCCAGGAAACGTACCCTCATAGTGCACACTTCCGTTCTCATCCTCCTGGCCGGCCATGAGGGCATCAATCTCGGTCTCGTTCAACTTCTCTCCTGTTGGACGACACGGCTCCATGTCACAAATGGGATGGGCATTTCAATGCTTTCGTATTGATTTGAGATGGGCCTCACCCAGGGTGGACAGCACAATGCGCAACTCAGCACCCATGACGGTGCCGTTGCCCTCCTTGTCAAAGACGCGCAGACCCTCAACATAGTCGTCATAGGTACCCTTGGGCAGAGCGTCCACCTGTTTCAGCATGGGCAGGAAGGTGTCAAAGTTGATCCTCTTGTTGGCCATGTCTGCAGGTGGTGTGACAAGTGGAGGGGCATTAAGTACGCACACTCGTTTGTCTGACAAGAAATTCACGAGAGGTTGAGGTCTTACCATCTGCGGTGGGGTTGCCCAGGATCTTGACGACATCCTTGTTGGTGGGGTTCTGGCCCAGAGCGCGCATAATGTCGGCCACCTGGTTGTAGGCCACCTGGCTGTCACCAATTCTGTCGAAGAGACCAAAGGCCTCTTTGAAGTCTGAGCAGGAGAGAACATGGGGATTTTTTTTACACCCACTGGGGTTCCAATTAAAAAAAAAACAAATTTTACTTGATATCAATGTTTGCCACCATGGCAGCTATGTGGCGCCATGCTGGCTTGCAGACTAAGTGGAAGCGGAGGTGATCTATTTTTGTCCATCAGAGCGTCTCGCTGGATGACGCTTTTATGTTATTTTGCAACTAGCGAGTGTCGCAACAGCTGTAGCACACACACCACTGCAACCCTCCTCCGTTGCTCCCCATGAAGGGGGGAGGAGGTGCAAACTGATACCCCCCCCCCAACAATTGCCATATAGAGGCATGGCAACACTTGTGGTAAACTTAAAATGCTGACTGGGGACTTCAGGGTGGCGGCAAATAAATCTAAGACCACAAACGCGGCGATCTTGTTTCCCCTCAACGATCATCGCATTATTGAATGAAACATAGGGCAAGGTTTCAATTGCGGCGAGGATCAAAATTGGGATTTCCTGACTGTAAGGTGACCTTGCTCATCGAGTCAGGATGTGAAACCTTGACTCTGGGTATTAACAGTGCGGCTCACAGGGAGAGGCCATGTCAGCTCAGAATAGAAATAACTAACATTCCCATGGCAACTGGCGCAGATTACTGTTAATGGGGACCATGACAAATGGCAATTGAACAATCTTCCTCACTTACCCTCAATTTGATCCGCTGTGAACTCGGTCTGTGACGGAAATTCATACAAACACACACAAAAAGACACAGAGACGTGTATAAAACAAATGTAACCATTAGAACACAAACATCAGATGCTCACTTGATAAAATAAACCGTCTATAACTATAAAAATTACATTTACTTTTGAGCATTTTCACTTACATGTCGACATCATCACGCAGAGCAACTAAAACATGTCAATTGCAATTTCTTGTCTCTATAATTTCTTTCCCATCCAAATTAATACAAAAGCAACAGTAACTGTATTGGTACCATAGCCCCAACCGAAAAGATGCACCACCCAAGTGAGTACACACCATGTTGGAGAGCTGGAGATGCAGGAGAGGAACGAAAAAAAAGAGGCCAAAGTCCTGAGACAGAGTGGTCCTGAGCCTTGGCTCGAGCGCTCTCTTATTTGTTCCAGGCCTGTGATGTCACACATGGTAATGAGGCGACTCAGATGACACACTGGGAGATCTTTAACTTTCTTAGGGCAAACAGAGAGGTGAGCGGCACGGCCAGGCAGTGGTAGCAGCAGGCCTTTAGAAGGGGGCGGGGCTATTTTTAGGATCAACACATTGAGCCTTAATATTTGAAAGCATTTTAAACTGCGGTTTTAAACTGTAAAATTATTGGATGGCATTTGCTTTTGTCTCATTTCCAAGATGCAATCAGAAATTTCATCGTGAAAATTTATCAAACCTGTGCAGCCTAGTGACTCTCTTCAGAGGGCCTCCACACCCAGAGAGATTGTTTACACCTTTTATTAACCTCAGGGAGATGGATCCTCTTCTTGCAATGAATTACAACCACACTCAAGACTGCAGGGTAACCATTCATTTACATCACTTTGTCGAAGTCATATACTGTATGTCTGACATGTTCAGGAACCTTAAAATGTAGCGAGAATACCCAAGTTGAACGGCTTGCAGAAGTTTCCTTCACCACCGCCAGCGCTCTCCATGGTGCTGAGATGCAGTCTGTGACTGCTGGAATCATCCTCTACTGTGGGTGATGTCTTCAATCTGTCTTAATTGGACATATTCAGTAAAATCAGATTTAAAAAGGCCCTTGTATGCAGTTGCAGTTGAGTCGGAGAACCATTCATACAGACAAGAGTGATGTATTGTAATGATGACAAAGCCTCGCCATCGCACGTACAACATACATATGTAATGCCAAGAGAAGTGCATTTGTATGAAAGGGTGAACCCATTTAGGACATGCCCCTGCACAGATGAGCTCTATTTTTAACTATTCCTGTGTGAGGTGTTTGGTTTCTTAGATGGGGGGAAGCAAACTCTCCTCTTGCTTCTCAGGCATGGCCCCCTCCTGCCCGAGCATGCAGACGACCCCCACCCCTACACATGTGACACGGAGAAGGCCCAAGGAATAAAAAAAGAGCTGTGGCATTGTGTCGCAGTGTGGCGTTTGGGTGAGTCTAAAGTGTGAGCCTTATTTGGGAAAGAGAGCTGGGGAGCCATACACGATGTTGCACGGGCGAAGCGACATACAAGACAAGACGTGACCCAATCGCTGAGAAGTCATCTTGGATGAAAGTGCTTTCACTCCCTGACCTAACTGTTAATGCAGTCATTATTTTCTAATATTTGGCAATCCCATTTGAATCAAGCCTAATCAACATTAAATTTAACCATCAAATTAACATAGCCTGAATAGTGCAAATTAATTCTTGCCATGCGGACCATTGCTGCCTCCCTCTGGCGGTTTGCGCCACTGCACAAGAACAACAAGAGTTGCTGTGACAAATCACTTATTTATTACTTAGACAGTGCAAAGGATCCATCGATGAGAGAGCATGATTACCAAATGGACAACAGAGAAATCCTCAGACGACTCAAACTGTTGGCCCCCCAAAATAATACAGAACAATCTTTCCATTATGTTCTGACTATTATGGGGTGTGTAGTGAATTTATTAGCAGAAGGAAAGTGAGCTGGGAAAACGCAGAAATCTCACATCCAGTCTTGGTATGTCACCGCAGGATACGTATCTGTTGGCAAATCACACCTCGAAGGCTGGGAATCGTGCTTGCATTGGCTGCAGGAGGTCGGCCAAAAAGTAGATTGTACCTGCCATGCCTACAGGAAGTGACACAAGCGGGCGAAGCCAAGTAAGCGACTCTTCCTTTTACAGTGGTACCGTGAGAAACACGTTTAATTTGTGTTGCATTTACACCATTGACTGACAACACTCAGATTTCACATCATCTTTCCCCATTGAGATGAATGGAATTGTCCCTAGGCGTGATTGTGAGTCTGACTGGTAGTTTGTTTATCTGTGCCTTGTAATTGGCTGGCAACCAGTTCAGGGTGTACCCCATCTACCGTCCAAAGACAGCTGTAATAGGCTCCAGCACGCCTGAGACCCTCACGAGGATAAGCGGCTCGGATAATGGATTGAACGGATAAACAACATGACACCATGCAATAGAATATTGAGAATTAAACTCTGCATCATGATTAATAATTAGTGACACCTTTTGGTGTGTGCAACTTGGCCACCGGGAAGAAGTATTACATAGTCATGCAGGCAGAAAAGAATACCAGTTTTTAAAAAAAGATATCATGGCCCAATAAGTTGCTCTTTTTTGGCAGAGGATAAAGAATATATGCATGTGAGTATTGTCATACTGTCTGCCTAAATATATAGTTCCACTACAAAATTATGAGGTTGTTTTATAGAGACAAAATCTGATTGTATTTGTTTTGGTGTTCAGTTTGACAATAATAAATGGGAGTTCGGTTTTTAGTAAAAACCACTTCTTGTTGTGTAGTGACTCACCACTGTTTTCATAGCACAATATTTTGGCACTCATACCTTCGAGAAGTGAGAAGGGCGTATCTGGTGTTCTGCAGCCATGCGAGCCATAGTTCATGCACCAGTCTGCAAACTGAACAAGAAAAGAAAACATCTCAGTGACAGTTATCCTGAAGAGTATGTTGTGCGCCACGCTGTATATTTCAGGAAGCTACTTATGTGGGTCAGGAGCACATCATTGACATGTACAAACCATGCAGGCTCTGTAAAGATGCTTGGGGTCCTGTGTTTGACGGTACAGAGCCAGGAAAGTGTAAGCGTTGCCTGCCGCGCCATGACACAACCCGTAGCCTTTCTTCAGCAATCCCCAGCGCCACACAACCTCGCCACACTGCAGAGCATCCTCCAGATACTGAGAATCACCGAACACCTGGAACGTCCAAATTTACTCATTCAGTTTGACCACAACATGGAGAGGATTATTCTGGTCTGCTGGTCCCCCTCTTTGGAATGACCTTCCGCTGAACGTTAGGCAAGCACCCTCACTGTCAATCTTTAAAACTCATCTTAAAACTCAATTTTTATTTTTTGACTTTTGACTTAGCATGAGACTTAATTTTTAGTTTGACTGTTTTTGTGATTTCTACTGTCCTCATTATTAATTTATTGCTTTGTTGTTGTATGAATTATTCATGCTCCATGTACAGCACTTTGTATACAGTGGTGTTTTTTTTTAAAGTGCTGTATAAATACAGTTGAGATATTTTTCATATATTTTCTTTTCTTTCTGAAGAGCATTCATGTACTTTGTGCACCGAAATTCCCTCCCCCAACACGAGTCTCACATTCCGCATCCCAACTATGCAATTAATTCCACAACATATCAGATCAGCCACAGCTCTTCAGTATTCACCCGCAAAACCTACAGAAACTGTAATTGATGCTAGAAATGCAACTCAGCATTCACCTTATGTGCCTGCAGGAGCATGTAGATGACGCCCGGGGATCCGTGGCACCAGTGCACCAGCAGGTCCCGACCATCTCCCACGCAGGGAGGGTAGTTCCCAGAGGGGAACTTGAGATGACAGACGTAGTCCACGCTGGGTTTGACCACCCTGCGAACGTTCTCCTCACCCGCAACAAAGCCAGACTGCCCAGGTCAAAGAAGGTAAGAGTCAAAATAGGAGGGTTCTTGTTATGCTAACAACAGAATGATGGTTCCTTTACCTGCATGAGGTAATAATAGATGCCAGCCAATCCGTGTGCGGCGCCGACATATTGTTCATTGTACCACTCATACATCAGGGGGCTTTGATTCTGGACATGAAATTTCCGACTGAGGTGTTCGCCTGATGCCAGGATTGCCTCACTGATCTGATGGAGAATATGAAACATGGCGGCTAATCGGTGACTATTTGAAGGAGGAGCTCATAAAGGTGAATGATGATAATTTGCCACCTGCTGGATGTGCTGCAAAGGAATTCTGTCCGTACCCAGCTGCTGGTTGATGAAGATTAGAGAATAGAGGTAACCCACCCGACCGTAGAGGAGCTCGTCAGGCATCCCGCCAGAGCCTTTTACGACAGTCTGCTGATACTGCAGCAGTCTGCAAGAGGTGAATATGAGAGTGAAACACCTATAAACAAACCCGTTTGGCACTTTGTGATGGTTTGCATGACTATTCCAAAGTCCAACTGAAAAGCTGACAGTGAACTGAAATATTGTGGTGTTCATTCAAATATTGAAATAGAATTTGAGACTTGGTTTGATTTTGTTCAGAAATATGGAAGGAGGAGGTTAACATGACAAATATAATTTGGGAATTTTATTGTGTAAACTTGGCTCATGAGAATAGTTTGAGGAATATGTATATTGTACATTTGGGCTTTGACTACCTTTTAGGACATTGCAGTGAAAGAAAGACACATTTTCAGTGAGCCAAATATATGATGTGGTGACTTCTGAGGCAATAGGGGAAAAAAATATGCTTTTCTTCACAAACCGTGAAATTGCTAGCTTGTCTTGAGCTGACTTTTAAACATGTTCTTGCATGCATAGCAACAAAACCCTCAGGTGCTCCCTGCGCTAATGTGTGCTTGATACACAGAGAGGAGACAGGGAGAGGACATAAATTGTTTATCATGTAAAAGAGTGTCAATTAATTAAAATAAAAGTGATTCTTCTTAATTTGGGTCACTATGATCATGATATGAGGTTTTCCATTTGTTTTCATCTTTTCAAACAGCAACACTGACCTTCTGATGCATTCGTCGGCCTCTCCGGGCCTTTGCAGCCGGTGGTACACTGCAGCGGCCACAGCCAACGGCCCTGTGTCACCACAAAGGAAAGTGACGTCATGGCGGCGGGTCAGACACTTCAGACTGCGGCCCACGTGTTCCAGAGCCTTCTGGAGGAATGCTGGTTGGTTGAAGATACGGTGCATGTGCAAATAGAGCAATGCAATGCCTGAACAAAGAAACAAACACCAAATAGACACCGGGCCTTCGAGAATGCACATTTTGATGTGAAGTACCTGCTTGCTGTTTCGAAGTGGCTATTGCGTCTTATATCTTCACCGTACAACTATTTTTGAAAAAATAAAGCAAACGTTTTTGGGGTATATCTGGTATTGCAACCTCAAACAAGTTTTTGTCATCGTTTCTGTCCAGGTCCATTGCTTTTCTTTTGCCACCTAGAAGTACACTGGCCCTAAGCACCCGAAGGTCACAACATATTTATCCATTTCAAAATCACTGTATTGTGTATTATCATATGCATTAATCTGTTGTGTATGACTATTATAATCCGATTAGGGCCAAATAAATTTCCGATGCTTTCCGACTTTCAGACGTCACTGTACCTGCCCACCCGGTGTAAGTGGTGCAATCTTTTTTTTCGGCAGTCTTAAGCCCGTTCTCCATGACAGCCAAAAGCTCGTCGATCTTGCTGTTCAGTCGCTGCGCAAACGCAGACGTCAGCTGAAAAAGGCATACGTCTGAATAGATTTATTAAAAACACAGACATAAACGCAGTAACATTCCCAAAGTGAGTGGAGTACCTTGCCATGGGCGTCAAAAAGCGACTGCGTGAGCTCAGGGCTCCCGTCAAAGTCAGGATAGGGATTCCTCAAGGCTCTCGTGTCCATTTCTTTGACAGGATGCTTAAAAAAAGCAAAACAACTCAAAACCTTTCAGTATGAAGGAGCATCTGTAAAATAATAACAATTAGAAACACACCCACCTACGAGCTAATAGAGCTAAAGCGCTGCCTTAGGCCAACACACGGAATACGTTGACAAGCACAATATTTTTAAGAAGAAATTAGTCATTCAATATTGTCGTTGAAAGCGACGTGATTGCACAGCAACGGATTTCACTGCGCACCGCGAATGTTTACGTCCGATCTTCCTCATCTCCCCAACCCTGAGAGGATTGGAGCATACGGGAACTATGCTGCCCTCACCGGGTAGAGAAGAGGCACTACACGGGAGGTCGTGCTGTTCAAACAAATACACTATTTTAAAACACTGCGAACACAGGAAACGGTAATTAAAAAGTAATTTGTGGTCGTACAGTTGAGCAAAAGAAAGTACACAAATTAGGAATATTCCGTTGTGTAATTTCAAGCAGTGCCAGGCCCCTCTTCCAAGGTGCCCTATTGCATAATGCAGTTTTAAGTAATTGATCAGTGTTTATTTTCCCTTTAAGTGATTATAATGAGAGAAAAAAGTACACAACAAGCGCATTGACTGAATAGGAGACCTTAGTATTTTTTCAGGTGACACTTGGTGCAAAATGTTTGAATGCAGTTAATTCAATAAGGGGTTGACTGCTGCACTGGCCTTGCCACATTAGGTTTTGTTTTGCCTGCAGCTTGGCCCATGAAGAGCACAGCACGAAACATAGCAATACATATGATTATCAAGCAGTATTTTAGTGCTTAAGTCAAAGGGTACACTCATTAATTTTTGAGCCGTGTGCAGGAAATTCTCCCTGATGACTTATGCAACCTTGTCTTTCAAAAATGCAAACAAAGCCAGGAGTTTGAGCAGCAACGAATTTACGAGAGTCATCATGGTCAGTCCTTTGTTTTTTTTCTGTTTACCTCTGTGTTTTCCCGTTCCCACTTCTCATTTCCATATCAATTGAGTGGACTGCAAGTGGGCGAAGGCGGTAGTCATGTGATCCAGTGTATTTAGTCTCTGCTCATCTACCCTGGGACGGTTTTACCTTGCCTTGAGAGATGGGATGGAAATGAGACCAAGACTGTGACAATATTCCGAAATGGACCTTGAGGCTTGATTAGAGCTCTATGACTGAGCTGACTGACTTACTGGGCCAATGGTGAAAACGATCATGAGGGCGAAACATCAAATGCCTATATTGATCAACCGTTGTTACATCGTGACTCTCACTCTACATCGTGCAATGTTTCTGTGACGAATAATAACATTTCTAAGGTTGTTTAACACTCACCAAATATTATGATTCTCAATCACCGCTTTTTCCTTGGACGCCAGAGCCTTGATAATAGCATGGGCAGCACATGCACTTTCAAAGTAGTCTCATCGAACTCCAAATACAAGCCTGACCAGTCAACTGCCAAGTTGTAGCCTCCAGCATATTCAGTGACTCCATTTGCAATAAAGAAAAAAGCATAAAACAAAGTTGGTGTCAGACTTCCTGCTTCTTGCAGTTTTACAAGGGTGTCCTTTTTCCTTCAAGGACTGCATATTAAAACAAAGGACACAAGGGCCACAGCAATCATATATACTGTGAATGTATATATATATACACACACACACACACACACACATACACACACATACACACACATATATATATATATATAGGGGCGGTCCGGTAGTCCAGTGGTTAGCACGTCGACTTCACAGTGTGGAGGTACCGGGTTCAATTCCAGCTCCGGCCTCCCTGTGTGGAGTTTGCATGTTCTCCCCGGGCCTGCGTGGGTTTTCTCCGGGTACTCCGGTTTCCTCCCACATTCCAAAAACTTGCATGGCAGGCTGATTGATCACTCTAAATTGTACCTAGGTGTGGGTGTGGGCGTGCATGGTTGTTCGTTTCTGTGTGCCCTGCGATTGGCTGGCAACCAATTCGAGGTGTCCCCCGCCTACTGCCCGAAGAAAGCTGGGATAGGCTCTAGCACCCCCCGCGACCCTAGTGAGGATAAAGCGGTTCGGAAGATGAATGAATGAATATAAATATATAAATACATACACACACACTCAACACACACACACACACACACACACACACACACGGAGAGAGAGAGAGAGAGAGAGAGAGAGAGAGAGAGAGAGAGAGAGAGAGAGAGAGAGAGAGAGAGAGAGAGAGAGAGAGAGAGAGAGAGAGAGAGAGAGAGAGAGAGAGAGAGAGAGAGAGAGAGAGAGAGAGAGAGAGAGAGAGAGAAATAAAATAAATATGCACAAATCAATGGTGATCTGAATTTAGCTGTGAGTTGGCCGTTAAAAAATGAACACCACTGCCTTAGTTGGACAACTGGAAGTGTTACATGTATTAGAATATTTATCATTATTAGTAATCAGAGCAGTTGTCAGGCGCATTGGGGATGTGGGTATCACAACACCCACACTTCTTTCATACCCACTCTTTGCACATTGCCACTCCTATAAAATAGCGTTGCGGGCCATGTCAGATGCTATTTTTGGTATATATGAGATGGGCTCAAAATTCCCCCCCTTGGCTGTAGCTTGAACACTCTTATTCTACAGTGTGGAAGCTAGGAATGAATCTAATAGTCCAGATGAATATCATGGCCAGAAAACCAGCCTTCACAGGACACTGACAAATGGTTTTGCTCCTAATTTGACCTCCGCTTGCTACACTGAGGAAGTGACTCAGCAGCTGTGGATATTGTGTCTTGGCCCCCTTTCATCTGCATCGCGAAGTTATTGAGCTCTAGTAAAAGACAGAATTAAAATGTGATCATCTACAGTACGTACCCCAACCCCTCCCAAGTGGATGATATCCATCTCTGTCTCTAGAAAAAAAAAGCCTGACAGCTGAGATAAAGAACATTCTGGCCCCTGACAAGCTGCCATGGCCCCATCTGTGGCTATGCTAAAAATACATACAGCCCCCCCATACTGTTCAACTGCAGTCTTGGGGTTAGAGGCTATAGCAGGGGGAGATATAATAATGAATAATGCATACAATACATTATTCGTTTTTAGTATGATTATTTTCATCTGTGCGTCCTCACCTTTTATCTAATGTTCATGATAGAAATCATGAATGCATAGGGGATGCGTGATTGGCACATCCGATTCACAATTCTGTGGTTCAGTTCCAGGCTCCGGCCTTCCTGTGTCGAGTTTGCATGTTCTTCCTGTGCTTGTGTGGGTCTTCAACGGAAACGCAACGCAGGCTTCCGAGGGATATGCAGAGGGTGGAGGCCAATACGTAATTGACACTGGGCATCCACAGCACAAAATAGCCCGATTACGCATTTACGGGCATGTGGGATTGAGGGGCATCAACTGTGAAAAACTCCCATCCACTTTCAAATGAGGGTTTCAAAGTATGGTTGGGGCTTCAAAGTAGGGTTTGAAACTCCGCTTAGGGTTTTCAAACTAGTGGTGTGTCAAGGGTGGGGTTGATGGGGATCCCCCCGACCCATTACAAATTTCGGGGGCATTCGCTGTGCTTTGTAAGCTAATGTGGCTTCCTCCCTCATTCCCCAAAACATGCATGCAGCTTCACTGAACACTCTAAATTGTATTTCGGTGTGGATGTGAGTATGAATGCTTGTTTGTGTGCTGCGACTGACAATAGCAGGCTCCAGCTCATCCGCAACCCAGTAATATGTAAATTGGTTGCTTTGATGCCAAAACGTTACGATCACATACTCAAACTGCCTTGAATGAACCTTCTCGCTGTGGTACCAATGGCTGGATCATTCGGCGGGGCGTTTACAATCTACAGCAACTCCGTCCACTAGATGGGCATATTGGCCTTATTTTTGTAATTTAACCTAATGGCCATCTTTTCTTTGAGCAGGGATACGTAGTGTCCTCTTTCTCCGCAATACTAAGCTAACTTCTTTTCGATGCTAAAAATCGTGGCCACCTTGGCATTTTCCTCCTTTCCCGCAGCCTTTCTGCAGAGTGGCCAAATGCTCCCAAAAGTTAGGGCACGTCTTCTTCTCCCGATTGGTTGATTCTGTGCAACAGGGACTGTTTAGCTTCCCTAATTGGAGAGCATATGCTACGACGTTCACATAGCCTCGCTGGTTGGACTTCATAAACAGGTAACTCATTAAAAGTAGGCAAGAGTTTGATGAGACCTCACACACATTGCAGAAAGGTTTATAAAAACACAGTGGGGGCAGTGTTTTGTGTGTGCGTGTGTGTGTTTGGGGGAAATTAAGATTCTCATCTGGGCCACAAACAATCTCAAACATTACCTGCAATATGGTGAGAAGAGAGAGAATCCATCCATCCATATATTTATACTACTTGTTCTCTATAGGGTTGCGGGCAGGGGCGTCACTAGGTTTCAAGAACAAGGGGGGCTTAGCCCCAAGGGGAACACAGCCCCTTTAGGGGGGTCCGGGGGCATGCCCCCCCGGGAGAAATTTTTTTCTACATTCTGTTAAAAATCCATCAATTCCGTGCACTTTGAGAGCAAAATGAAGAGGCTATGAAGAACTACACACATCACATTAGTATCCTCTTTACTATGATGGGGCTTCCTCCCCTGGACTTTAACTGGACTAGATCATAGAAATTATAAAGAGTTCAAAAGTTCAATCTTGGTTGTTCAAGGGAATTAGAAGGATGCCCGATAACATGACCTATATGACAGTAGGCCTATATTCCTCTCTACCAAAATGTATTAATATATGCTTAGCCCCCAGAAGACTATGTATTTTGAGATGTCTGCCGTGATATGCAATTTAAGTTAGTACAATGAGATGCAAAAGCTTCATCACTTTGGAAAAACACAAGTTT
>NW_017805983.1:936223-941953 GCF_001891065.2 Hippocampus comes | reverse complement strand
AATAATGGCAGGTTATCGAAATATAATTTAAAATGGCCACATTACATTGAATTTGATGCAATATATTAGAAAAAGTACAGGAAAAATAAATAATACTTTTTTTTAAATAATGCAATGAAATTATTTAGGGGGGCTAAAGACATTTTTAGGGAGGCTGAAGCCTCCCTAAAATAGGCCTAATGACGCCCATGGTTGCGGGTGAGCTGGCATCTATCCCAGCGGATAAGAGGCAGGGTACACCCTGGACTAGTTACCAGGCACTTGCTGGGCACATACTGTGAAGACAAACACACATTCACATTCACCCCAATAGTAGTGGTGATGATATGATGTCAAGGGTAAACAATGCCATTTTGACAGGATATTTGAAAGAAGATGATATTGGTTCTCATCTCCCACTTCCTCGTTTTCCACATATCAGACATCACGCTGCATCAGAATCCCCACTCTCTGCTCCAGATCAGGGTCATTTTAGTTTTCAGTTCTGAACGCGGAGATGTGATTCTGCTGATGCTCAGTACAGGTGGAGGACCTATTTTAATGAGATACTGGGCTGACGACCACTCAAAAATCATGAAAAATCATTTTTATTTTATTATGTAGCTATTTTTTTTCCTTTGGGGGTATCCATACAAACCAATATACAGTGCTGCTTGAGATACAAGTTTAATTCATTCCATGACCACACTCACAACTCAAAATACTATCTCTAATCATCTTTTCCCAATGCATTCTTTTATGTTACACTTTATAAAAATTATTAAATAGACGCATGAAATAGTGCAGATGTGTCAAACTCAATTTTGTCGCGGGCCACATTCTAGTTACCGTTTCTCTTGGAGGGCCGTTATGACTGTGAAACCCTATCAACAAGTCAAGAATAATGGCTTATTCAACTATCGTTTAAGTTACTTTAATGAGGGGTTTGGTAACAAGAAAATGCGTACAATATCTCTCTTATTTGATACATACGAGAATTTGATATTTTGGTCCAGTTTTTAGCAAGCATCATGAAAGTTGACGTTTGATTTGCTTTCGCGGGCCACATAAAACAATGTGACGGTCCAGATCTGGCCCCCGGGCCTTCAGCTTGACACCAGTGAAATAGTGCATTGTGAATTCATTGCAACTCCCTCGGATGTGTGTGACTTGGCGACAGGAGGTAGTGTAATTTGATTTTGAAGACAATCGTAGAAGACTCCTGTGGTGCCTGGACACCACTCATGTAAGAAGCATATTTCTGAGAAGTGTAACAAAGCTGGAGTGCCCAGAGAAAATACATGCAGGCACAAAGAGACATTTTCCAGCAGAGATTCAAACCTGGATCTCCTGACAGTGAGACAGATGCTGACCACTATTTCGGTGCATTAACATATCAGATTTTTTTTTTTCATTGTTCGTTTGTTGACTGAGTCTTTAATTTACCCAACATGCACATTTACCCGGAGAAAAGCACAGAGAGCACAAGAAAACTCCACTCAAACTGTGAGGCAGATGTGCTAACCACTAATTCACCATATTGGTCAAAAGAGAGGATATACAAGGAGAAAATATTCCCATGCCTTTTAAAGAGGCATGAAATGTGTAAAGTAACTTGTGCAAAAACCTTCACGTACCCAGGGAGTTGAAACATCCCCCATTGTTCAAAAGCCGCTTGCACGCACACTCAAACACGCCATTGGTACGCTGAGTCACACGCTAACAAACTTCCCATCTGGAGAGTCTGATGACATGATTGGAAGGCGGCGCACGATTCTAATTCGGGCGGCACTGCCTTGAGCCCTTCCCCCATGGAGTCGGAGATGTAGCCTCACAACAGGGGCGCCCGTCCCGACAGTTAGGCGAGATATCACAGAAGAAGAACATCACAGTAACATGAGACGAAAAAGAAGACACTGCTGGAAGAACTTTCACTTTTGGTGTTGTTGTGGTCACAATAAAGATCAAGCCGTGCTTATTCTTGAATCAGGATGCACAACAGTGGGTGGAGTCTCTGACGAGTGATGAAAGCTGGGAGGAGGTAAACAAGTAAAATTACATTTTGGTTTTATGGACATATTGTATGATCCTTACTGAGTTACTACATGGTGTTCCAAAAAAATGTACTCACTCTTTGCCTGCCCATGACATGTATTTTTTGTTTCAGATGCAAATAACTAGTTCACGGAAATTTATCATAAAATGCGACTAGATATGCAAAGTCAATTTAAAAGAATCGGAATCCACCAATCAGATATACCATTGCTGGCATTAGAGATGCACATAGAAATGTTCAAGACGTCCACAAGGAACATTCTGGAAGATCTCAGACATCCACCGACCCCACAAGACAAGAACAATCGATGGAAATTCCACACCTTTAGAAATCCATTTGACAATCGGGCCATACACGAGGAATCCCTCAATTGAGTATCCACTGCATGTTGAAGCAGTTATTGGTAAATTATAGACTAAGGGAAGAAGACTGTTTTTTATAATGTCATAATGTTATCTTTGATGTAATATTATTTTCTTTAATTTAACTAATTAATCTAGCATCTTAAATGGATCTAAAAATTCTTCACACCCCTGTTCAAATGCCAGGTTTTGTGGTATATAAAAAACAAAACAAAACAAAACAAAACAAAAAACCCCAAAACAAAACAAAACTGAGACCAAGATAAATCATTCCAAAACCTGGCCAAGACACTGGCTACCTTTACCATGCATGCATTTTTGTCACATTTCTTCTTGTTCAGAATTTTGTTTCTTCGAGAGGTGGAAAGATTCTTAAGAATCACAGGACACCTAGTCAGCACAATTTTTCATTTTGCATTTTTGTAATGTTGTTTTTTGTTGTTGTTAGTTTTTCCACGTGCATATGTGGTAATGATGAGAAGTTTTCTGTGTGAACCCATTGCTGCTCAAGCCATCAGATGAGCAGAGAATTACAAGTTAACTATAACAGAGTGAAGGTCAATTTTCCAAAAGTTAACTGCCTCATAGTGACAGCACTGTATGGATCTGACGGTTTAGTGCACATGGGATAACTAGGTATAACTATCAACCAGGTTAGCTAAGCAAATGGAGATGCTAACCTGTTCATGATACATAAGTGTGTCTGTCTGCCTTATTGGATGTGTCATATTCGTCCGTAAATTGTGTAAATAATGTGTCTCTACAAAGCACTTTATACTCAAGCCTAAACATACCATATAGATTCCTATACACTCCACCAAATATTCCCTGGATCAACTACTGGGGTGAAGGTTTCCGGAGGGAGTTTTTATTACTCTGTGAGGAGAGTGAGGTATTCTGGGATATCAATGTGGGTCATTGCTTGAACAACTGCCCACGGTTGTGAGTGGCTCTCTCTCATCCAAATAAAGCCATTAGCAAACCGATTTGTGTACAAACGCCGACATCATAATAGACACAATCAAAAGAAATCATATCACAATGCCACGTTGTCGGACTTTGCTTTCTGTGTTCCATCTCTGGTGCCTGCATCCATGTTTAAATCTTTTGAATCACAAATGAGAGCTGGCAGTAGTTGTTTGTCATCACGACACGGCAGACTTTTGTGTCACTAGTATTCACTCAGCATCGGGTAAACATCAACTTGCATTCCAAAAGCTTCAAGGGTCAAGACGCTCACAGCCCGACACCAGCTACCAACTGTCATGTGTTATATTTGTTCTCTGAACTGCAGGAAATGCTAACAGGGTTAAAGACGTTACACTTCAGCCTAGTGACTTGAAGGCAAGTCAGTCCCTAAAACCACTACCAAAAAAAGGAAGTAGCGCCATCATGACCAAAATTTAAATGTAGGTGGCCGAAGTGTTCCTTACAAACGAGGCAGAGGCATTACAGTATTCTAAAAAAATATATATATTCAATATTATACAAAACATCATCATTGCCATAGCATGTGCAGAAAATATATCAGCCTCACAACCGCTGGTTTAAGATATGGTTTAATACAATATTTAACTTATCACTTGGAATGTAAAGTCAGTCAACCAAATAATATGACTCTGCAGTTTTTCCGGCAAGTCCGTTAACTGAAGTCACTGAAAAAAATCATCTGAGTCTGCAGTGTTCCCAGTTAGTTCACTAACCTGCCTTGTGGACCCAGCAGCAGCCAGCCGGAGAAATCAAAGGATCCATGTTAATGGGGACCTCAGACTCATCATTCCTGATTCATTATGACGATTCAAAACATGAACACGGGTGGAGTGACCGGCTGTAGCTTCAACATGGTGACCTGCGAGATTAGAACAACTGAAGCTGGATGTCATTTAGTCTATCGTTCTGCAGTAAAACTTTTGCTATATGTATGTACAGGCGCGTGCGTGGAAGCCCATGCAAGTACATCCGTGTGCACCTAAATTTGGAGTAACCCCTCACACAACTAAAATTATAAATCCAACTCTGCCCAATAGCAGACTACTGTAACTGGCAATGTTTTCTTCAGGGAAATTTCAATCCAAAACTCAAATTACGCGTGTATGCAAGATGCATCAAATGAGGGCTCAATTCAAGTATTTCAGACATTACAATAAATAAATAAATAAATCTTGAATGTGAGTCATCATCAGTGAATTCTAAAGCTGCCACAATGCTCTTTAGCCCCTGCCGCAAGTCCACTGAAACACATTAAACTCGGGGATTGTATTTTCACCCCTGCCATGTTCAACTAATGGAAGAAACAGAATAGGAAAAATCCGTCATGGTTTAGCTGCACCAATGATGGCCATGGATTCGCCGAGCCAACACAGGGCCTCTGCTTTGCTCAAAGACTCCTATTGATCTGCGAGAGGCTGGGAATCGCAGGAACGTGGAGGGAATCACAACAAAGAAAGGACACTAGCTGACAGTCTAGATCAGCACTTTTTATTTATTTTTGTTACCCAACCAGGAAGCAGAAATTACTTTGTGCCACCCCGACTATAAATCTTATCATTTGGCTATAAAATTGTTGTATGTCTAACTCTGGAGAGGAGCTAATACTCCGCACTCTCTGGCAATGAGTACACCAGTGCCACCTACTGTGGATGTGGAATTACACTTTATGCACGTGTGGCATTAACAAAAAAAAAGTTACCTGCGTCCCCCTGGCATCACATCTACACAAAGGGGGGGAGGGACTCCCCCCTATTTGAGAGTGACTGATCGACATGCAAGTTTAGTTTCGTACATTTGATATACATATTGGTTACATCAGTGGCGGGCCGTGCATTTCAAACTTAGGCCTTCAGTGACGTCACATGTTATGATCACAATACTGTACAGACTCGTCAAGCAGCACTTAATTTCAGGAGCATTTAAAACCATCAAGTATGCATTCACAATTAAGAGCAGGAAACTACATTTACAGATAGTCAAAAATAAAAAGATGATTTAAAAATACGAAATAAAATGCCACTCAAATTACGCTGTGTGATCTTAAACAAGTCTGTCCAATAAATTGCGCAATGTCGCAGTTTCATATAAGACACCAACCAAACAATAACAAAACAAACTGTTCTTTGAAAATAAAGTAAACAGATCATTTGCATTTTGAAAATCGACGATACAACAGCAAATAACTGACATAACTGACTAACTAATAACTGACTAACAGCTGAGATTGAACGAACTTTCGTGCACGAAGGTGACTACAATGCGCCATTATAAATTGCAGGTGAGCAGATTTATTTGATACACGTTTGTCATTTTATTTCGTTACCATGAATTTAATACTAACGA
>NW_017805983.1:893377-934998 GCF_001891065.2 Hippocampus comes | reverse complement strand
ATTCTCAGAAAAGTAAATTTACTTTTCTGAGAATGTTTAGGCCAGCAGAGAAGGCCTTGCTGGCCCTCAGGGTCCGCCACAGGGTTACATACGCGTACATTTGCGAGAAATACAAAGCTGGCATTAAAGAAAAAAAATCTGACAGGGAATCCACTTATTTGACTTCAGGGATGAGACACAATCTCGACAATGGTTGTAATCTTCAGAACTCAAGTCATTTCAAATTACCTCAAGGATGGAAACACCTCTCTTTGTTCCCTCTTTAAGGGAGCTAACGATGTCATTGTGTTGCTGATTGGCTGACGGTATTTTTCATTTCTTTGGTAATCTGATTTTTCTTTAAAAGGGACAATATCGAGTAATTGCATGTTGCGCAGATATGATAATAGAAAATTCTCTCTTCTTCAGATGTGCTGCATCTTTTTTGCTGCTGGATCGTTTCCTCCTGATTGCACTTAGTGATGCTGCCGAATGGGAGTCTGGGCGCCCATGGTGGGTCGGTGATTATCTGACCTCACGCTGGGTCCACTGATGTCGACAGAACTTCCCCCTTCCTGACCTTGCTGACCCCGAGTTGATCATTCCGTGCCACTTAGGCACAGCGCCGCACTGATCATCCCATACCGAATCGCTGTCTTGTCAGCATTGGCATCAGGGGGTAAGGACACTGCCAGGAATCTCTCGACCTTTTTTTTGTGCATGCCTCGAAATGTTGAGCGTGGATTCTGCAACTCAGTTTCTGATTTAAGGGAGAGACAGCACCCAAATTGAGAAGATGCACCTCATCTAAGGGTTTGAGTGCAGGCTTGCTGTGTGGACAGGGTGAAGGGATTGTGTGCTTCAGGTTTTTCACCTTTTCTGTTCTCCTGGTGTTTTGGGCATGGCTAAAACGGTGCCTCGTGACGCACTTTGGCTTGGGCTATAAAAACTTGAGCATCTTCAGTCACAGCAGTGGTTATCTGCCGCATTTGTGACGCGTCCTTAGCTAGCTAGCTATGTCTATGCTTTGAAAATGCATTTATTTCTCTTTATTTTGTCAATCAATCATTAAAGTGCTTCACATTATTAAAATCATCCCCTTTCCCCCCACCCACCACCACCCAGAAGGACTCAAAGACACATAGGCAGGCTTCTCATGGAGCCCTCTGCACCAGGAGCAGATAAGAGACCATAGTCTCAAGCTGCCAGCATTGAACCCCGAGAACTCCAGTTTTGTCCTTGTCTGTAATTAGTTCCCTGACATCCAGGATGTCTTAACATGCAGTTAAAAAGAGCATCCAGTGGGCTTGTGTCATCAGTAGACAGAGATATAAAGCTGTGTATCCTCAGCGTAACAATGAAAAGTCATTCTGTGCCTCCTGATCAGCATATATGTTGAACAATAGAGGGTCTAGAATTGACCCTTGAGGCATTGAGCATGGGCCTCTTTTTAACTCACATTAAACATAAAAATAAACATGGTGCCTTGAAAATAAATAATATGAATAAAACATGAATCAAAATAGAGAATAAACCTGCCTTTTTTTTATATAACTCTCAAAACCTTTAGAGCGGCTTGTTGTCGCGGCGTGGAAAACCCTCATGACAACCCGGTGGGATATCTTCCAGCCACCGGAGACTGCGAATATCATTTTTACAGTTCATACATGTAGTTATGCGCAGGCCTACGAAAGAAGCTCTACGAAGTAGCATTCATTCAGGTCCTTGTAGTCTTATTGGATTGACAGTTGATAGTAGAGTTGGGTGCACCCAACTCGATGGATTCTGGCCTTTCAACAGACATGCTCAGAGGCTTAATTTTTCACCATTTTGAAGGCTCAGGGCTTTTTAGTCATTCAAATTTGGCAGATTTGTTAACATTACTCCGTGGTGTGTCAAATTTACAAGACATTTTTACTGTGTTTGGTAATTCTATAAGTAACAACAAGGTTTGGTTTCAAGGCGTCCAAGTCTTTGGTGACCCAACAGTGAATCAGCTTACTGGTTTGTTTTGGCTCATCAGTCAGTGTTAAAGCTTTCCAGTTGTTACAGACTTAACAGTTATGCTCAGCTCTTAATAATGTCATCTTTTTTCATCCTGTCCAAACTTCTGTCTGTGCAATTGCTGTAGAATTATTTTGGCAGGCGGTATTACAGGCGTTATAAAACCTAATGGATCATAGACTGAACTGACAAGAGACAATTGACCTTTGCTTGTTTATGGATGTCATTTGAAATACTGTCGTTGAATCTTGGCTGTGGAGTTGGGCGGGTGACGAATGATTGGCGCAAACCTGATTTTTTTCCATGTCTACAGTCTGAAAAGGGAGGGGACATCTCCTGCTCTGACTGCAGCCGAGAAAGCCGTCTCCAATGACAATGTGGAAGAAAGCAACCTTTTTGTCTCTATACATCTACCTGTTCATATAGGTCAGTAAATTGTTGACAAAATAGAACTACTTAGCTATGCTATAAGGTATATTATTTTATGACCAACTATGAGAGGCAGGACTAGCTGTAATAATTTTTCCCTGTAAAGTCGAACCGTACAGAAAAGTTATTTATCTGAGTTTGAAACGGCACCATTTTGTGTTATGCTCTATGACGGGTGTCAAACTCATTTTTGTCGCGGGCCACATTGTAGTCACAGTTTCCCTCAGGGGGCCATTATGACTGTGAAACTGTATCAATGTTTAATCACCTCCTCGTATTGTTACATATAAAGTACACAATTAATAGATTTGCCAGAGATGAAAGTGCTCCGGATTTTCCCGGAATTCCGGGTTTTTCAAATTTTTATGAAAATTTCTCCGGAGAATTGAGGAAAATTTGCATAAAATTAATCCGGATATTAGTTGACAACATTGAACGAAGACGCGTTTGATTTCGTTGTATTGCTTTCACGAGCGTAGCCATATTGAGGCACTAACACTAGTAACAGTAAAGAGATGTGGCCAGCTATCATGTGACAGAAGGCTTCAACAACACCTGTGCTCGATGGAGCCGAGGGATCCATTTTACATGCCCCGCAAATTTCTAATCCAAAGTCAGTTCGGAAAGTACATCTCCTGAAGCAATGATCATGATCGGGTCTCAATTATGTCACAGTTGTCATTTGTGTGAAATGTGTGTACAAGTATGTTTCATATGCATGGAGGTAGATAGATAGATAGACACAAAAACGAAATGGTGTGCTTTTTCACGAGTTTCTATATTGCATTGTATTTATTTTTAACCACACACTGGTTAAAAAAAAATAAAAGTTACTTATAATCCTTTTTGGCCTGGAAGCGATGAATTGCATTTTCATTCATTTCAAATGGGAAATATTACGTTTGATCTATGAAGGTTTCTATACAATACATCTTTATAAAGCACTTTTACAACAGCTTCAAGTTCCAAACGGGCTCACGGAATCAATTCAGTTTGTGCGTGCGTGCGTGCGTGCGTGTGTATATATATATATATATATATTTTTTTTGGAATTTTCAGAAAAGTCCACTTTCATCTCTGATTTGCAAATCAAAAGTCAAGAAGAGTAGTTTGTTCCCCTGTTGTTGAAGATTTTAGCAAGCGTCATGTAAGCGTTATGGAAGTTTGTCTGGTTGATTTGCTTTCGCGGGCCACATAAAATGATGCGATGGGCCAGATCTGGCCCCCGGGCTTTGAGTTTGACACCTGTGCTCTATGATATTGAAGCAGACAGAGCGATAAACAACCGCTAATATTACTGAAGTCAAAATTTTATTCGGAGTCCACAAAGAGATGGCTTGGATCACACCACTCAAGATGAGAAGAGGACTTTGAGGACTTGCAACGCTTCTACACCCTTAGGCAGGTCTGGGGTCTGTCGAACAGAGGCGTTGGCTAATATGCTCACAGTAACCCGCCCATACACATCCTTGACCACCTTTAGGACAATCAAAGCTTGGCTTCTCAATGTTGGATTGCCACCAAGATTTTAATTACAGCACATCGGAGGAGTGATAACTCTGACTTGGAGGCCAGGAGCAATCTCGAAGAAAAAAGGTGTGCTCTGTGTATAGAAGGAATTGATGTCTAATCACCTGCAGCTTTCCCCAAAGTGTTTGGTGAAGAGAGCAATGTTAGCTGTAAGATAGGGCTCGAACTCCTGCATTCATTTCTGGGCAGACTGGAAACGTAATACTGTGACCAAGTGAAGTTGCATATTAATTTCAACAGATTGTGCATGCTGTTAGTGGGCATATTGTGTGTCATCTACTAAGATTGCAATGTTTTTTTTTTTTTAACTAAGATCCCAAATCATGGGTGCTAAATTACTGTACATGTTCACTCATTAACTTATGAGCATTTCATTGCATTATTATAACCAAATGACTTTTTTTTTTTAACAATGTTAAAATGCTCTACGAAGTCGCATTCATTTTTCCATGTCATAGCAAAAAATATATGTTGAACAAAATATTAAGCTCTTATTTATGTGATTTATAATGTTAAATGGTTAACTGTTATGTTGCTGTTCAGAAAGCCATCGTTTATATGGAATGACACACCTACATGGGTAGCAGCTTATTAAAACAAGACAATGTAATACATTTTATTAAAACATTAAATTAATATGGAACACAGTTGAGGCGAGCACGTCGGTGTGGCCCTCGACAACTATTCCAGTTCCTCACGTGGCCTTTTTAGAAAATTAATTTCCCACCCATGCCAAACCAAGCAGCCCACAGCCTCTCATTTCGCCTGCATGCGCTACATTGGCGCTGCTGTGCAAACCATTTAACACCTTGTTCTTATTTTTTAAACTTTTTGCCCCCCCATCTACTCAAGTTTGCATGATCCCTTGCCGGCATGCAAGGCCAAACACACACATCATGCAGTCTCACACAGTCCGAATGCTGGTGCACATTGTGGCCTGCGGATACACGCTCACGTCAAAACCTGCGGAAGCGTCACTTTCCAGACTCGCACCGAAGAGTCCAAGGGATGGATAGGATTCCAAGAGGCATGTATTTATTTAAATGAGACATGCTTTTTAATTAGTTTGTCCCAGCATCACTTCCTAGCTCAGGGGCAATCACTTCCTTGCTGAGGTTGCATTTCACATCATTCTCTAACATCACAGAGACCTCAAAAGCGCCGTGCGTTGAAAGTCAACCGATTTAGTTTGAATAATTCCGAATGAGTGTGCCAAATCAATACTTTACAATGTGTGATTATAATTAAATGTGCGAAGGGGTCAGGAAGAGGCTGCACATCAAGAAATGTTTCACACTTTGTTCTTTTTAGCTTTAAGGTATATTTGCATCTTTGTTGTCCATGGGGAGCTGCGCAGACATTGTTGTTTGTTCTGCACGGCACAAGAGAGAAGGTGAAAGCCTCAGCCCCCCCCACCCCCCACCCCTAATTCCTTATAATCATTTACAGAAATCCTGTCGCTTATTTTGACTTCTCATTGATGGGAAATTTGTTTTTATAATGACTCCAAATCCACACCACTTCTTTGTTTTCAGCAGGATTCACCAAATCAGATTTATGCCTTTGAAAGACCTTCTGAGACTGTTATGAAGGCAATTGAGGAACCATAGTACAAATTAAAGTGTAAAAGCAAGCAGTCAGAAAATGCATTCAAATTTAACATAGTTGGGTTTTGCATACCTGAAACCAGTTCAAAGAAATCATTCCAACTGGAGGGATTGCAATCCACTCATTCAACACTCCAACCTGGATGGTCCACAGGTCAATCACAGGGCACATACTGTGCAGAGACAGAAATATTGGCACTTACATTCAGAGCGTCACCGAGTGGGAACTAAATCCACGCCGCTTGCACAGAAGCCAGGTGAGTGAATCACTACACTATCAGTGACTTTAATTAATACAAGTGCGTATTAATAAATACAACAGCATTCGCCAAACGCCCAACTGTGCACACTGTTCACTCAGTTTAGAGCTTGGCTCGAATTGCTCCTTCAGCTGGATCTGCACCACCATGTTGCAAGTTCCTACTTGGCATCCGAGCCACTCCTCTTTGAATTCAAGAATGAATGAGCACACAAAGATATTACAGCACTAAAGGGTCTGTATCTGAAAATGCCAATTCTGGCTTCTACTTCACCCATGTAGAGTATCCTCTTTTTTCAACTACAGAGGCATTGGGCTACTCCCTGGACACTCTGGAGGAGGTGGGCAACAGGAGGATGCTAGCTAAGCTAACAGCTATGATGGACAGACCCTCCCACCCCCTCCAGGCCAGCACTGGGCAGCTCCTTCAGCCAGAGACTGACACACCCGCGCTGCAACAAGGAGAGGTACCGCCGGTCGTTCTTGCCGACTGCTGTCAGGCTATTGAATAGACGGTCCTGAAAACCTGGACTCACCCCCACTCACCCTTTTTGAATGCTTACTATTTATATTTTACATTTTATATTTATTTATATACTTGTTGTCTTCTACTTTCTCCCTTTCATAATTTTGCTGCTGCAAATTGGCAATTTCTCCATTGTGAGACAAATAAAGGTTTTCTTATCTTTCTCATCGTATTGTCTCTGCTCCTCACCACTCTGGTCATAATACTCCACCCTCACATTGTTTATTCATTACAAATAAAGACTTCTGAGCGCATACCGGGCCACAACATTATACTCTGTTATGCCGTAAACCTCCTTATAGAGGCACACAAATGGAATGGGTTTGAGGTTCAGATGTATCCAGAACAAATTTCCCGTGTTCTGATGACAACACCCGCCATGTCTGAGACCAATTGAAAAGATTACAACGACTCCCGTTTCTGCATTCACTGAGGACATTGGCCAACATGACCGAATCTGCAGATGATGACTGTGTGTCAGCGCTGCACGCGTGATGAGAAGGAACGAGGAGAAACAAGCACATGGATGCCGGAATTGATTCTCTCTAGATTGCCTTAAAGTAGGCCTGATGAAATAAAGATGAGATTTTTTTTTTTTTAGATTTGTTTTGCAACCAGACAAATAACTGTCACCACAAGATGGCAACATTTTAAGATGTTAACAAATGAAATTGAATTAAGACTTCCTAACATAGTACAATACTTTATTTGCCTTTTGAACAAATGACTTTATGAAAATATCTATGACAACAGTCTACCTGTTCTCTTTCTCTGTAAAGGTATTCACACTTAAGGGCACACTTAGGTATTCCAAGTAGTCTCATAACACAATTATCTCTGTCATTATCCCATTATGATGCATGCTGGTCGATATTGCAAGAGTTGACATTTCCCCTCCAGAATGGATAGTTGACCTGAATCTCCCTGACGGTGGCGGTCCTTAAAAAAGCTGGCAAGCCGATTTAGAGACAGGCAGCAAGTTATTGTGACAGCCAGCCGCCTAATTGTTCATTTGAGGTAATCACCCGAGAAGTCAGAGCAATTTCCAGCACAATGCTACAGATTAATAGAGATGGACGTGCTCACTTGATGAGATCAGGATCACAGGCACTGCCTGCCAAGTGCCAGGGACCCCTCAAGAGGGCACCTTCCTTGATACTGAGTAAATTATCGGCAGTTTTATAACACTGCTTGGATGTTCATAATACTACCATCGACGGCACCAAAAGGTCTTCACCATCTTTTCTTAAACAGGCAAGGGAAAGAAATGAAGTGACAGAGAGAATGCTAATATTCTTCCATCCTGAAGGAAGGAGATGGGAGATGAGCACCCTAATGCCCTCGAAATGCTGAAAACGTGTTTTCACACTCCAGTCAAGATGTACTGTGGAGCTGCCAGCATTTTAGCAAGCCATCTCTGTGTTTATTATGTGTGCTACATGTGATGGATGACCGTGCAGTGCTGGGGCGTATTCGGTCTAATTGTAATGTCAGCGCATGTCGGCGGCGGCAACTTCCAATGAGCAGAGATGGACAGCTCCTATTGAGTGTGTGTGTGCGTGTGTGTGTGTGTGTGAGAGCCGTGACACGACACACGGGGTTTTCAAGCGAGTGCCGAGACTCCCACGGACTCTCTCGGGACGAGTTTGTTGGAGCTGTCAGAGAGTGACATGTGTCACATTTCCTTTACAACTTGGAGCAAGTGCCATGGAGAGGGAAACAAACCCAAGATGCACGTGCAGTTTCCAGAATTTGTGGAGCACTGTTGATCTTGATAGCGGGCCATGCAAACACACAAGTATTATCCTCCTGACTACCAGTAGTTCAAATTTGTCCTCTGTAGAGGACATTTGTGAACCTAAATATCTCCCACCCAGTGCCTCCAATCGCATTAACTCCTCTTGTCACTCTAAAGAGGACATTCAGTGCTTTCCAATGATACCAAATTTGTAGGGGTTAGAAAAAGTAAGAAAGTGGCTTCCCTCAGTGCAAGCACTTTTTATGGGAAGAGGAAAAGTAATACTTTTTATCGACCACATTTTGTCTTGAAATGCTGTTGGCATTTTAATTACAAGACTCTTATGAACACGTTAAAGTGTTGTTTGAGTTGTTTTAAGTGTATTTGATCCTGTTTAAAAAATGTAGTGGGATTTCAAAAATTTCTTTTGGAGGAGTCCACTTACTTCACATAGATTGGGGAATGTCAAAATAAATGTGATTGGACAACATTTTTTTTCCTGGTAGTCAGGAGGATATAAATACCCTGACATCCCTAACATAAAGCATCTTCTTTGACCTATGCATGGCATGAGTAACATAGGGACATTCAGTTACTGTACTGCAAAATGTCTGTAGGGGGCGCTGTTGGAGCTGAACTACTAAATGACAGCAACACTCAGGATGAAATTGACAATGCATATTACATTACAAGCAGATATGTTTAACTGAGAGGACAAGTGGGGAAATCATTATTCACTCTCAAGCCTGAATAAGAATTAAATGATTTAAGAAAATATTGTAGTCTGGAACAACGCATTTGATTCATTTAATCTGAGGCAATTAAATAGCTGTGGTTTGATTTGCTCGACGCCCCTGTGCAAATACTGCATTTGTTTAGTGAGTCGGAAATTCCGTAAGGTGCGCAATACATTCTGCACGCGTTATTTACACACATTTATACAGCTGAAAAATCACTCAAAAGGCAAATGTGTAAAAATAAGGCCTTGTATATCATCTCCTATCTTGGCATTCAGCTCAGGTTTTGCAAATCCAGGAGTCATGCTGTTTGTGAGAGAGCGAGTGCCAGTTCCGTCTCGAGAGACAGAGTTTGAGTGAACACAGCGAGGAGTTCTTCAGGGGGAATGTGAAATAAGGAACATACATACTGATGCTGCAGCTTCTTCAGCTTTTTTCTGGGCTGAGTTGTTCCAGACACACCAGTAAGACAGGCGACAAGGGCAGGCAGAGAACTGACCGGCGGCCAGTCAGTCTCGGTAGGGGAATCAAGATGTGTCGTTAAAACAGTCCAACTTGGGAGTCAAAGTTCTGTCTGTCCATTGCAAAAACCCACAGGGGCCACTGACCTTCACTATGGTTTGTACAGCGCAAAGAGCAATGCCACTTTTGGTGCAGACTCAGCAAACATGTTGCAAGAACTATGCCATCTTCACCCATTTTTTTCCAGATACAGCACTTGCAATGCCTCTCCATGCTGAAAGCATACAATTCGTCATCTCATCTTGTGCGAGGACACCAGACCACCATAGTTCACACAAAATATCTATGCTGCTCAGTGAAGTCAATGAACAAAAGCGCTTTGGCACCAGCCCAGGGATTAATACTGTATACACAAATGCATCGAGATTTAGAGAAAGGCCTCCCAGAAAAATCATCTGCTTCACTCTATCACAAAACCTCACTGGACGACTTTTTAATGCTTTTTGTTGAAAAAAAAATGGCAGAGTCAAGTGCCAGCAAACATCATTCCGCTATGTAATGGGTGCAGAATGGTGTTTGAAAGCCTCGCACAAGGGACCATGTCATGTATCCATTTTGTTTGGGTCCCACAAATTCAGGTTCAATTTCTCGAGCCAGTGACTCATTTTGGGAGATTTTCAACACACGGGATGCGATCAGTGGCACGTTAGGGCTTGAACTGAACTGTGTGGGAAGAGACACGGTGCAGCAAATGTTGAATCTTTGTGTTTTGGAGATCCTTGTTGGCAACAAGATTTCCTGTTCATCAGTTCTGCCTCACGGTTTCTGGGCCAGGAGAAGCTGCCTGACACTGGTCACTGAGTGGGCACAGGGGACAAATGTGACACACCATCTGTTGTACCCCTCACTTCCCTTTGCAAACATGCAGCATGACGCACAGTACGCCTTCCTTGCTGCGAGTGAAAATGTATTTAATGGGGAAGTGGCACAGAGTCTAAATTTCATGATGAAGGCCAACATAAATTAATTTAACTTGACTAGTTGTAGGGGGACAACGTATATTATTGGCAATAAAATGCAAACAAAAACATGTTGAATACATTGACAACATTTAGCCGTAGTAATAAAATCCTAAAAATTGGGGACTCTCAATTTTCAAAGCCACGTGATTATTTCCTCCAGTGTTCTGTATATTAGTTACAATCTGGGTTTAATTGTCTTTGACCGTATCGGTACACTTTACTAGACAAGTGTTGTCACACTCATTCTTCTGAATGGCACATATAACAATGCTGAGTTCTGACATTCAAGAATAAATTTGAGAGACTCCTTTTTTGAACTATAATAGTTGCCCTTTTCAGGGTTTACACAAGTTTGTGTTTTTGCTCTGGCACAAAAAGACACCTTTTTTAAAATTTAAAAACGGACATGTGCAAATTGCCCCTCAGACTGCTGGAAACAAATTAAAAAACATGAGGAGAAAGCTCAGGTGAATGTAGAAGACTTGACTATGTACAAAGAAAACAGGCACTATTAAGCCAAAAACAACATTTCGGTAGACTTCTCACCAATGCAAATCCTATTTCCAATTTTGTAACCACTTCTACTAATGAGCTGAACAAAACAAATCTAATTTGAGTTAGAGGCGCATGAAGCAGTCTTTGAACTGATGTACAAACATTTGCGCAAGCGGGTCGCGGCCGCCTAGCTGAACCTGGCTCAGTTTCAGCTGAGCGCGGAGGAGGATGTAGGCCCTCACCCTAACCTTTCTCAGAGGGGTCGAGTCAAGGACCTTGAACACGCTTGGCGCACATCTGGAGGGAGGATGTAGAGAAGCAGTGTTGAAGTGAGCCGCCTGCATGGCTACCAGACAAGACAGAGACGGAAGATTATCCAGACATACTTCACTGTTTGTGAGGGGGATATGTTTTCCATTTATTTTTACATTATTTTTACATACATTACATTACATTTACATCTGTGCTGTATGTTTCACATACAGCGCATTTGAAAATAAAGTTTTACTTGACTTTATTGATAATCATTTGAGAAAGTCACAATTGTATAAATAATACCAGGAAGGATTACATTTATAAACGTACTACTGAAAATATAAGTTTAAACAAACAAACAAACAAATAAATAAACAGTGAAATAAACAAAGCTAGGAGTGGACCAAGGGTTTCAAGTAGATTTGAAATGCAGGCAAGTTATTTTCATGGTCACTTCTTGCCAGGTAGGTTTCAATGATCAAACCATGGGTCAAGCCATCAATTTTCAACACCGCTTATCCTTGACAGGGCCACGGGGATGCTGGAGCCTATCCCAGCTGACATCGGGCGTAAGGCAGACAACACCCTGAACTGGTTGCCAGACAGTCGCAGGGCACGCATAGAGACGAACCATTCACACCGGCACCCTGCCCGCAAGCAAGTCAGGCGAGTGTACTCACTCTCAATGACTTACCATGGGTCAATGAAAAAAAATTTCTGAACGACAAACTAGGTGCTAATGGCATGATGCTCCTGGGCAAAGAAACGGCAGGAATGGGGAAATAAAGTGGGTTTCACATCAAGATAATCTGAGCCTATACGCACGCTTCAGACCCAAGTTAGCAAAGCCCAAAGATAGCCTCACCTTCCCTTTTCATCTTCTGGATGCCCTTCTTAGTAGATCACAAAGAAGAACATACATAATGCCCAGAAGATCAATTAAAAAACTCAATCAATCAAATCAATTTATAACTCCTAAAACAATACATATTACAAAGAAAATCAGCACCATCTGGTGGGAGACTGCCACTAAATCGTTATGATATACAATATTATTATTCTTATTATTAATTTAATCTCAAGACATGTCCCATGAGACAACCCGAACAACACACAACAACGAATTTGCGCACCTTCATCAAACTGCTGAAGTGAAATCCGAGTTAGTGACCGTTTCTCTGGAGATTGCAGCCCCTGGGAAATGCCATCCTCCTGTGCGTCTTTAGTTGACAAAATTACTGCCTGAAGGTGTTTATATTCCATACTTTGCAGAGTGGTGTAATGTCTTCCATGCCAGACACTACAAGTAACACTGAAAGCTCGCCAAAGCCAAAATCAATGCCAAACGACTCATTATTGAGACTGCATCAACAACTCTGTCCAAGACTTTACAATATGATGCTCCATCTGCTTAAGAAAGCAGATGGGCAGAGTTAGCAAGAGCTATAAAATGAAAACACCTAGCGGCATGTAATGGCAAATCTGATGCCTTAGAGCAGTTCTTCCCAACCCGGGTCCCGCGATGAGACATTATCAGGAGTGCTCTGTGAGAATATAAAGTGTCACATATTTTGTCTGAAGATGACATAGTCTTTCCAAATGTATCTTTGGTCATCTTTAGTTAGCCACATATATTTAAAGACAGAGCAATGAAATTTGACAATTGTGGCGTTTGCTGCCTTTGAATGACATTAGATGAGTGTGACCTGAGTGTCCAGACTGCGGTCGTCTTTGAAAAATACATGATTTAGAGTACATCAGCATACAAAAGAGATTCAGGTCAGATTTAAAACAACTAAATTGCACTGTTTGCATTGATTTAAAAAAATCTGACTCATGCAACATATGGGCCAAAAATTGAATTCGACCAGCAGTTTCAACATAGCCGCTGAATGACTTAGTGTGAGTATCTCAGTTTTGTGATTAGACAGGCCCCCCACAATGAGGACATTAATTTTGGAATAAAAAGAGACAAGATGATCAAGAGTTCAGAATACGTGCTTTTCTTTGGTTGATGTTCCATGAGATATTTCTCTTTTAAATGAGTGCCTTGGCTAACTAAAACTTAGGAAACACCACTGAGAGCGCTCAGTGATACACTGTACTCCAATTTGCACATATTTACAGAACACACAGCGCTGCCTAATTCACCTAAAGAACATCAAGTGGTTGTTGGTTGATGAAAACCGAATACAATGCCCCAACATAAAATGACAATAATTAACAATTCAACAAAAGCTTACATTCTTCCCCCTCCCACTAGAGAAATGTCCTCATTTCTACTTTGAACACGTCACCGTCGAATCCGGTCACAACACATTAACAACATTGCACGGGGGTAAAAAAAAAAAAAAAAAAAAGAAACAAAGAGAAAACTCAAGAAAGACCGCCCACATTGTGTCCAGGATGCTGCAGGAAAGCCATAATTTGAAACGCACAGCCAGAACACTCCATTCTGGCCTTTTCACTTTGGCTCCTGAGTGAATTTTACTCAATCATAATCCAAAATTGGATTGCTGTGTGTGGCAATCAAATGCTCTCCTTCACTGACAACACCCTTGTCATCTGGCTTTAAGAAGTGATACGAGCACAAACCTCCTTGTCCTTGAACACAATTGGTGGACTGAAGTGAAGCCTGTGGTTGTCTCAAACGTTCCTCCCTTTGGCCATTTACCCTCTGGAGTCTTTCAATCTTCCGACCACAGCTCATCCTGAGTCCCTCCCTCCAACCCGCTGCTGTGTAATTGCTTGTCAGAGCTGTCTGTGTGCCTGTTCCTCCTCTTGCCGACACACACCTGACAAGAAACACATACAGTATTGATACACAAAATAGAAATTACAGATAATGTGTGTGCAGGAGGCCCCGGGACGCGATGCCTGCAATCGAGCTGTCCCAGTCGATGACGCTTGCTCGCATTAGGCTCTTTACCCCGTTGGGAAAAAAGGAGAGTTTAATGCAGCATATTAAAAAAACAGAGACTTCACTATTGCCGTTCATTGACAGAATTTTCTACTTGCAGACGACAATCCTACACGCTATATGATCTGTTCAGATAACAGATGAAAAGCTCACTCATTTTTCTGTTTGTTTGAAACATATTTCTATGATAGATTATACTGTTTAAAGAGGCGCGATACCACAAACTGTCAAACACATTATGACCGATGCTTTAGATATAGTGCTGTATACATTATAAGAGGAATTATTTTGCTATCCGCAAACATTTGTGGAAGAGGTTATGGAAGGGAAGCCTATGATTGATATTTCCATTAGCACTCAGACGAGGAGAAGACAAGGCTGTGATAATGAATTGTGACATATTAATGAGCTCCTCTGACACCCACAATACTCGATCAGATCGTTCGCCGCTTCACCTTTGGTAGCAATGAAGGAAATTGTTTACGTCACGTCAAGTGTTTGGTGTCACCTGCACATATGGAAATAGTTCAAGGCGAAAAGGCAGACCAGATAGCACTTCCATTCTTCAGTTAAAAAATATATATACCGGTATATATTAATGTCTTTTAGGGCAATTGCACAGATCGGTGCCATTTGCTTGTCGTAACTCTGAAAAGAAACGAAAATGTCTTTCTTGTTTCAACTTCTGTTAATGCACTCATAATGCGTATTGGCCCATCTCGGGCAACTTGTGAGTGAGGTTTTAGGATAAAATGAGTAAATACATCAGCTATAACCACATGGCATTTGGGCTAGAAGAGTACTGACACTCAGTGCATTAAAGAGACTCAAGGAAAAAAATTGCATTTTAAAAATAAAGAATTTTCAAAATAATGTTGATATCAGGAGATTTAAAACCATTCGGTCAATCGGTTGAAAAATCATGAAATATACTGTACAACAAAAATAAATGAGCGAACCTACTTTCAAAAGGCTGTACACTGGCTCTCAGTCAGCTATAGAATAGATTTTAACCAGTAGGGCTGTGAGGTCTGCGGACCTGAGTCAGTTAGTGACCATGTTTCAAAGCCAACATGGTAAAGCAGCATTTAGCTGTTATGTTGCAAGCAAACGGAATAAGATGCCAACAGAAGTGAAGTCAGCCCCAAGTGTACTTGCACGTAAACCCAGTTTAAATCCCCCCCACCCCACAACGTAAAAGGGGTTTAAAGCATTTAAAATCTAGTTCACTCTCAGTAAGTGAGAGGTACTTTTTTTTTCCTTAATTTTGCTTTTACATGTTTTGTTTGTGAATATGTTTAAATGTTGTTATATGCATTCTTCAGCGGTTTGTTTGTACTTTGTATTTTACAGTTAATTCGCGCATTTATACAATTGCACGTCCTGGGGTCACAGATAGCACCGATTCAGTAGAATGGCCTTAAAGAATCTGTATTTTGTGGCCAAGACCTCTTAGTTATCCTTGAATCTGAATCCGGTAGATGGAACAGTCAAATTTGGCACGTTTTGTCAATATTATGTCAGTATTAAGTATTTGAAATCAGTGACCGTACATCAAATTCACTTTGTGCACATGCTTTTGTGTTGGTGCTTGGTTATCTGTACCCGCAAGGACGCTGTGTGCTGTTGGCTTTCGTGTCATTTTTATCTGCTTTTCTTGGGCTATTTTGCAGTGCTAAATGGATTTTCTGACTGTATACTGAAGCATCACATCAACTACAAGGGGCTAATGACATGTTTTCTTCTGCACATATTTTATGTTCTGAACATTTTTTCCAACACCTTCCCGTCCAAGTAAATGGTGTACTGACATCTATGCAAATACGCGTGGGCGTATTGATTTAAAAACCTTCCCTCCCTCGCCCCCTCCTGGTTCTTTGGGACGCCAGCCACCCAAGTGTGCTCCCAAGGGAGCTCATTAGAATCAGCCGAGAGGCGAAGCCCCCAGACAGGGTCAGGACAAACTGTGCCACACGTGCTGCATAGTGATGCTTTCCGCTCTGTCTTCATGTCTCTTTGCTTTTGGCTACATGTCAGTTCATGCGGACCGACGGCACATGAGCGATTAGACTGCACGGGCACTTGACAACCAACACACACACACACACGCACGCACGCACGCATGCACGCACGCACGCACACACACACACACACACACACACACACACACACACCCACACACACACACACACACACACACACACACACGCACACACACATGCACGCACAAAAAGAGCTAAATGCACACATGCGTCCAGTGGTACTCTCAAATAGTCCGCCAATAGAGATGTGTGATCAGAGTTGCCACCTCCCTGTCAGAAGCTTCTTGTGTGATGTGTGGTAATCAGGAGAGGGTCGCACGCACACACAACCAACCAGGAGACCTTCATTAAAAGCCCATTAATCTTTTGTGGGTTCTATGTTGGTGTGTTATTTTTCTACTTGGATTGGTGAAGTGCAGCAGTTGTCGGGGCAAGATGAACTCCACCCCACCCTGAATATGTGGTAATCAAATGGGACACTTTAGTGTCATCTTCATTATCTCAGGTGGAAAAAGTCAAAATCTTGATTTTCACTCAGAGTTCAGAGATGCTTTGATTGCTCCTCTAAGAGTTTATCGTTTCAGCCTAGCTCAGCATTGTCCATGAAGCCTGACCAAGCTTAATACATCACAGAGAGCACTCATTTTCTTTCTGCTAAAAGTGAAAAATCACTTGGGGGTAGATATGAAAGAGTATATGACATTTTCACGCTGCCATATTGGCAACCAAAAAGCAGTTTCCTACCCCATCCCTCAATAATATGCCCCGCCTCTCACTCAAAGATAACAGGCTCCAATTACCTACAACTCAATTGAGAACTGGTGGTATAGAAATAAAATATCTAGAAAATATAGATGGGAACGCGCCTGGAGCAACAAGTTTGAATTAAAAATAAATAAACAAAGGACTCAATGACCCTGTGGACCCTTAGCAAATGAGAAATTTCGATGTGGACCTGCGTTACAATATGAACAATTGGACTGAGTTAAAAAAAATAGACAATTTACAACTACTTCAACAAATTATTTAAATGGTATTTCTCTATTTTTTTCCTGAAGTAGGGTACACTTGATGGTAAAAGACGAAAGACAACACCCTCTCTAAGAGAAACAGTAAATGAAATAGTCTGCTTTCAAATGGTAACTGACAAACCAGATACTCTTTCATCCCTTCTTAGGTGGAATAGGAAACAGCTTTGGGAGCTGAAAAACAACTCAAAGTTGGATGAATGGACCAAACAGCAGGATATGATGCTGGATTGGAAGCAACCGGAACAATGTTGTTGTTCTGAAGCAGCCACGCACTCCATCGCCATGTAATTAGGTGTTTCAAAGAGTGATTGGTTGTCAACTCCAGTGGTGGCACTCCACTGTCTGAATGTCAACGTTGGCTGAGACATCATGTTTGAGTGACAAGCACACTCAGCTAAGCACACTCTAATACTGCAGGAGCTGCTGTGACAAACGCTGACACTTTACAAAGACATGAGAGGGAATAGGAATGCTTGGGTAAAAGACGACGGCGCTGATACACACGCTCATCCTGATTCATCACTGAGGTAGGCTCATCGTTGCCCTGGGTGCTTCTGATAATTAAAACCCAGTTTTACAGGACATAAAAGTAACTACTGCTTACTGAGGCTTTTCCTCTGCAGGCAAACATGAGCGCATCATGCAAGTGAGTGCTTCTCAGGAGCGGGAGACACTCCGATTGCTCTAGTCAGACAATTCAAATTGTTCTCTTGCCTCTTGACACACAACATGCGTCAAGGGGTAAGATATACCAAAAAGGACTTTTTCTCTTAGTTACCGTGTCAGCAACATCAGAGGCAGTATGAGAAAAATGCCCCCATCAGTTGTTTCATGTTGTATGAAGCACACAGCCATGTCCCAAAAAGAGGATGGACTTCATGGAAATGCTTACTCATGCCTGCGCAATCTGATATTCAGATTGTCAAGGCAGTCTGCATTGTTCTTACCTCATTTAGTTATGAAAACATTGAGTTCATGTTTGGAGGCCCATGTTAAAAGATAAATGTATTCATCGCAATCATTGTTTCTGGTTAATTGCAGCTTCAATATGTAATATTTTTTGTCACAATAAATTGCTGTTAACCTCTTAAAACAATGCCCTGTTAATTTTATTTATTTATTTATTTTTGGGGGTAATTTCTTTTAGAAATTTCCGTTTTTGGAGAACTTTGAAACCGTGAAAACCGTTGGGTAAAAAAATAAGCCTAATTCGGTGAAAAAGGAACTGATCCAGCTTTTTGGGTTATTAATTTAACCGAAGCACGCAATGGGAACAATTTTGTTTGAATCAGACATGCACTCTCATAATTAGGTATAACTGCAAAGCAACATCCACTATTTAACACAAATAGTTGGGTCAAATAAATAACCTTTGCATCATCACATTTGTCAATTTATGATAATAGTAGTTTGGGTGCCAATATTCCTTTAGTACATTGCAAAAATGATGTGGTGCCGGATTTAGCAGTTGATTAGAAATCATTGCGAGCAGTACTGAACCTTCTCCAATGGTTTCTGTCATCTTGCTTAGCATCATTTTGGTTGACAAATTTTGGTTATAATTCCTTTGGAACACCTGCTTGTCTCCAGGCATCTCTAAATGTTAAGGATTTAGTGGATGCTGTTGTCCAGGATGATTTATTATATGTTATTATGAAACAAGTGATTCTGAGCAACAGGGCAGGAAGCCTTTGATGAACATGCATTTAGCTTTCTGAAAGGCTTATGTGATAATTTCCCCTAAAATTCTCTAAACACAAAATCACAGCACCTTCTTCAGTCGAACATTTATCAAACCTAATTCAGGCCAACGTCAAAACCCATGTGTACTATTTGATTGAATAATGATTCTGTACTTAAATCCCCTCAGCCTATTTGCTGAGACTCTTCACCCAAAATGTGCAACTGATTCCTTTCAGTTTTTCATTGAAAAGGTTTCTACAGCTAGGATTCTTGTTTCAAATTCCACATTTGATGCCTCTGTCCATGTTCCATGGTCTGCTATGTTAAATTATTTTAAAGCTATGTCCTTGACGTTTTTAGAGGATGTGGTTTGCCAGACAAAGCCATCTGGCTCCCCATATGACTCTGTTCCTCTGCATTTCTTTATGGAGGTTCTCCCGAGTATTGGTGCATCGGTGTTGGTCATTATCAACAGCAGTCTGTCTTTTGGTGTAGTTCCCAAACAGTTTTATCATAATGTGGTGCAACCCTTGCTCAAGAAACCTGGCCTTGATAAAGATGTACTGTCAAATTTTAGGCCCATTTCCAAGCTGCCTTTCATTTTAAAAATTCTGGAAAAAGTGGTGCACCTGCAATTAAAATCGTCTTGGAGGTCTTCCAGTCAGGTTTCAAGATGATGCATAGTACAGAGTCAGCCCTGTTATGAGTTTTTAATGACATCCTCTTGGCAAATGACACTGGAGACTGTCTGTGTCTGGTTTTATTGGATTTAACTGCAGCATTTGATACAGTGGATCTCAGTATTCTGTTAGCTCGTTTGCAGCACCTGGTGTGCACTGGCGATAGTGTAGTGCCTTTGCGTGGTTTGGGTCCTATTTAGCTGACAGAACCTTTTGAGTTCGCTCCACTGTTGTGTGGTGTTCCACAGGGCTCAATTCTGGGGCCACTGCCATTCTCATTGGATTTGCTCCCATTGGGTTCCATCTTAAGGAAACATGGTATTTCTTTCCGCTGCTATGTGGATGACTGTCAGATCTATGTCTCGCTGAGCAAAAAAGACCCTTTCTCATTGAGCCCACTTTTTTCCTGTCTGGAGGAAATCAAGATCTGGATGGCACTACATTTATTTGGATTTCAATGAAAAGAAGCCATAAGTGATGGAGTTGGCTCCCAGTGGCCATTGTACTGTACATCCGATAGTAATAAATAGTAATTCAGGGATTCGTCACTTCCCGGCTGGATTACTGCAATGCATTTTAATTTGGAATCAGCCAATCCTCCATTTTATCGTCTCCAGCTGGTCCAGAATGCTGCTGCTCACCTCTTGACTGGTACTCATAAGAGGGAGCACATAACTTCTACTCTGGCATCTTTCACTGGGTCCCTATACATTCTAGAGTTCTTTTCATGATCCTATTTGTTTCCAAATCTTTAAATGGCCTCACCCCACCTTACCTCTCTGAGCCCCTCCGCTCCTTATGCACCTGCGGACCAGACACTATTAGAGGTACCAAGAACTAAACGGAGGCTCAGAGGGGATCAAGCTTTTTCCATTGCTGGTCCCTCTCTTTGGAATGACCCCCCACTGAACGTTCAGCAAGCCACCTCGCTGCCCATCTTTAAAACTCTCACATTGGGTGTCACAGTGCCCGTTGGCACAGTGCACTCGACACAGCATTTCAATGTCGGGTCATGACAGCACACACAGACTGAATGGTTTCTCTACTACGGACTGGATGAAAATGCCGTGAATGTTATCTGTGGGTCCATTTTTCCTCCAGAACTTTGTTTCAGCCTCAGGCGTGAAGCGGGTATTCCACAAGCTTTGACACTAGTCAGTGAAAAAACAAAGATCAAACTGCAAAACAGCCTGCATGTCATGAAAACAAGACTACTTCTGATATTATGTTTTAGTCAATAATTTAAGCCTTTTGAAATATTTGCAGCATTTTTAGGTCAAATATTTTTATATACTCGAAGAATGTTGTGCACACAAGGAATCCACATGCTGGTGCTGTCTCCTTGATTTAAATACAATACTTTGGATTTAGAGGTATATATTGTTTTAATGACAGACCTACTGGTACATGTTTTAAGAATGGACCAAGGAAATGACATGAATAATGCACTTTGTTGTGTCGTGAAGGCACACCTGGTGAACAGTGGCCCAATGATAGGAGATAAAAGTGGTTGATAATTTTAGTATATTATGGATGCAGCATAACAGAGCCAAGATTAACTGACTAACTCAAATGAACCAACTAAAATGTTATTGGAATGCAAAAACTAAAAACCGCAATGGATCATGTTGAGATCGTTGATCTGGCATTAGCATCATTCCAAAACACGCGTACACACTTGACATTGTTGGAGAATCACACGATCAATTACACACAGTTGCCATTGTCCTGGTGACATTTGGAATTTTGAAATGGTACATTCTGTAAGTAAAGAGATCATTGCACCAATGTCACTGAGGTGATTTGAATGAACAGTTCTGTTGTTGGTGATGTCCTTTTGGGAAACGTGTTTCATTTTCTCAGGCAACTTTTCATGACACCAGGAAGCGATCATGAAGTATTGGCTCTTTCTTTTAGCAAATGGGAAACTTTGTGATCGTGATTAAAGCTGGCAGACGTAATATGGATTTGGATTAAGTAGCTCTATGTGAGCAAAATGGCAGAGAGCTTCTCTTTAAACTAGGATGGAGAAATTCAATGTGCCTGCTAATTGAATCTCAGCGCTCAAGTGAGGGAAACTAATGGAGAGAAGGAGGAAGAAGAGAACGATTTCTGTTCATAAACAGTGTTTACTTAAAGAACTCCCCTGCCTTATTAGTATTAATAGCGGTGACTTCAGAAGGCTCATATTCAGCCATTGGACAGTACTGGATAATTTATGAGTGAAATGAAAGCCTGAGAGTGCAGTGCAATGTAGTAAGGCATTGCAAAACAATGTTGCCCATGCCCGTTTACATAAGCAGCACTTGGGGTAAACAGTGGATTCAGCGCAGCGCGGGATGAGAGGAAAAACGTGAGCAACGTGTTGTATCCTCACATTAGCCTTGTGGAGATGCAAGAACGCTGCGGACCTTTTGATGCAGTTGGTCTTCATCTGCAAGTCCTTTTGAGCACGCCAGCGCAACATCTCGCCCCGAGCAAAACTTCTGCATCCCCAGAAGTTGGGTCAGGATATATGCCACGTCATTTTAGATGCTCTTAATTAAAGACACCATCTGTTAAATTTGATCATTAAAGCGCTTCGCCTAAGTGCATACGTTCATTTTATGCTCTATTTGCAGTCAGCAGGGTGGCGTGCAAAGCGAGGAAACGCCGCATCAGATTTGGGGATTCAAGAGCATCTCCGACCGAGAAGAATCTCTGCTGAAGATGCAGCATCACTGACATTGTCCACAATGCTTACAGAATTCATCTTTATTTATATTAAATTAAAAATATACTTTTGACAGATTCATGTAGCAAACATGAGGAACAGTACATTTATGATACAAAGCTTTGGGTATGATCTGCAAAGAACACAGAAAGGATAAAGGGACAAAGCTAAGTTATTGGCAACGGCCTCTCTGAACTCTGTCCCCGCTCGAAGCATGCAGAAGAGAAAACAGGTTGCGCCGGGCCATTCAAAAGAGGACCATGTGGGACTTGGCTCCCAAACAACTGAGAGGGCCAGTTTCTGGTGGTTTGCTGGCAGCCCACCTTTTCATTTTGAAGGGAGAAACTCCACTTGCAAGAAAGGGTTAACAAGCACATTAAATATCGCCCCGCCCCCGTTTGTCAAAAGGTAAAATCACATAAAGCAAATTGTGTGTACACTCGGTATAAGCAGGAGGAAACTGCAGAAGGAGAAAACAGAGTAAAACGCCAAAGCAACACCACCCTATTTACAATTCTCCATTGTCCATTGTTATTTTAGTGCTTTTATAAAAAATACTCTTCACATTTGAAGCGTGTGAGATACCCCAAAGATTATGTGCAGTTATATTTTTGACCTGGGAAATGAACTCAAACAGCAGTGATTTGTGCAATTACTGTTCACACAACAACAATAACCGAACATTAAATAATTAGCAGAACGCAAGATACCTTGGGGAAAAAACACCCCAAATGACAGAGGAATCAAGATTATACATTGTATAGTATACGTAGCAAGAAATCAGGATTTTCAGTTTGTGCTAAAGATGAAAAAAACAAACAAACAAATAAAAACAAACGAACAAAAAAAAAAACAACTCTTAAAAGGTCAGTAACGTCATCAGAGATACAAAGGTACGTTAATAGCTTTACACCTTGGCATATAAAGAACAAGAACCAATGGTGTGAAGGAAATTGGAAAGATCGCATGGCGTGAATGAAACAAAAAGAAATGATGTCTCAGAAACAGGGTAGCAGATGAAATTTTAGAATAAGTAACCATGGAAGTGAATCACATCCGGGTAAGGAAACATGAAAGAAGTTTACATGACTTAAAGGAAAGAAGATACGGATACCACGTGCAACAGAGAACTTGCTCACTTGGGCTTAAGAAAACATGGACGGTGATCACACAGCGTGAAAGGAACCATGGGAGGAGATCGGATAACATATAGGAGACGCCAAAAGGGGGATGATATGATGCAAACAAAACCGAGAAGTATGTGTGTTTGAGAGCGTAGTAGAATGGAGATCAACCTGGCGATGAATTCTGAAAATAGGAGACGGGCAGGAGAGGAAATTATTGCTTCAGTGAGGAGTTTCGGTTACGAGAAGAAGGTGAAGAAGTTTTCCAGACTGCAGAGAGGAAACATGGGAGGCCAGCAGTGCCCTCAGTCTCACTTTTGATTCAAAACATCAACATTGCGCAATGATTTGGGGCAAAAGTACATCGAGATAGATGTCTGTTTAAAATCAAAATTGTCCCTTTTTCCTCTTTCCTTGAAACCCACATTTTGCGGTTACTTCCATTGCGCAGTCTAAACAAACTCAAACGTGCTATAAATATTTCACACTCGACATTAAATACTGTCTCCATTTCAATGAATTGCAGCTCCAAACGGGATTACAAAATACTCCTTCATTAAAAAATCATGGCACCATCAAAGAAAGATTATGACTACTGTTGGGAACACACACACACACACACACACACACACACACTTTAAAGAGAAGATTCTTGAAACCGATCAAACCCCAAAAGGATTTCCTTCATGAACTCTTGGCCGACATAGTGCCACTGATCTTTGCTAATGCTCCGAGTTCTCAAGTGGTGAACAAGCAGATAAACAAGTTGGATATTTCTGGAATAAGTATCTTTCCACATCCACCTTTGATTAAAGTGCTTCATGGGGTAGTTTGGATTTGAACACACACACACACGCACACACACACACACACACACACACACACACACACACACACACACACACACACACATACATACACACGCGCGCGCGTGCGTGCATTTGAAAAACGCACAAAATAAATAAACAACGGGAGCCCCAGAAGATGAGCCGATCCAGTGACAAAGTAGGTCCTCCAAAAGGGAAGTAAAATAACGATAAAACTTGGCAAGCCTGACGCCTTTCCTTTGAAATGTGTTCCGCATGACTTGGCAGAAGAAAGACCAATTATTGGCTGTATGATAGAGGAGCATTGAGTGTCGGTTTGCCCACAGGCACATTGACAGAATACTGTATTATTATTATTATTATTCTTATTTTTTTACTTAAATGGATAAAAACCATGAAATGTTTTGGCCATTTATCTTCATGACAAGGATGTTTTTGAAATTCAGAAATGCAAATACTGAAACCAGGTCTCCAGTGGATGTTACCATGTACATATTGAACAACTGTGACAACACAGAACAAGCGTGTGCATGGCAAGTGTTCAATGTGTGACCAAGTTCAAGATCAAGACAGTTTGGGATAAATACGGAAGGGCAAGCAGCACGAGGTATTACTTTGCACAATACTGTAACAGTACCACTTATTGGCATATTACAGCAATTACAGCTGTTTTTGCAGGTCCGTGTGAACCCATGTCATTTTGACGCTGTCACCTCTACATGAATGAAACCTTTCCATAAAGTTCCTTTGTTTTAGTTTGCGATGGTCAACATATCCTTATTCACAACCAGTGGATTCATGCACAGTAGTAGTCTGAGTTTTGTATGTTTTCCTTCAGAAGGCCATAGACTTGAATTATTATTAAAGAAATAGTTATTTCGTTTTCCCGCTTTATTAACCATTTCAACATTTAATAAATAATAAAACTTTTTCCCAAGATGGCGCCCGAGTAGGCAGCCGTCGGCAAGTGCTCTTCAAGAGCCTTGCTTTTTTGTTGTTTTTGTGTTTTGTCACATTGTATTTGTTGTTACGTCGTGTGGATCTGCTGTAGATTATTTTTAGCATTTTTTGGCCACAACGTTCATCAAAGGAGAAGAATCGGTGCTTGGTGGTGGTACACCACATGCGCTGGTACATGCGTGCTGCCTTTTCGGCACTGATTTTGATTGGGAGGAATGTCAGCGCCATCTGGCTGTCGTTGCTGGACAGCCCCGGGGCGCTTGTGTTTTTTTGTGCCTGAAATGGGCAGCATTTTTCACAGCCCCGCTTTGTTCAGCGGGAATGTCAGTGCTGTTGAACAGTCTGCGGCTGGACGGATGGATGGCTTGAGGAGCCGACGATGAGAAGAAAGGAGCGTCAGCGCAGAGCGCCGATGCATATGTGGAATTGGGTGTCGTAGCTTGGAATTGAAGCGGATTTACATGGGACAGAAGATGTGAGCCAATCTCTTTTTCGTCAATGGACGCTCCAGCTTCTTGCTTGCTTTTCAAACTTGTAGCAGACGTGTGCACATTTTCAGCATGACGTCTTTGATCCACTGGTGAAAGGACACTTGGATTTGCTCCTCTTTCATCTATAACTGCTTCAAACAACAAATTGTATGCAGAAAAAGCGGTTAAGATTGCACGACTGTCTATTTCTTATGTGTTGTGTTGTATTATTTGTGTTGTGTTGTATTATTTTGTCATTTTATGTTAACTGTTCTTTTGATGGCGGCGCGGGCACCCGCAGCGGCTCCTCTCTCTCCTGAGGAAAGAAATTTCATCTGTGCTGCATGTTGCACATGTAGCACATTTGACAATAAAGTTGACTTGAACTTGAACTTGAATATTAGAAATTTTGAATTAGAATTTTCTCAATTAAGAAGACTTACATTTTTGTGACCTGTGTTATATCTGACAATATTGGTGTATAATTGCTTTTACAGTCTAATTAGTATTTTGCCTTTTTCGGTCTGGCAAAGATGAGAAAAGTGGTTCAATTACCTTAAAGCAAGGCAATGTCTATTTTGAATACCAAGATAAGTTACCAAATGCTATTTCATGGCCCAAAAATGGCTAATGACTTCTGACACTAATTGTTAAGAAGCTATGGCAACATGTGATGCTTCTGTGTAAAAATATACTGCAGTATTTCAGCGTAGCGTGTCTTGCATGTTTGTAGACTGTTTTGTCTTTACAGGTTCAAAAATATAGTACAGTACTTGATTTTGTATGTACAACTTTTCTCTACATTCACATTAGAACACTGGTCCTTCAATTTCTATTGCACAGCTTTGGCCGGCACAGGCTAAAGATTTTTCTTTGCTTCTCTCTACAATTTTTTTAGGGATGTTTTAAAAGGATGTCATTAGCCTAGCCTCTGCATTTTTTTCACTTTTTCGATGAAACGATCTACAATACAGGAAAATTACTACACACAAAAATATGAGCACTTGACTAATCAGCTTTGAGACTTTGTTTCCTCCATTTTGTTTGTTCTTTCTCCTTCCTCGAGCCAAGTGAAAGCTTGTTTCAAGTCCTTCTTGAGTTAGTTAGTGTCAAACACTTATGTGAGTGTAAATATCGTTATGTATTGGGGGAAAAAAATCAAACTAATCAAAAAGCTTATGCTGGGCGTTTCCAATGGACACAGCAGAATTGCTGGCAGTAGGTTCAGACACCAGGTGTTTTGCAGGAATTGACCATAACTCCCGCAACAGTGTGGTATTTCCTCCACAATCTCTGTGTCTGAGATCACAGTTTGTATCTACAGCACAGAAACGTACTTTAAACTTGGTCTGCTTGGTTTGGGTCCGTTGTTGCTACAGTCTTGAATAGATTGGGGGAGGCAGAGGAGTTTGTGGTGGCTCTGTTTGGGGAACTGAAGAAGTTTCTCGAGGCTGGAGTCACATTGAGGGTCAACTTAGACCACGGTATTCCTTTGCCGGTAGGGAGGAGGCGGCAGAACTGGGCCAGATTTCAGGGAAAACTCAGACATGTATTCGGGGTTTTCAGCTACTGCCGGCCGTATGTGTCCATTCTGCTTGTAGTAGAGCTTAGCATTGGTGGACCCACTCTGGGTGCCGTCAGATGGTTTGGGCGGCAAGCTATGCTGCCAGTATTCCGGATTGTCAAAAGTTACCTTCAGCTTCTTCCCAGCGGCTTTACCTGCTGTCTGTCCACCATGTTTCAGCAGGCTGGCAGGCTGCAAGGCTGCGTGGGTCTGGTAGGCTGGCAGGCTGCCGTGCCCAATGGAGGCTGCGGTGGCCGGGACACCTGACTGGCACACCGAAGCCAGGGCAGTCGTTCCTGTTTGGCTCTGACCGGTGGAAACGCCACCGGGAATGCCAGCTTGTCCTGCAGGTTTGACGGTGTGGTGGGCGTGGAGGATGTGGGTCAGTGTACCGTGGTGGCAGGACATACCAGATGGTGACAGCTGAGCTATGGGGAGAGGGTAGTGGGGCAGGTTGGTCTGGGTGCTAAGCGGGAGGTGGGACCCTGAGGTGGTGACTGAGGCGGAAGAGGGAGGCTGGGAGGGAACGGGCAGACCGTTTCTTCGCAGGTTCTCTGCGGTGCTGTGGAAGGTGTTGAAGTAGAGGGGCTCGTTGATGTACTCGTCCTCTCCTTTGGGCTGACTGCTGGGTGTGCTGTGGTAGCCTGGGTTGTCCAACGCATGGATTTCCCCATTTTTATGCCGTGACACAAAGGGGTTTTCCTCAATCGGATTCAGGGATTCTGTAGCACACATCAGAAAAGAAGAAGGAAGGAAAGAAATAAAGGAGGAGATTTTGAAAGTATAAGGCAGATAAACTAGTAATATTGTCAGAAATTAAAACGGGGGGGAAAATGGATACAAAGCTGAAAGAAATGAGTATGAGATGAGTGTTAGAGAGCGAGAGAGAGAGAGAGAGAGAGAGAGAGAGAGAGAGAGAGAGAGGGGAAGAAGAAGAAAAGAGAGTTAGGTCACTTGCTAATGAGCAAAGAAGATGGAAGGGGACATGATAATGGTGATAATGGGAGCCACTCAGGACCAGACAGGCAACTTGCCAGAAGTTCTTTGGCACTGCAAACTCCATCTGCCGGGGGCTGAAATGCCAACAAAGGACCTCTCTTCGTTACTTCCAAGCGCTATTATAGCGGGGTGTGAAACCTATTGATTTTGCCCACTCTTGCGCTCCTTGACATCGCATCAGATGCATTATGCCTCAGGCCTTGTTATATTTTGAGAAGCTCAAAAATCAAAGGCATCAGCAGGAGAACAGGGTTGATGGGTTGAATTATGATCAGAGGCTGACATGCACCACCGTCAAATAGTGTTAATCCATGTGCAGAAATAAAATGTGGGAAAAAAAAAAGACTTATGAATTTACTACAAAAGATCACCTTTTCAGTAGTCTGCTATGAGAAAAGAAAAAGGTGTTGAGCTTATATTTCCTCAGCCTGCTTCTTGCAGATGGGCAGTATTTCCACATGAGACACTGCATACTTTCCTAATTTGCTTTAAATAATTTCCCAAATATTCTTTTTTTCACAAACTAAAAGCCCTCAACAGGCAATCCTTTGATTCTTATACTGGAGAGCGGCTGCTGAGTTGGCGGCCAGTGAGTCTGTTTCCCTCTTGATGTGTTTGATGTCTTTGCTGTACATCCTAGAATAAATTGCATCTGTCAAAGACGCACACTCTTTCGACCACACTTGACTGTCTTTTTAGTCAGGCAGTGCTTCCTTTGGAAAGCTGATCTGAGTTTTGCTATACCAAGACCGAAACTTCATCCTCGCTGTGTGTTTTTTGTCTCAGTACCTGAAAAGCTCTTGTCCTTCATGGGGGTCATGTATCCGTCCTCATCCTCATCCCTGAAAACCCTCTCGCCGAGAAAGATGGTGGGGTCAGCGCTGTACCTCTGTCCCGCGTTGTCTCCACTCCCTGCTTGGTTCAGATTCTTCTTCTGTACATTGCCATTGCAACGCTGGTCCTCCAGGGTGTGCCCCTGGCTTCCGGTGGCTTCCTGTTTCACACTGGCCTGGGCCCCTGACAGAAGACCGTCTGAAAGTTTTGGCCCTCCTTCCCTATAGCCAAACTTGTTCTGGGGAAGACAGGGTGAAGTAGAGGTGTGGGAGCGGGGATTAGGCAGGTTGACAGTAATATGAAATATATTTTCAATACATTAGTATTTACTTCAGGAACGTTTTTATGGTGATTCGACAAATTCATGAAAATGTTCCTGAATGAGGCTTCTATACAATAAGTAGAGCATTAAACCTACAGTACATTTAGATGTACAGTTTTCAAAAAAAAAAAAAAAAAAAAAGAACCCCGTTAGAACTGTGTGATACCTTTAACCTGTGCAGCTGCCAATCAAAAGTAAAATTCTGTGAAAAGTTCTGCGGGTGCCGTCATCAGCCTTAAGGGACCGTGAGGGGCAGCCAGGCAGTGCAACAATTCACACACCTGAGCCTCGGAAAAAGAACCGAAAACCCCACAAGAAAACAAAACATGACATGCGGAGCATAGGGTTTCCTGTGGAGCTCTGTTAGCTTGCTGCAGGCTATTTAACCCTGACCCACTCCTCTGCGCTCACACCAACTGCAAATGCTACACTAGTAATTACAGGAAGTGCAGCTACAAACAAAACAACAAGGGAGAGAACATTCCAGGGTTATATTGCTCTATCTATTCTTCTCCTCCTCCTTAAACCATCTCTGCTTTGTTCTTTGAAGAATTGTTTCAGACTCACTTATTGGCTCCTAGTTGTTACTGGATTGTATCTATCAAAGTAATATTGAGAAACACAAAGCGACACTTTCAAATGAAGCAGGAATCCTTTGACCGCAAATTGACAACTGAACATATCCATTGAACTTAGAGGCCAGAACTCACAAGATAAGCAAAATGAGAAACCAGTATGGTCGAATACACAACTGATCGCACAGCTCTGGAAAAGAGTGAGACTCATTCAGAGTCATCAGAATCTGACCAAGAAAGCTGCGTTGAATTGGAGAGACGACCGGGTCAGGACGGCTTTCAACGCCGAAACGTCATGGCTCCACTTCTTGCAGGCAAGTATGGCTGCAGGTGTAAGTTAATATGAGCAGTGTAACCCAAAAGACATTTTTGGATTGGATGCAGTTTGTCTTTGATAAACCATTAATTTTTTTTCTTTCGGACCAACACAGGTACACTTTAAGTCTGGGATGCCGGTGTGGCTTTACTTAAGATATTTATTGCGAGTTTTTCCTTTTTCTCTTGCAGGCATCAAAACACAAGTTGTACTGAAACGTAGGAATATGATTGCGCCAGATAACTGGACGTTATTGGTGTTTTTTTGTACAGTATGTAAATGTCAAGTGTTAAGGGTTGAGATGAGTTTTTAAAAAGAAATGTATTTCTGTGCTTTTGGGGACATATTTAATTGATGTTCCTGCATATTTGTCCTTGGGTGACATTAAAATAGTTCAATTTAGGGCAGTCTTAATGGATGTTTTTGAGGCTGATGCTAATTCTGATTATTTTTGGAAAGGGCTAATATCGGCTGATTTTATGTGAGGGCTGATTACCATGTTTTCTGCACTATAAGGCACATCGGATTATAGGGCGCATTGTCAGCGTTTGAGAAAATTGAATGCTTTTAGGTGCCATGTGCCTTTTAGTGCAGAAAATACGGTACTTGAATCATATTGAATCATCCTTGATGTTGGGATCGTTGCCCTGTGAAAAACTTTGCAACCGGACACCTCAGAATTTTGGTCAAAGATGAGAAAGAATGTAAAGCAGGTTTTATATGTTGGAGGAGGAGGCGTGGGGGAGTTGACACTAAAATTGTCATGAGACTATGTCGACTATGGTAAAAAGATTAGAGATCAGACTTTATATTTTTAAGAGGCGGGCTTACTCTGTTTGAGTCAACACGAGGTCTTGTTGGGTATGACGGATGAGCTGCATCAAAACTTCGGGGCACCAGGTATTCCTCAGCATCCATCAGGTCATCCAGATCCTCCTCATCTAGGAGGCTCTGGAAGAACTTGCTATCATTGGGGCTGGGCAGCTTCATCCGATCATCTCCCTGAAAAAGTCCCAGTTTTCAAAAAAGAGGGCCATACGTATGACTATGAAGCACGATAAATTATTATTAATAATAACGTAGCTCTGTTCTGTGTGAGCTCTGTTCATTCAAACCTACTTGGATGACCAGGTATCGTTGTGGGTCCCGGGCCATCCTGCAGAACTCAGCAGCAAGCTCCTTGAATTTGGGCCGACTGTCGGCATCAATCATCCAGCCTGGACAGGAACCAGAATGAAGAGCAGAGGGCTGATATTATCTGTTATCCTGATCATCTTCCAACACCAAATGGGCTGCACATTTGGGCCGGTGGCAGCCCATCTGGTCTTTGCCGGGAATGCCAGATTGCCAGCCTGAGCCCGATTGAGGGCCTCGCTCAAGGACAACCCAAAGTGGCAAATTAGGTAAGGGAGAAACAGGTTTCGTTGCGTTCGACCCACTTCTCCCTCCATGAGGCCACAGCTGGCATACACAAAGCAAACCCCTGAAGGTGAAGTGAAAGGCCAGCTGCTGTGTCCGTTCTACATCGGATTATAGGGCGCATTGTCAGCGTTTGAGAAAATTGAATGCTTTTAGGTGCCATGTGCCTTTTAGTGCAGAAAATACGGTACTTGAATCATATTGAATCATCCTTGATGTTGGGATCGTTGCCCTGTGAAAAACTTTGCAACCGGACACCTCAGAATTTTGGTCAAAGATGAGAAAGAATGTAAAGCAGGTTTTATATGTTGGAGGAGGAGGCGTGGGGGAGTTGACACTAAAATTGTCATGAGACTATGTCGACTATGGTAAAAAGATTAGAGATCAGACTTTATATTTTTAAGAGGCGGGCTTACTCTGTTTGAGTCAACACGAGGTCTTGTTGGGTATGACGGATGAGCTGCATCAAAACTTCGGGGCACCAGGTATTCCTCAGCATCCATCAGGTCATCCAGATCCTCCTCATCTAGGAGGCTCTGGAAGAACTTGCTATCATTGGGGCTGGGCAGCTTCATCCGATCATCTCCCTGAAAAAGTCCCAGTTTTCAAAAAAGAGGGCCATACGTATGACTATGAAGCACGATAAATTATTATTAATAATAACGTAGCTCTGTTCTGTGTGAGCTCTGTTCATTCAAACCTACTTGGATGACCAGGTATCGTTGTGGGTCCCGGGCCATCCTGCAGAACTCAGCAGCAAGCTCCTTGAATTTGGGCCGACTGTCGGCATCAATCATCCAGCCTGGACAGGAACCAGAATGAAGAGCAGAGGGCTGATATTATCTGTTATCCTGATCATCTTCCAACACCAAATGGGCTGCACATTTGGGCCGGTGGCAGCCCATCTGGTCTTTGCCGGGAATGCCAGATTGCCAGCCTGAGCCCGATTGAGGGCCTCGCTCAAGGACAACCCAAAGTGGCAAATTAGGTAAGGGAGAAACAGGTTTCGTTGCGTTCGACCCACTTCTCCCTCCATGAGGCCACAGCTGGCATACACAAAGCAAACCCCTGAAGGTGAAGTGAAAGGCCAGCTGCTGTGTCCGTTCTCATTAGACAGAAAGCACACACAGTTACTGACTTTGTTGGGTGTTTCTTAATTACATCTCTGGGAATGCTGATGGAGGGAGTGAGGTTCAGGGTGCTGCTGGCAGATAAACACAATTGTTTCAAATGTAATAATCAGGTCAGATGTAACAGATCCACCCGAAGGAATCTCTGTGGGTCACGAACCAATGCGGATCTGGTCCTTACAATAAAATGGGCCCAGACACGCATACATAAGATTATTACTTTTTATTCTCCACAAGCAGGCAGGGAGGAAGTAGAAGTCCTTTGGCATTGCTGTAAGGCTAAAAGGCTGCGGGGCAATGTTGCTTCTGAGCTGTCATAAGCCAATAGTGCTGCTTTTGCATCTGGTGAATAAATATTAGATAGTATGACATTTCCAATGAATTAACATTTTCATCTTGGGAATATGTTTTGATGTCATGCTCTGAGAGTCATATCATTTTTCTGTTGGTATTTCAAGTGCGAAAATAGAGAGTCGCTGGAGAGAAAAGTTCATGTCAGGTACTTGCTGCCAAGAGAAAAGTCACTCCACCATTATTGTGTGAGGCGACCACCAGGCAAGTGCGAAGTGAGGGACGGCCAAGCTGCTAATAGCTGGCAGGGCCCAAATCTTGGACTGGCTTTTGTAAATGTCTGACTACCTCCTGGAAATCTGGACTGGCAGATCCCTCTGAAGCCATGGACAACATCTCCCATGTTGTGAATTAAACCATGGGAGAATGTGGGCCAAAAGAAGCAATGCATGGTTTGGATCAAAGAAGCACTGGAGTTTGTGGTCCAAATGAAAAACGAAATGAGCTTGCATGGTGTGCACAGCCTTGCATCTGATCATTTTTATCGCATCATCCGACATTTCTCATGTCTGTTTCTTGAAAAACGAACCAAGAGTGGAGCGAGGCCCAAAGCCTGAATCAGTCCAGTACACTAGTCTGGAAGCAGACGAGCTGCATTTTATTCTTTCTGAAATGTGACTCTCTGGCCCTTACCAACGAGGTATTTTAGCACATTTTTCTAAAATGATACTTAATGGTGTTTTCTTACATTTGACCATGACCATGTAGACATCTATGGTGCAAATGGGTGGCTGCGGCAGCCGCTCTCCCTTCTCTAGGATGTCTGGGATCTCCCTCGTTGATATGCCGTCATATGGTTTGCCTCCAAACGTCATTAGCTCCCAGATGGTCACTCCTGATGGATGCAAGGGCAAAAAGAGACTCATCAATAGGACAGTGCAAGCGTAAATACAAACAACAAAAAGAGAACAAACGGGTTTCTGGGTTATTTCGCCCACGGGTGTGAGCATATGGAAGGCTGACATGAATAAAGATGATTAATCCATTTAGCTCCCCTGCACTCACCATAACTCCACACATCACTCTGATGGGTGAACTTCCTGTAGTGGATGCACTCAAGAGCCATCCATTTAACAGGCATCTGAGGAGGGAAACAGAGATTCGAAGGTGAGATGGGAAAAAAATACACCTATGTTGACACAGGATTATTTACAGCCTGAATTGCAGGTGATCTCATCTGCTTTAGCCTCAGTTGCCCAATCCTTTCAATGGCCGTTTGTGAGCTATTGACATATTGACGGTGCTTTCAGGCAGTGCCGCTTTGTTCAATATTACTCAAGTGTGGTGAGCGATTAGCTTCAACCTGAACCAGCAATTGTGAATCCTGCGTGTGCTTTTTAAGGTGCTAAATGAGATGGTGTTGGTCATTTGTCAAGATGGCGCCCGAGTAGGCAGCCGTCAGCAAGTGCTCTCATGAGCCTTGCTTTTTTTGTTGTTTTTGTGTTTGTTTTGTCACTTTGTGTTTGTTGTTACGTCGTGTGGACCTGATGTGGACTTTTTTCAGCATTTTTTGGCCACGACATTCATCAAGGAGGAGACTCTGTGCTTGGTGGTTGCGCCTTCTCGGCTGCATGGGTATACCAGCACTGTTTTTGACTGGTAGGAATGTCGGCGCCAGTTGCTGGACAGTCCCGGGGCGCTTGTGTCTTGTGCCTGTAATGGGCAGCATTTTTCACAGCCCCGCTTTGTTCAGCGGGGAGATCGGTGTTGTTGAACGGTCTGCGGCTGGATGGATGCATGGCTTGTGGGGGCGGCACATGGAAAAACTTCAACTAAACCGTTCTTAAATATACTGTTGGGATTAAAAATCTGTTGTCTGTCTCTTTTCTGAATGTTTACATCATCTTAAACAAAGTTGTTACTGGTGTAACCTGTTTTTTGACTATTTTGTGTAGATTTTTATAGTACGGGTCAAAATGACCCACAACATAATCAACGTGATTTTTTTTCAACATTAGATGAGGGTGAATTGTAGGGTAATAGATTAACGACATAGTAAATCTAAAAGTTTTTTTAAACCTTTTCTTAAATTAATAATTGAATCTTTTGAAGGTAAAGCTTCTTTATCAATTACAGCACAAAAATCAATGAATATTTTAATTGCCTTTCCAGCAGCTCCTATATTTTGTTGTTCTACTTGTTCCTTTCATAACTTTGCTGCTGTGTATTGGGAATTTCTCCATTGCGAGACTAATAAAGGTTTTCTTATCTTATCTTATCTTATTTGCCGCATATGAGCTAAACAGACGGCCTGTTTACAGCGGGCTGTGCGGGCCAGAACGGCCACAACAATTCCTTTTTAATAAAGACAACAAACCTGCAATTACACAAGCCTGCATGTGTCACACTTGGTTGTTTGGAATGAAAAGCTGTTCCTTCATTTGAATTCCAAATGCAAAATCTGATATCTGAGGTTTAATTCTTTATGAGATGTGTCATCAACGTGTCAACAATCTGGCATCCTAATAGCAAAAGAAACATTTTATAATGTTTAAACCAGATCCCATTTATTTTCTGTAACCAGACCCGAGAAAAGTATGTTCAATTCAACCAGATCATAAGAGAACCGACAACAATTTAACATTCATGACATTTTGAATGAAGATATGGCAAATGGACAATCTGAATTGGGATGAAAGTTGCTTACACACGATCGCTATGGAGCCTGCACATACTGCCGCCTTTGTGTTTAAATCAGACCAGATTAAGTAGTGGACATTTTATCCTTTCTTTTAACATGCCCATTGTGTGGCTCAACATGTTGGGAGCACGTAGGAAGAATGTTCAGTAGGATAAAAACTCTAGGCGGATGTAGCTGGAATTGTAAAAAGGAATTTGCACACAAACTTAACCTAGGTCGGAGAGATAATAAATCAAAAGCATTGTCACTTCTGGATGAGTACTTATTGTGCTTCTCTCTGGAAGATTCTTGTTTTCTCAGTCACCAACAACGATTTGGGCCTTTATTACAGTCAGTGATACATGGTCCACTTTTATCAAACATTTTTGTATGAGCTGTGTGCGGAAATGTGTGGATAAGGGTAAGCACAACAGACTTACACTGACCTTGCCCCCGTCTGCGTTGTATTCCTTCTCGTCCGCATCCAGCAGCCGTGCGAGGCCAAAGTCGGTGATCTTGATGTGATTGGGTGACTTCACTAGGACGTTGCGGGCAGCTAAGTCTCTGTGGACCAGTCGCCTTTCTTCCAGGTACATCATTCCCTGAGGGAAAAGAAGAAGCCAAACTATACGATCTCATGGAAACAATAATCACGATATAATGCACTTAAACTGAAAGCATCTGCATTGTCTTACCTGTGGCGTCTTCTCAAGACACCTGCACTGTATGTGCATGTTTAGGTTTAATCGATTCAGTCGGTGTGACTTTGCAAAGACTCAATTCAGTTGTTCTCACGATGACTGAGCAAGTACATCCAGTGTCTTTCAAATAGCTTCACATTGAAGATGTGGCGTGCAAAGCTTGTTTACACCAGAAAACAAACGTTAGACGGACAGAAGCAGGGATGCAGCCTCCATTTGTGGCTCAATGGGCTGTATGAATGACGCACACACAAAGAGCCTTTTGCCACACGAACAAACGAAACAGACCATTGCAGAGGGGTAAATTCGTGCATGCCTGACACATACATGTGTTCTTGGCTGAAGAAATCAGAGTGCATCCAGGCGAGGCCAACGGGGCCAATGAAAGTGCTTGAGCCAAGATGTGAAACAAGTTGACGCCACTTTGCAGGTGGATCAATAAAAACACCTCCACGAGGGGAGTGGTGGGAGACAGTCGTGCTCATCAGACAGCAAACACAGTCAGCTAAGCTTCTATTGGCGCATGAGACTCATCACTGACGGGGAAAAGACATGTGCGCACACGTCAAGCCATATTGTGTTGAGATGCCCGACGTGGCAAGCGAGATCGCACTGACTCTTCCCCAGACAAATGCGAGGATAAAATCGATCGACGGCTGGCCCACCGCGAGATGAACCCTCATCCATCATCTGCCCGGCCTTGCCGAGACAGACACACTGACAGGGACCACCTATGCTCCAAAGAAAGATATATTTCACCACTTGCAGCTCGCTTGTCCACCGTTCCCTGTTAGGAGGCTCACAATTATGAAGCCTCTTTCTTTGCCAAAATGTGCCCCATTACTGAAAGTGGATTTAAAATAAATTACGGCAAACGGAGCACGGGCAGGCGATCAATATCCATGTTGATTACAATAAGCCGGAAGACGACTGCGCCAAGCGATATTTATCCCCGATGCAGACATTGTGAGGAATTCGGAATCAATGGGCCACACAGTGCATTAATAGACTTCGACTAAACACGACGGGGCAATGAGGGGAGGCCACCGCACTGACAGCAAAATGTACAGCAGCTCAAGGAGCCAATTAACTTTCAGCCACTCTCGGCGGTAAACAGTGGCGTCCCAATAGAGCAGGGGTCTCAAACTCTCATGCTTGTTTTCCATCTCTCCCTGATTCAAATGATCAGGATCATCAACCGATGAGCCCACCGACACTGCCATTATTTGTCCTGATCATGGAACCACTTTGCTGAACGTGACACAGATATAGTCTCTCTTTTTCAGATTCCTTTCAAGTAAACTCATGTGTGCTAAACAATTTGGATTTGGAATGTATCGCTGTACAATGAAAATGAAGAATTGTTGATAGACCCTTCAAGAGGGAAATAAGATGAGTTTATGAAGCTACTTGTTAGCAGCACACTGCTGAGCTCTTTTGAAACGAACAAACTGCATCCTTTCTCCAGCTTAACGGCTGGAGAAAGGATACAGTGTGTTCCACTGACCTAATGGTGACCAAGCACGCAGGTAGAAAAATCAGGTTATTCTTTCCAACGGGGTTGATTTCTCTTTCTGAAGCTGGTACCACGCAAGGTCATGGGTGGCAAGCAACCGGCTGGCGCCTCCTCTCCGGTGAGGAGAAAAAATTGGAAAGATGAGTCTTGGTGAGGTGTAAAAGCATCCATGGAAACAAATTGGCACAGCAGGGAAAGAGATGCTATATAATAAACGTTGCCAAGTGGGGAGCTAAACCCTCCTCTTATCCCTGGGGTCAATTTGACCCCATTCAATGTTTAATCGTTCCAAAAATAATAATTGACTTATCAGTTTTTGTTCTATATTTCATTGCTTTTCCTTATTTGATGGGGACAACTGATTAAGCATAAAATTATCACAATGCTATGTTTTCAATGAACACATATTGCACGTAATGATGATCCTCAGGGGTCAAATTGAGCTGTTTTGACTGCTTTTTGTCAACTTGTCTGTGAGTTCGTGACCTAGTATCCCCACACCTATAGGTGCAGAGTTGATATATTACAGGGGGTGGGGACAATAACTATTTCTGCAACAACTTTGATAGTTTCCCCACAAGGACATTGGTAGTTCATGCGAAAAAAGGGATCAGCAAACATATAGAAGTTCGCATAACAGCCCTCTACCCAAATCATTCCACATTGTGCTCTGTTTGTACTGCAATCTGCGTGCTCTCTCACTTGAAAATGTCCTCTGGGAAAACGTTTACCGTCCGTGACGTTTTGGAATAGCTCTTTGCCAGTGAAAGTGATACAGAGGAGAATGCGTCCGAGACAGAGGATTGTGTTGAGGACCATGATTTTGAGGCATTCTCATCTGATGAATGAGACTTTTGACCCTCCTGTTGTCTCTCAACCATCAGCAGACACGATCCACTCCAATAATGGAAAGATCATATGATAATATTCCAGGCCCTCACGTGACTGTCAATGAGTGCTTGGCTGCATTTCGTGGACGCTGTCCATTTCGACAATAGCTAAGTAAACCTGCCAATATGGCATCAGATTTGGAAGGAGGACTTTTCTGGAGCAGCTGGGTAATGCACAGGTGAAATCTCAGACTGAGAGAAGAGGGTACATTACAAGAGCTGCTGCAGCGATTGTGGGTGACATACTGACAGAGACAAACACCCAAACTCCTCCATTGGTACAAACCGCGGGCGAGAAACGTGGCAAGAGTCACTCACTCACACACACACACACACACACACACACACACACACACACACACACACACACACACACACACACACACACACACAAGAGAGAAAAAAAAAAACAAACTCTACCACTACCGGTACCAAGCACGGCTAACAAAACAGGAAGGGTGAGTGAGACTTTATGAGTGAGACAAATACTGGTATGTGACAAAAAAAAAAAAGAAATAAAAATATGAAAACATGTTCATGACGAGAAGAGAGGTTCCCAACATTAATCAGTATGGTTTACTCTGTCAGAGTCATGAATGCGCATCCCAAATTAGAAAAGACTTGGATGAAAGATTTTCAAGACCGGAACTCTAAAACAGAGTTTTTGATCTGATGGTGGTGCTACAGTAAAGGTCATTTCACCACCAAAGCGAATAAGTTTGATCCTCTCGTGGCTATTAAGGTGGTCAGAAAATTTCAGATTTGAATGAAAACTTTTTAAACATGAAAATGTTTGATCTGATGGTGGCGCTAGGACAGGTCAACTTAGTGATAAATGTTACCATCAAGGGGGTATTTATGTTTTCAACAAATAATCAAAGTGCCTGACACAAAAAATGGGTCAACAGATTCCTGTACATCATTTTCTGAAGCCATATATCCCTGGTGTCAAATAGTCCCCAAGGGTAAAAATGTGTTGATAAGATTTGAGGATAATAGGAGGGTCAATTTGAACTTTGACTTTACTTTTTGAGCAAAAATGAATAGTTGTACGTTTTTGGACCGTGGGAGGAAGCCACATTGTTACTGCTTTAGCGAGAATTTACTCGCAAAGTTTCTTTTTTTCTATCACTCCTGCCAAGGCAACATAAAGCTAATAATGCGAGCTGATGCATGGCTATGCCTGCACAGTATCCATGAATGGCAGGATGCTTAATTTCAAACCAGGAGACGAGGCTGTGGTTTCCCCATCCATCTCCCTTTCACAGCCCTCCCCCTTCTGCGGACTCGAACAATGTGAGCAATATGAGCCTGTCTGCACGGCGAGGACTGGCACCGGTGCGATAAGCAACCGCACAACGGGACAGCCCAGGTGGCCCAGGTGGTCGTCTGTCACGTCCTGAGGACTTTACGTGCAATAGAACGGAAGGGAAGCCCACAGAGATGGTGAGCGTCGCAGTTTAGAAGTAATGCTAATTAGGTGTCGGGCAAAAATACTGTTACGAAAAATGTACAAATATGAGATTCGAAAAGCGCATGAGAGCAATTTTCAGAATATAGCAGAAGAGGGAAATAAGTTTTGAAAATGTGCTGTCCTGTCTGGTTTTATTTCCCTGAGCGCCAAAACGCTGGCTGGTTAATGAACTGTCGGTGAATGTGAGCTGTGGTTCTGCAGTGAAGGTTTCCGCCCATTTGCTCTGCAGTCACTCGACCTTGAGTCAGACAGCTAAGAAAAAAGAAAGCACCTATCAATCAAGCTAAGATAGGTATTTGACTGTAAAGCATTTAGCGACAGTACGGGCTGTGAGGGGGTCATGTAGAATATGTGTTTGTATTATTAGTCAGATGTAATCTCACCCAAGCGCTGAAGACTTTGCGGGGCACAAACATTCTTCCCAAATGGCGAAATGATGCAAATTTCCATGAGCCAATGTCGTGCCATTAAAGGAGAATATACATTTTGCAGATATAACGTCAATACATTTACAGTTACAAGTTGAACTTACATCACGATGAATTTGAAATGAAATATTACAAACAAGATATGATTCAAATGTAGAATCTACAAAAACTACAAATTCAGCTTTAACTTGAATTTTTTTCTAAAATTGTACCATTACATTTCATTGGCCATTTTAGAATTACAAAAGAACTGTGATTTTTGTGGACCCTAGTTTTCTCCTCTTGAACTTTGTCCAGGCTTTTTAAGGTTCATGACTCCATTTCAATCATCAAATTTTTTTTTCAACATTGATGTCCTTATGGTAAAGTATATTTATACGCGATAAATTCATTCATTCATTCATTTTCCGATCGGCTTTATCCTCGCAAGGATGGCAGGGGGTGCTGGAGCCTATCCCAGCTGTCTTCGGGCAGTAGGCGGGGGACACCATGACCCGGTTGCCAACCAATCGCAGGGCGACTCAATAAATGTTTTATATATATATATATATTAGGGTGGTCCACATTTTCATGGCAAAAAAAAAAGTTTGTCGGATTCGTCGGGCCGGGTCGGAATTCTTGTCGATACTATGGTACAAGGTTCTGTGCAAAATTTCATTCCGATCTGATGATATTTTCCCGTCCCGCAAAGCGGCCAAAGTTTCCACCATAACAACTGGTCTCAATAGGGTGAACATGTGTATTTTAACCGTGTATTTTGCCATGCGTGACACTGGCTGGGCTGAATGTTGCCCGAACGATCACCTCCTGACTAACTAACCATTCCATCGCTGCTCTCAGCAGCCGGAGACAAACTCAAACGCACGCCTAACACACAACGGTCACCTACTGGCGAGCTAATATCTTTCAATTGAAGTCGAGAATCGCCGGAATTCTTACTGGACGCTGAGCTGAGGACGCTTTTCGACATCGAAAAAAAAAAAAAAAAA
>NW_017805983.1:887825-892708 GCF_001891065.2 Hippocampus comes | reverse complement strand
ATATGTCCATTATGTCCAATGTAAAACATTACTTTTTGTTTTTGTCGGATCGATTAATCAAAAACCGAGGTCGAACTGAACATTATGCACACTACATCCATTTGGCGAGACTCAACAATATTTGGCCAGCTGACATAATTGCAGTATTTTTTTAATACTTGATCGAAAAACCTTTGCAATGAGTGCCTGACTTCCGGAGCCCAGAGACATCCCACCCTGTAAGTTTCCTCTCATGAGACGCTTTGCCAGTGGAGGACATCGATGGATTCCAGACTACAAGCACTCATTGACTACATATGATTTTTCTGCCAGCACTAAAAATGATGGTTATATTTATAACTATGACACTAGTTCAAACACCAGTAAGCCTGTAAAAATGGTACTCATTTCATATTTATTTATTTATTTATTCCTAGTCCACTGAGGTGTTGTGTTTGAAGACAAAATCTCGGTCAGTGTCCACACTTTTGCGGACTTAACTGTAATCGCCCTTGCTGGTTGAACACTGGCATTGTAACCAAACATTAATTAAGAGTCCTCCCGTCAGATCCCATGAGGCTGCAGTTAACCACCAGTGGTGCGGACGGAAATGACGGGTTTCACCGACAGCTCAGCAGCCGCTCAGCCCCGTGGGGTGAGGAGAGGACGCTCTTCGTTGGAATCGACTAAGCACCGTCGGGTTTGCCACGTTCAATCTTCTCAGTCATGCCTGTAATTTGTCTGCTGCATGCTGTGAGACTGAGCGGTTATAATTCTTAATCACCTTGACTAATTTTCACTGTGAGACAAGATGAAGGAGAGGTTCCTATCTTGCCGTTTTGTCAATTGCATCCGCCATGCGCGACTGGCATGAGAGGGAGAGCGGCACAAGGGGGCGTGACTGATGAGGATTCTAAAGGCCCATGATTGACACTGTGGTAATGAAACACAGGTAACTAATTACAAATAAATGGTTAGTCAAATACAGTAGCTAGGATAGAAAGTGATCACATCCCTATTTTGGATGTAAAATATCAAGCATCATTTTTTTTTCAAATTAGATTATTCTTAATATCAAAAAATATATATATTAGTTTTGGAAAATCATAGCCATGTCACCAATTGTGAATGCAGAGACTATTGATGAACTTCTGGATAGATTCACCTGGAAAATCTCAAAAGTACAAAAAAGTAAAACCATTTCATGGCAACCTAAAACGCCTTGGAGTTGCACTATGAGCAAAATTGCTTTCAAATCAAAGGAAAGCGCAGTATAGGCAGAGAAAAAAAAACAAGTCCAAGTTCATTTTGACCTGTACAGACAATGTCTTTAAAATTTTAACAAAGAGTTAGTAAAAGCTACACAACACTTTTCTGAAATCAACCGCAACAATACACACACTATTTGCTGTGGTTGACACAATCACAAATCCCCAAAAAATCAAATAGCACCAACTCCTCTCAACGAATAAATGCACTGAATTTGCTTGCTACTTTGTTGAAAAAGTCCAATCCATCCAGTCAAACAGCACCACAAACTAGCAACATTAAAAAAATGATGCAGCACTTAGACACACCTCTGAATAATTCAAATCCCATGACAATATTGGATGCAATGGATCAAAAATCTATCATAGATTTGGTTCCGCAGTTGACATCATCAGCTCGCTGTCTTGACTATTGTGAAATCTGTTCAAACGGAGTTACAGTAAATAATGAACTGCTCAGTTCAGTCAGGCGAGTTTTCTCAACCTCTGAAAGTGGCCACAGTCAAGTGCTGCTCATCTCTTTGTTGTTAGCAAATAATAGACCATCTCAGACCTTCCCTTCTTATCCAAGATCGCCGAGAAAGTGTAAACTCAGCAAACTCTTGAACTCAAGCAGACTTTTTGATCAATTCCGATCAGGATTCCAACCCCATCGAAATGGGTCTTCATAAAGCACGACATGACATAAGATTGAACTCTGATGCAGGAAAGGTCTCAGTGCAGGTTTGATACACTTCATCATAAAATACTGATCATAAAATACTGTAGGGAACTTGTGTGGGATTAAACGGAACGGTCCTAAATGAGTTCAGGTGCTATTTAGAGGAGAGGGGTTACTTTATGACTGTTGGAAGTTTTGACTGATTGAATAGCCATGACATGTGGGGTCCCTCAAGGATTAGTCCTCTGACCCATTCTATTCAGTTTGTATGTGTTAAGTTTGCGTCAAATGCTTCGCCAATGTTGGTTTGAAACGTTATACAGATGAAGCAGAGCAATATTTATAAATGTCCCCAAATGACTTCAGTCCAATTTACATATTATGTCACTGTCTAGATCAAATTAACAATTGGATGAACCAACATTTCCTTCAACTAAACCAAAACAAAATAGTGATAATTGTTTTCAGCAAGAAAGAAAATAGGATTGCTGTTGGAAAACACCTGGAGTCACTGTCTTTAGAAACCAAAGACCGAATCCGAAAACTTGGGTACTTATAGGCTCACACGTGAATTTCAGCAATCATAAAATCAATCACTAAAACAGTGCTTTTACCAGCTGAAAAACACATCCAGAAAAAGGGTTGTAGGCTCCAAGCAGGCCAGGAGAGAAACTTCCATGCTTTTACAAACACCTTTTGGGCAGATACAAGCACTTGAAACTCAGATTGCCAAATTGCACAGCTTTCTCCAGGTCACCTGTTCACTCTTTGAGACCTCACCTCCATATTGTGACCACTGAAAAAACTTCTAGGTTGTACACATGTATAGATACGCAAACCTCATGATAAGCAGATTAAAAAAAAATGAAACAAAGATAATAGCAGGAGAATATCTAAACTAAAAATCCAGCCGCTGCCATTCATCTGCATGCGCGCACAGACGTGTGTCTAATGAGCCTCTGCTGCATGCACCATCGGTAATGGCTGTGCAGGGAGAGAGGTGACCGATCCAATCAGGCATTCTTACCCAGTAGATCTGGCAGTCAAATCCCTCCCCTTACGCATCCTTGAGCACTGCTGATCCTTACAGATAATTAGAAAGACCCAGGGGGCTTATCCCTCCTCTGCCCGTTCTCCCCATCACCTCTCCCTGAGCCCACTTCCCTCATTTTGTTGCATCAGCAGGGACACATACTCCTGGGGAGCCCGATATGTGTGTGCGGGTGTGCGTGTCTCGGTCTCGACGACGTGGCTTGCACGGTTTGCTAAGCAGGATGCCGTTCCTGACAAACTCTCTGTTGCAAAGAATTATGGGAGTGCTTTATAATGAAGTCTGGTGAAAATGAATCGCTGAACATCAGTCCTGTCTGGCCCCGTGTCGGCCTTAAATTCCTACTCTATAAATAAGAAGTAGTATAAAAAAAAAAGGAGGGTCAAGAATAAATAAATAAAAAAGCATTCTACAGGCACATAATTTTTTTTCAGTCAATCAATAAGGGATGCTTGCACTGCTGTAAGTTGTCAGTGTACACTTAAAATAACACATTTAATTTAGTTCACAAGGTTTTATTTAGTGCAATGCCTCATTATTTTTGGGCTCGGAAGAATTAGCGGAACAGTGGAGCGTATTTTTTTCCCTCTTACATCTCAGACCCATTTAGCAATTACTCACACCTCTACTACATATATAAATGGACGCCGCAGACACAAGTCATGTCGCTCCCCACTTAGCTAATCATAACTGCCATTCAACATCCACACAAATGTCTTCATTACTCAGAGTCAATAGCTTTTACTACAGCATGCATTATTTATACCTGCCAGAATGCAACCGGGCCACTATCATGCACAAACACCAACACTTTTAAATATTTATATTAATTTGCGTTTATGGATATGCTGAATAAAGACAAATCATTTAGAATCAGTACTTACCTGCAGGCCTCCTACAGGCTGAATGGCATGCAGAGAAATGCATGGTGATAAAACCCCATGCACTGTGTGGGACCTCTTTGAAGGTCAGATCCAGATATCGTCTTTTTTTTTGCTCCTGATTTCAGGCCCTCCAAAAACCCCATATGGGTCGGCCTCAAGTACTGGTGGTCTGCGAATCAATCATGCAGAGATATGTTTGCTCAACACGAAGGCAGCCGGGAAGTAGCAGGGAAATAAATGACACCGGGAGAACTAGATTAAAGCTTGGCCAGATTGGAGAGCGTGGGGTGCAAGCGAAATGTTGGAGGGCGATCTGCGGAATCGCTGCAGGATCTACACAGGCGCATTTGGGTAGATCAAGCTGATACTTTCTCCTTTAAGAGAAGGTGACTGCTGATTCTGCTAAATAAATTCTCTCTGTGTCTTGTTTTCTCATTTTGACACAGCCGAATGCATGCCGAATAAATATAAATTGTCGCAACATTGCTTATGCAGCCTCTCATTAATATTTTACCACAATGCAGTACTGGACTGCATCAGGCTTGTCTCAGGGAAGGTCAATATTTGGAACCATCATTAGCCCTGTCAATCAGCAAAACACCACCCAGCACGGAGCAGCTCTGCTTGTCAAGAGGGGCTGGGAGGGAGTCCTGCAGGGCATGTTGTGCACATGTCAGCTAGCCGCTAGGAGAGTTCTCACCAATCTTGCTCCCCTTCCATGACCTCAATGACGACGGTCACGACTCACCATCACGGCACTTCCGATTCAAAGTCGTATGATCGAAAGCCTGACAGGCTGTGGCGGAGGAACACGGAGAGCCACAGCCGGAGGACAACCAAATTAAATGACTCCCCCAGCCCTTTGGCCCATTTGGCCAAAACCCCTTTTTTTTTTCTAAAATCTAGGGACTGATTTGTTCATTTAAATACATGGCAAATCGAATGATGTCATTTGTAATCCAAAAGCCAAGTGAAAAATTACTAAGCGGACAACAGAATCAACAAATGAATTGATGGCTGGTTAAATTTTATGCATTGAC
>NW_017805983.1:842826-887784 GCF_001891065.2 Hippocampus comes | reverse complement strand
CACACACACACACACACACACACACACATTTGATGGTGCATGGTGTATCCCGGGGAATGTTTAAAGGTCACATTTTGACTTCTTTTAAATGGAGCACTTGGCCTCACTGGGAAAAGAGATGGGAGGTGTATTTACAGGTGAGGAAAGAAAAGAACAAACTAATAAGTAAAAACAAATTGAAACCGACTGAACTATGCGACATTATGTGTGTACGCTGATGCAAGTGTCAGTCAGTGTGCGAGTGTGTGCAAGTGTGGCAGCGAGGCAGCTCTGAGTGTGGCTGTAGATTAATGACAGCCATTATCTCAATGCCCAAAACACTCAGTGATAGAGAGTCTGTGCCTGGCGACGGGCCGGAGCCAATCTATTTGCGGCACAGTGGTCACCTGGCCGGGTCAGAGCCCACATGTGGCTGCTGTTTGTGCAGTTTTTGTGTCGCAGGCTCGGGTAGGGGTGGCCGCTGGAAAAAAAAAAGATCTTTCCCCTGGGGAAAACATCTATCCATCTATCCATCCATGCATTTTCTAATCTGCTTATTCTCATAAGGATCGCAGGCATTCTGGAGCCTTTCCCAGCTGTCTTCGGGCAGTAGGCGGGGGACACCCTCAGCTGGTTTCCAGCCAATCGCAGGGCACACATCGACGAACAACCATTCACATTCACAATCACATCTAGGGACAATTTAGAGCAGGGGGCCACATACGGCCTCGGTCGATGTCAAGTGGGCCGGACCATTAAAATTATACCATACTCTGCTATGAATAACCAAAATAATGACTTTCCTTTGTTTTGGTCAAAACAAAGGCACAAAACTTTAACAAATAATTGTTACTGAAAAATATAGTATTGCACTTCAAGATTAAATGAGATTTATAAAGAAAGGAATTTTTAAACCATTTACACATGTGCATATAAAATCCAAATGTAATCCCCGTCTACACCTTAAAAACTAAGGAGAGTGCTATTAAATGTGTAAAGAAGAAAGTATTCACATGTCGTTGATAGCATCTGCTGTGTTGGGTCTGGCTCAGTGACAGACTGAGACTGCTGTTGTCTTCTTCTCTGATCAAAACAATGTTGTCCCCCTAGCGGATACTCCATGAATTGCACCCTCTTAAAAATATCCATGTCTTTTATGCATTTTTTTCACTTTTAAATGATCCTGCGGGCCTGATTGAACCTCCTTGGGAGCCAGTTCCGGCCCGCTAGCCGTATGTTTGATTTAGAGTGTTCCATCAACCTGCCATGCATGTTTTTGGACTGTAGGAGGAAACTGGAGAACCCGGAGAAAACCCACACAGTCACGGGGAGAAGATGCAAATGCCACACAGGAAAGCCGGAGCCGGAATCCAACCCTGCACCTTTGCACTGTGAGGCCGACGCGCTAACCAAGTCCGCCACCGGGCCGCCTCCTGGGAAAATAATGTCTCTAAATTTGTTTAAGTACACGTTAGCTCAGATTGTCCTTTTTGAAAACATTGCAAAGGATTTACTGATGGAGTTTTGACAAGCGAAATATATTCACCCATGCGTATCCGAGGCCCCCGGCCTTGTAATCTAGTCAGAATGTGTGGATTTGAGTGTGTGAATGGTTGTCAGGCTAGTGCCCTGTGAATGACTAGTGACCAGTCCTGGTTGTAGTCAGCCTTTCACTCAGAGTCAGCTGGGATAGACTCCAGCTTTCTCTGAACAAAAAAGACATTGATCATTGATACATACTGCTTCACTCAAAGTGAGGTCATGAAGTAGTGATAACAGCACACAACCGTACGTTTTTTTCCCCATTGGCTAATTTTTTGATGCTGCAGTGGCTTTCCAAGGTGAAAAAGAAAAGGAGCCGTACTGATTCCACTGGCTCGCTGTATGTAATTTGTTCAATAAAAAGTCAGTGAAGTCCAATCAGTCGGGCAGTGCAGGGTAGCTTCATGCACAACAAGTCACAAAAAATGAGTTGCCATCATGCGGTCAACTCTCTCACGATCTTACTCTCCCCCATCAAGGGAGCAACAATTGAATCCAATTAGAGCAGTAAGTACCTGCCTAAGTATCCCTCTCTTCAAGCACTTAAGATTCATTTGTTGTGAGGGGAATCAAGGGTTAAGCCCTCCCACACACACCTCATCAAACCTATCCACTCATCACTGATTCGGAAGAACTGCTATGTCCGACCCAACAAAGATGGCAAAATCAATCTCAGTTGTCTTGCTTGATGAAGTAAAAAAGGTGCCATGTCTTTGGATACCAGAAATTATTCTGTATCTTTCTTCACCTGGCATTGATGTCAGTCGAACCAATAGATGCTGATCTAGCTTTTTTATGCACTGGGTGTGATGGTTGGATGGGGGTGGCTGCCAGCTATTCATAGTGACTGAGAGCTTCTTTGTTCCCACAGTTGACTTCTGTGCAGGCAGCGTGGGATCAAATCTATTATTTTTGCTGTAGGGTTAAAAAAACCCCAAAAACATTGGTTTGAGTTGTTTTGGGTTTCTCTTAGCATCTTGGAGAGGAAAAGGTCAAATCCATCAGGTGCGTGATTTTAAAAGAAAAGGAAAGAACAGGAGGAAAATCCAGCAAGGATACAGGTAGGTATGAACACCCCTTTAACATTAACCATAGTGTCATGTTTCTGTTACAGATAGTGTGTTATTATCTTATCTTGCAAACTTATCATCATCAGAATTATCATCATCATCATCATCATCATTATTATTATTATTATTATTATTATTATTATTAATGTCATGATCCTGTTCTTGTGTTTCTCCATTGGGTGACAGAGGAGGGCCGTCCTTCCAGCTTGCACACCTGCTGCCAATTTAATAAGCTAACTATTTAAGGACTCCCATGTTGTCATGTCTCTGTTCGATAATTCGCCTTGCTCACAACTGTCACCAAGTGTTGAAATCGTCTCGACGTTCCATGTTCTTGCTCTGTTTTTTTGTTCGCGCTAGGTTTTCTCCAGTTACTGTTGTAAGTAGTTTTTCGTAGAAGTCATGTTTTTTGTATTATATACATTGGAGTTTCTTCTTGTCTATTTATTGACAAGCAAATTCTGCTGATGTTTTTATCCTTGCCTTTTTTGCAGGTGTTTTTGGTTGTCTCGTTTTCCCTTCTGTTGGACCAACATTCTTTGTTGAACTTTGTGAGTCTTGCGACCTATTTTTGTTAATAAACCTTTTTTGTCAATTTTTTCTGAGTTCACGTTTCTGGAGTCCAATTCTGTCTGAAGCTTTCTGTAAACCTGACAATTATTATTATTATCATTATTAATTTATTATGATACAGAGTTGCTCTGTTATTATGAAATACAATTCACTATTTTCAAGAAAATCAATGCACGTGTGTGTGGTTTCTTGCTTGGCCACTGGTTGGATGTCTAAACCAGAGGCGATTGCTCTAAGACTGCAAGGGAAGCTCAGCTTCCCCTAAAATGTCCAAAAATAAGTGATCAAATACATGTGTGTACATACAATTGTGTGTACATGTCATTGACTAAAAATGCGCTACAACGCGCTCAACTTTTTTCCGAATCAGCTTCTTATTACTGGTTACGACGCGACTCTCTTCTCATTCATTCCAGCAGCTTCATTGCGCTTTAAACTGTGTGGACGCTGAGCGTCTACAGCGCGGACGCTGGGCGTCTAGAGAGATCAAATTAGGTTGTCCCATTGCATTGAAACGAGACGAGTCGTTGGATAAATGCTGGTTTTGTCCCGTCCACCGGACGCTCAGCGTCTCTGGGAGTCTATGGAAAGTGGGCATGCAGAAGCTCAGCTTTTCTTCATGATGATTGGATGATCTCGCTGAGCCTGAATCCGTTTTGATTGACAGCAAAATGAGCCAATGATCTTATGGTGAAGGCATCCTTTTCATTTTTTTGAAAAGGAACGGAGAGTAGAATTCACGTATAAATAAACTGACACATTTTCTGTTGTAGGCCAAAATTGAGCTTTCCCTCCTTGACAGACCAGCATCCGCCACTGGTCTAAACTCATCTTCAGATTTGGGGGTTGCCGGTGAAGTTCACACCAGTACAAGGTGTAGCCAACATGAAAACCAGACGTGTCTGTGTTTTCACCCATGGACCAACAATTGTGAAGCTGAGAGATGTGAAACAAACAAGAGCATTTGCACAGTGACCATAGCAAGTATTGATCAGTTCTTCAGGTACCTTTGACAAAATTTGATGCAAATACAATCCACACACTTTTCCTTCTCAATTGTAGTCACCCACCTTTGCGATTTGGACGCACCAGTTGAGCAGCAGCTGTGACCCGATGTTGTCCTTATGCTCATGCACGTAGTCGAGGAGGCAGCCATGTGGCATGAGTTGGGTGACCAGCTGGATGGTGGGGCTCAGGCACACTCCTAGTAGGCGCACCAGGTGGGGATGCTCCATGCTGGCCATAATCAGCGCCTCCTGAGTGAAAGACAAAAAGGAACTAAGAGCTCCATCTGGGATATATCTGGGTACTCTGATTCCGCTCACAGGTTGTAGTTTTGGAGACCTGACACGCTGTTAGAGTCATGACGTCTATTTGTCAACAACATCGGCTTCTGTTTTCATCGCACAACTCAGTGCCTGTCCATGTATCTATTATGCATGAACACTTGTGTACTATATTCCAAGGGTAGGTGGATATGGATGCATAAATGAAGACGGGTTACTGACTAAATTTGCATGCAGCATCTGCCTGTGGAGTATTCTCACAGTTCAAGAAAACACTGCAGAAAGCCTCTTCAAAGCAGCAGAGACACAACCTTTTCCGTCTACATTTCACACAGAGTTTCATAAATATTGCACCAGCACAATTAAATGTAGGCCATGGCAGATCTGAATGAGACTGGCACACCTTGCAACTCACGGTAGTGCACACGTAGATGAGGTGCCACTTTGAATATAGAATTTCAGAGGGAGCTTGGCAGGAATGTGAGACGCAGTAGATTAATTCTAAACAGCAGGGGTGCCGCAGGCCAGAGAAACGCCTTGGTTTCAAAGAGGTGCCACTTCAGGACCACTTCATAGAACCGCCCAAGTGTTTTGCAGCTCCAAGCACCCCCAAATTAGGTACACAGCAAGGAAGGAAAAAAGTAAGAGTGAAAGAAGACAAAAAAAAAAAATTGGTACTGCTATCAAAGGTTCATTGAGTCGTAGTAAACTCTTGCTCTCTAATCCAGTGTGTGTATGTGTGTGTGTGTGTGTGTGTGTGTGTGTGTTGTGAGTGTGGGTGTGTGTGGGTGTGTGGGTGTGGGGTTGTGTGTGTGTGTGTGTGAGAGAGAGAGAGAGTGTGTATGAAGGTGTGCCCAGGAGTGCAGCCGTGTTTTGCTCTTTCTCCCATTTTACTGAACATTCCGTGGCAGCCAGATGACCCCATTTTCCCATCCAACTCTCACACACACACACACACACACACACACACACACACACACACACACACACACACACACACTTACATATGACTGCATCCAAAGACATTGAATATGTGCCCTATTAATCTCCTCTCTATATGTGCAGTTTGCATAAACTTAAATAATAAACCTTGTCACTCACATTCGCATATCTGCCACGATTGCAAATTACGCTACCCCTGCTGCCATTACCTGGGGAACATTTTGTTTTTGTTGTGGTGTGTGTGTGTGCGTGCGCGCGCGTATGGGTGTGTGCGGGTGTGTGTGTATGTGTGTGCTTCGAGAAAACACTCCAGTGGCTAGCTTCTTAGTGGCGAGGCGTGAGCCTGCCTTTAGATTGCTGTTTAACAAGCTGACAGAGCGAGCATATTGGCTCTGGATGGACGCAGAATCCCGCTGGGAGAAACAGGAGAAAAAGAGAGGCATAGGGTAAAAGAAAGGAGAGGCAGGAGGTGAAGAGAACCCTAGACTCCAAAATGGGAGCAGTGAAATCAAGAGAGTGTGAAGAGAAAAACTGGTTAAAAGAGAGAGGAAAAGTGAGGTGGGAAGGGGTGATAAAAACAAAAAGTTCTCTAGCCTGGCTGGACTCCAGCGCAGCCACACATCATAAACAAGTGGTGTTTTTAATAGTCTCATCCAGTCTTGGCAGTTCATTTTTATCCCAGAGATGCTACTTTCATTAAAATTTATAGCCAAGTGTGCAATCCGACAAAGTGGCAGGCGACAGGAATACGCACGTCCATGAACTCCACATTGGCTTTGGGGCCCGTGGCCTCGTTGAGGATTTTAATAGCCACTGGGATCTTCACCGTCTCACCTTCTGGGACCCAGATGCCCTAGAAAATAAAGAAATTTGTTTAAATCCGATGACTCTGGATCTCAATCAACACAGTAGACAAATCAACTGCTGCGATTTCAATTTTGGGCTCCTGGCTGACGTACCTTGTAGACTGTCCCAAAAGCCCCGGAGCCCAAAATCTTGACGCTCTTCAACTCTGTCTCCTTCAGGATGCGAAGCTGAGCTTGGTTGGGGGCGGTTCCGCTCGGCGTCAGGGGCTCTACCAGCTGATAAAACACACAGATGGTAGAAAGTCAAACTTTTTATCTTACGGTAACATGACATCGCTCATTGCGAAAAGCTGCAGGTGTCCATTTTTAATTGCCAATCAAAAATGTTCCACTTGCGCTATGAATGCAAAACAACACATTTAGACATGCAACATGTCGAGGGTGTTACATTTGACATGTGGTGTGCAGCAATAATGAGTGCCAAATGATAATAAGACACCATTCAAAATCTGTGACGTTCCCACCCTGATACAGACGATTTTGAAACTCGCGTACAAATTTCGCACACATTCTGCAGTACAAATATTTCTAGGGTGTGAACATTTGCGACATTGATGGGAGCATGCCCATGCTGAAAAAAAATCTGTCCGGTGTCAGCTGCTAGCACAGCAAACAAACGAATCATATCCCACCAGCTGTGCACATACCAAATCATTCTGTGCCAATGTTTACGACGAGCTCCCTTGGCTCCACTTGGCATCCAGTGAAAAGTGACACCGAGCCGCATTCCGGCAGCTGGTCAGCCATGCGCCTCGCCACTCCACAAAACCTCAGACTCTTAATCTAAAGAAGCAGGGCTTCACCTGTAACTGAGCTAACCCGGGCAAGTAAGAGCCAGGCAGAAATCCAACCAGACAGCAAATAGAACAGCCGTACTCACAAATATTGGCAAAGCTGTATCGACATCTAGCAGCCACCCAAACGGAAGCTCATATCGAAGCACAAAACACACATCCCTGCACACAAGAAGTCAATGTGTCTGATCGATGCGCGTCTTAATGAGCCTATCGGAGCCAGAGTGTGCTGTGGTTTATCAGCGACATAATCACGCCGCTCAACCACGGCCATCAAACAATATAATGAGAACATACATCAGGTGGTCAGCCTCTCAAACACTCACTCGAGGTGACATAAAACCATCACCGCAAGAAGAGCTGTGAAAACGCCGGCTGCCTGCAGCCCACTGCACACAAGATGAGTTCGCCGGCAGCCTGCCAGTGATGTTTTGCTTCATGGATTCGGCCCCTCTAGCAGAGGCCCATTGTGATGTCACTGCAGGAAGTAGGTTCGCGGGCCGAGCTGGGGGAAAACCAACTTGACCAATTGGGGGTCGCAATAGACCTCTTAGCTCAACTTGAATTGTAAATCTTCCTCTGACTAGTTAAATTCTAAATCTATTCTGTGCTTCAAACTTTGTAGAAACAGTCTTTTTCTTTTTCACCGCGATTGTGTTCCACTCCTGCCTGTTTCAACAGCTCCAGCTCACTGTTGATCTTTTTTTTTCTTGTCGATTTTTTGCCTCATTTGTTTATATTTTTGGAGCTCGATGTGTTTCTTTTGCTTTCAAAACACGGAGATGCAGTTTGGGCTGGCACAGGATTCCCGTGTTTGCAGTTGGGAGCAGCTGGTGGCGCCTCGTGCAAACGCTACTACTACGCTCTTGTGAGCTGAGGAGGACACGAGGGTGTTGGGAATGGAATGGTGTGTCGAGTAGATGATGTCTGGCCGGCCTCTCATCTGTTATCGTGGGATTGTTAGTCCCAATACGGACAAGCTGACGGCAGAGTGCATTTTACAGAGTTGTTTTTTTGTTTCCCGTATCCACGGTTGCTACTGAAATTATGCAAATGTCCCCATTGTGGGACGAATCAAGGTTATCCTATTGAAACAAGGCAAAGGCATGCTTGGATGAGATTGATGTGGAGTATTACGACGATGACCTCAACCCCATCAAACAATGTCTCCCAAGCAGTCAACGCCGTTTCCACTTTCAGCTGTGGGTCTATCACTCCATATTAAAACTGAGTCCAGATTTTTCTTCGGCACCTGCGGATTTACCAATTCACAGAGGTTTTATTTATTTTTATTTTTTTTTTTCATAGCTTTTTATTTAATATTTTAGTTCTTTTTGTTGGGGAAGCCAATGTACCATTAGTGGAAAACACTTTGGAGGTTTATCAGTGTTTCGTAAAGATTTTTTGGGGGTCAAAATTTTCTTCTTTTTTTCCCCAATGTATTTGGATGGTCATCAATTATACCCAGATTTTTACTATTCACGAGCCAGGGCAGCGAATTTTTTTCATGAGTATCAGTTAGCTTATTTTGTTACACCTAAACTACAATTGGAGTACAGCATGGAAAAAAGTCTTGTTTGACTTGTTTTCAGTCATCCGTTGTCACTTGCCTCATGCATCTGTCATTTGTCATGTAACATAATGGGTGAGCAGTGAACACAATTTTTGTTTGTTTGTTTGTGGCGGCATTCATCCTGGGCGGATTGAGCCGGCTTCTTCCTTGGCTCGCACAACGTCCCTGATCATGGGGGCCCAAGCGCAGCGATCCTGTGCCAGGTCAACCGACAGCCTCAGCCAGTCCTTGTTCCACCGTCGCAGACCCACCACCTGGGGGCCGGAAAGGTACGCGTGGTCTTCTTTCATCGTGGTGGCACAGTTCTTGACTTGTCCACCACGCCGCTTGCGCCAGGTTGGCGAAGGAGCAGGAAGGAGAACATCCGTGATCGGCTCGGCCTCCTGGTGGCGTGCCGCATGTCTGAACCAACGGAGTCGGCGTCGCAGGAGAATCACTGGTAAGGGACGAAGGTGCAGGCAGCGGCGAAGGTCGGCAGTAGGGACCCGGTCCCATCGGCGGAGGCGGAGGATACGGCGGAGGCAACCGTTGTCGAAGACTTCCAGCTTGCGCTGGTCGACCACTCTCAAAGGCAAAGTCTCACAGCCTTAAAGGAGGATGGTCCGCACGATCGCTTGGTAGACACGCCCCTTCGTCACCGCCGAGATCTTGCGCCGACCCCACAGGTGGTGTTGTAGGCGCACAAAGGCGGATCTGGTGGCCCCGATGCGGTGATCGACTTCCACTTCTTCATGCCCCGACGGAACCACAGAGGAGCTGAGATACGTGAAGGAATCGATGTTTTCCAAGGCCACGCCCTGAAGCGACAGTGACCGTTGGTCAGCTGGGTTGGTGAAGGAGGACATGATCTTGGTCTTCGAGGCGTTGATGCGCATTCCAATGGTCAGAGCCGTTCGATGGGTTTTTGTCAGCGCGTTTTCATCTTCCTCGTTTTCAAGTTTTAACACACCTCAGCTATTGTAATGACACTTGTAGGGCTGTTAAAAATGCTTATAAGTTAAAAAAAAAGACTTCACGTTCACTTTTCAACATTTCAATTTCTACATTTTGGGGGGGAAAACATTTGATAAGGATTATGCTCAAATGTCCAAGTTGTCTTTGAAGAGTATCTATGATTTCATAACTGGGAGCAACGAAATGTGGGAATATAAATGGGAATAGTTTTGTCCGGGCTGGTTATCATCCATCAAATCCGCATGGTATATGGGCAAAGAGCATGATTAGCATCCACGTGTTTGATCACACAGGGCACGTGTAACAAGAAAGCAAGGGTGACGGCGGGATGCTAGAGGGAGCCAGCTCCGAGTCGACACCGTGATGAAGCTGTAATCAGAACAAATGGCGACAGGCCTTGGCTGTTATTGTTTCATTAGGACGCAGCTGGCCAGAAGCCACGAGGAGAGCGGCAAGGGAACTGCAGGACCGAGCTGGTAAATAGAATGTGTACACATGGCCGTAGATGAGATCCTCTAAAGCGTTTCTTAGCTTGCAGACTTGATGCGCCACTTTATTTACGAGCTAATAACACACCGTGCTTTGGCTAAATGAGCTTCACTGGTGGCGATGTGATGCGAGGTTTGCCGGGCAAATAAGCTACGTGCTCAACCGTCAAACAAGAAAAGACTTCAAATACTGATATCCTTCATGCATAATGAAGACAGGTGCGCGTTTTCAGTGCTCACTGGATGATTTGTTGGGAAATGAAAATAGGTGAGTTGTGTATTTTGGAAAACGGTGTCATCCAAACTTATTGCAAAAACTATTATAAAGAAGTATCACATTTTTGGGGGATTTGTGTTTTTTACGTCAAACGCTGGAGTCTATCCCGGCGGTCGATGGGTAAAAGCAGACCACATACTGAGGTGGTCGCCGGTCATTCGCAGGGCACATAGTGTGACAAACAACCATTCACAGTTGCACCATCAATGAGCGGGACCTGAACATCACAATTTTCTCTTTTGGAAAGTTTGTCCAAGATTTTGGAGGGTGTCTGCAGTGTGGGGATTTTCGTCCACTCGTCCTAAAGAACATTATATGAGGTCAGAGTTCATTGAAAGTAGACCTTCTTTGTGCACTGGGGCAGGGATGATGGGAAGCAAAAACGATCTTCACCAAAGTTGGGGGATGCATATAATTGCCCAGACTTCAGGGGCAACAAATGGTTCTAGCAAGAATTCAAGAAAAAGGCTTGACTCTCTTGTCTGTCAAACACTTTCCTCCGCTTACTCAAGCGTTTGCCTTCTTAACAAACCAGCGGCGTCCGTAGCCCTCACTGTAGTCTGACACTTTTCCAAGGCTCTTTTTGGCAGTTGAAACTGCACACTGCACTTCGATCCTCAATTCAAACAAATAACAGACCCTGATGACTGAGATCAAGAATGTCTGGATGAAGGCTAGGGGCTCTGTGTCCACCCCGTTGTCTTTTCCTGCGTACAGGGTGAAACCAAGGGCTCACCTCTTTTGTCAGTTGAGAAAAAGATGCCTCCAGTACATGCTGTCAAACTGGGATCTAAGGATGCGGCCACCATTTCAATATCAAGCACGCTGAGAAGGCTGTTGACTTGGAAAGCACACTTGTTTCATTCCTTTGTTTTGCCATTCGCTGTTTTTCCGTGCGGCATCTCATCTTTTTTTCTCAGTTTTGATCTGTGAACCCATTTTTATATCTCCCTTGTGACTCAATCTCTTTTAACTCAGCCTTTTTCCTATCCTCACCTTGAAAGCAGCATCCATTGATGATGTATAGTTCAAACATGTCTCTCGTGGTTTTTGAAGAAGCCCCGAAAACCAAACAGCTTTTTGCACAATGCTTTACAAAAAGATTTTGCAAAGGGGTTTTTTTTTTCCCTCTTCAGAAAAGTCCAAAATGATCTGATGAGTATGGTTTGGTAGAACTTGAACCCGGGGTGAACTAGAACGCATATTGCCAGAATTGAATTGAATTAAATACAACTTTATTGTCAAATGTGCTGTACAGCACAGATGAAATTTCTTCCCTCTGAACATAAAACAAGAGGAGCCACTGCGGGTGTCCGCGCCGCCATCAAAAGAAAAGTTAACAAAAAAATGACAAAATAATACAAGACAACACATGAGACACAGACAATCGTGCAATCTTAACCACTTTCCTGCATACACTTTGTTGTCTGAAGCAGTTATCGATGAAAGAGGAGCGAATCAAAGTGTCCTTTTCACCAGTGGATCAAAGACGTCATGCTGCAATGTGCACACGTCTGCTACAAGCTAAGCTTGAAAGCAACAAGAAGCTGTAGCATCCATTAACGAAAAAGAGAGATTGGCTCTCTTCTCCTGTCTCATGTAAATCCGCTTCAATTCCAAGCCGCGACTCCCAGTTCCAAATACGCATCGGCGCTCTGTGCTGACGCTCCTTTCTTCTCATCGTCGGCTCCTCAATCCATGCATCCATCCAGCCGCAGACTGTCCACGACCTTTTCGCTGAACAAAGTGGTGCTGTGAAAATGCTGCCTACTTCAGGCGCAAGACACAAGCGCCCCGGGGATGTCCAGCAACGTCAGTCAAATGGCGCCAACATTCCTCCCAATCAAAAAATCAGTGCTGGTATGCGTGTGCTGCCGAGAAGGCGCAACCACCAAGCACAGATTCTTCTTCTTTGACGAATGTCGTGGCCAAAAATGCTGAAAACAGTCCACATCAGGTCCACACGACGTAGCAACAACACCATATGACAAAACACAGACAAAAACAACAAAAAACGCAAGGCTCTTGAAGAGCACTTGTCGACGGCTGCCTATTCGGGCCCCATCTTGGAGAAAAAAAAAAAAAAAAAGAATGATACCCTTTGCAAGACACTATATAGTTTATGAGCCAGGAATGTATTTCATCTGTATTCCTTATGCTTATATTATACAGACAATTAGGAGGCAAGATTTCACCAGCCATTCCAAGGTGTCCTCTGCCTTTTGCCCGAAGTTAACTTCAACTTCCCAGTGACCCCAATAGTACTATGTGGTGGATGGATGGATGGACCTTCTTTGGTTTTGCTGCATTTTTCTTCATTCATCTGTTAATGCGCCTGTTATTTAAGTCCAGTGTCTGCCACAAGCTGATTAAGACGGGCGCGTGGGATTAGGAATACGTAGAAGGTTCCTGTGACTGTAGTCCTCTGTTTCCTCACCCTGACACCTGACAGCTGTCTACAAGCTGCTGCCTCCACCTGAAAATGATCCAAACGTGGAATGACAAGTGGACTCCTGTGGGCCAGTGGCGAGGCCTGCGGCGATGACACGTCTGAACCTGACCCTCCCCGAGGTGTGCATGTGCAGCAACACAGAAGTGATCCGTGCAACCGATGCAGCCAGAACACTCCTCAAGGAAAATTCACATCAAGCACAAAGGATACCTCTTCGGTTGGTTAGCTGTAATTAACAGTCACAATCTAAATTGACTCGAAAGGGATGTTTTAGGATGCTTTCCCCAATTTAGACTCTGCGATTTCCAGCATTCATTTGCGCTGCATGTGTAAATGACATGGACTCTTGGGTAATCATCTCCATGTCATAAAGCTTTAATAGCAAACCTCTTTTAAGACCATGTCTCAGAATTAGGCTAAAAGATCCTTCAGAGAAACGTAATTTCTCAGAGACTTTGGAGAAACAATCTTCAAGACACAAAGCAGGGAAAAATCATTCCTATATTTCAAGAACAACAGCCATGGCAGATCAAAGGCAAACATTCTTCATTTTCACCTGCGAGCTCTAGTTCAGGTTTGTGAACGTTAGCCACATGAAGAAAGAGAGCTGAGATCTCCATCTTATGTTTGTGCTTCGTGCAAGCGGAACAAGGTCATTTTCGTTGGACTCAAAACGCGTTGTATGCTTCTGTGTATTTTGAAACTGTGACTGCACGTGTGTCTGTTGGTAATCTGTAAATAAAGTAAAACCCCCCTCTGAAAACATCTCGCCTCTTCCTTTTACAGTGCGTGGGCACTGCCTTGATGATATTTATTGGGTGACAAATAGTACCATGAGCACCAAAAGAGATGCCCGACACGCAAAAACCACACACAAGCGGACGGTCCTCACCTCCGTTTCCAGGAACCGACGCAAGGCCCTCTTCTTCTTGATGCTCTTTCGCCGAACATAGACAGCGACGCTGAGCGCCACGATGACAATGACAAAGAGGCCGCCAATGATTCCGGCGGCAATGAGGGGCGTCCTGCAGACAGAAGTGGGTGGAGAGTGGTGTTGTTAGTACCGCTCAAAGTGACGACAGGTGTAAGAAAAGCAAAACTTAATGGGACACACACACACACACACACACACACACACACACACACACACACACACACACACACACACAGAGGCGTGCTATGTTCATGGATCCTGTGACTGGGAAAAAAACCCAACCTGCTGCTACCTCATATTTGACGTTCGTAACTAGTTGTTGCAGAGGACATTCACGACTAATGGAAGATTCGTGTAGCACGGCACTACTGCGGGGACGTGAGGTGCTGTATCGATTGTGGTGGGCCTAAATAGGGAGCGTGGGGCGGTGGGGGTGCTTGAAATTTACAAAAAGAGGCTTCGGATTTCAACATAATGAGATATACAGCCATGTTGTGAATAGTAATGCAACAGTTTGGAAAGATTAGGTCGGCTCGGGTGGAGAAGCAAGGAGACACAAAAGGGAATTGAAGAGGGGGTGAAAAGGACATGGAAGAAGCAATCCAAAATATATGAAGAAAAAGGGAGAAGGAACACACCAAAAAGGATTTGAGGCGAGAAGAAAATCAGAGAAAAGGCAGGGTCGTGGAACTAGAAAGAAAACAGCAGAAGGGTGAGAAGCAGACAGTGAGACGGCACAAGGTGAGACAATGGGAAGGACTTCTCTAATTAGGAGGAGAGGATTTACAGGCGAACAGGCGACTCGGGGTCGCCGCCAGATGAAAGGCGGGACCATCGGCTCCATTATGTGAGCAGAGAAGCCCCCAGAGGCGAGAACAAGTGCTCGTTTGTACTTTAATGGATACCCTCTTACTACTTGCGCTCTTTTGGCTCAATTCTAATGAGTCACATTTGCTCTAATTGTTAAAATAACTTCTTTTTATGTGCAGGCTAATAGAGTTGTTGTGCCAAATTGTCCACTGTACTCTTGATTGTTTTTACTCCGCTCAATGCTGGAGAATCGGAGAGGTCAGCAGGAGGCCGATCTTTATGAGACTAACACACTGTTGAGAGTCAAGGGATTTTTTTTTTGTCCATTGATCCAGAGTTCCATTTGTGAGGTCCTGTCAACCCTTGATTCATTATTGCGATACAGCACGGTTCCATAATTTTGTTTATATCGTGTACTCTAATTGCGTTTGTGCATTTGGACAGTGGCAGCAAATCGGGTTCCCCAGTCCGACGTGATGGATGTTTTCCAAGATCCCTCACCTGTCCATCATCCCAACACAATCCTGGAGTCTGGGCCCAACGCATCTGCAGGGCAGAGAAAGCAGAAACATCGTCCATTAAAGCGCGGGCAGGTTATGAGTAAACCTCTGCTTGTATTTGTCCTGCGTCACTCAGCTGTCACCGAGCACGAAATGAAATCCCCGCGTGGCTGACCACTCATCACGATATGACAGGAGGGGAAACCATGTTATGGCTTGTTTCACATCAAAGAAACACTGCCGGGGAATGTAAACTTTTGTGATCTGTAGGCCAGCAAAGAAAGCCTTTCTCTTGACAACAAAGAGTGACCATGTACAGTTCATCCTAATCTGAATGTGGTCTGTCGCCCTTCAAGCGCTGATCCCCCGTAAATGGGGGCCCTGTGAAAATGTCCTGAAGCTGATCTCAGATGCTTAGTGCCTCTAAAGAGGCTAAGTAGTTCTACCACGCTGACCTGTGATCTGTTTTTCTGTGTTTTGATATACTTTGTAAATCCGGAAGACCTCACAGGCTGGGGTAGAAGAACGAAGATGTGATGCAGCTGTTGTCAGGCCAACAACGGAGTTGTGCCAGAGACCGGAGTGTCTTCTCCCCCCATTTTCTTGGTATTTTCAATGTACTTGTATTCGAAACATGATTCATAAGATAAAACTTGCTCATTGTGCTCACGCGAGGATTGAGATGTGACAAATCTGGCATCGGAGCTAGACAAAGGGCTTCCTTACCCCTGGGTGCAGTTGGCGTGGCAGGGATGACACTCGTTGTTGGCCTTGGCGTACTTAAAGATGAAACTGTTGGCTCCCTGCAGACCGTCGGGACACTTCTCCACACAGTTGGGCCCATCTTTGAAGTGGAGGCACTTCACACACTGGTCCGGACCCTGGATGAGCACCATGGTGGTAGCCCAGAGATGAATTGGGGTGGGGAATAAAAAGATTAAAGGGAGCTCAAACAAAACGATGTCCCATTGTCTACAAAGGTGAAAGAAAAGCTATTAAACTGTCCGCGCAGGAAATAACGAATAAAAGTAGCATATGGGAGAATCAGATCGGGAGCTGGCAAATGCTGTTAATGCGCTCACTTCCTGCCGCGGCTAACGTGGCTGACGGGTCTGGTGATTTATAACATGTCCAGCGCAAATTGCCAGGAGTGTATTCCAGCACACCTCGATGTTGAAGGCGGCAATCAACAAAATCTGGTCATGTCAAGGTAGCGCACGAGGATGGCAGTGGCGGAGATGACAGGTGGTAAGAGCTGCAGCGGGCTCATGAATAAATAAGACCAGTGTGTCTGAACAGACAAAATAACAGCAGTGCTGTGTATTCACGGTGTTGGAACATCCTGATGGACAGTGTCATCTTTGGCACATTCATCCACATGCGAGTAGTGTGAAATTTGAAATTTGCATGTGCAACCATAATGCAAACATATAGACGTCTGAATGCATGAGAGTGCGTCTACAGATGCTCCCACATGTACTTTATTGGTGTGGAAGATTGTCTGTGGCTGATTGGCTTTTTACTCAACAGAGACCAGCATGTCACATTCGGCCTGTTGTGCTTCAACAAGCACCCGTGTTCACTGAATTTGTCCTGCAGCACGGTATGTTCTGTGTGTGTGTGTGTGTGTGTTTTTAATCAAACCACAAATGTTTGAAAAGAACAACTAATGGAAAACTGATCATGTGTTTTTTTTTTCCTTTTTCATTTTGACATGTTGACCTTGACCGCAATTCTGGACAGAATTAGAATGGTTTGGAGGGACAAGTCTTACTTAGCCGGAGAACCGCAGACAATTCTGACGAAGCCAATTTCGACTCTGTAAACGATCATAATTCGTTCCCTTCAGTCCTGCAACAAAATTGCAAGTAAAAGATTCTTACCTGCCCAAGACACGTCAAGGCGTTACCGTCCATCCTGTCGCACTGGCTATCACACTCCAAACACACGGATCCATTGGCAAATTCACGCCCTTCCCTGATCGAGAGAAAGGGAAGAAATTGTGATGCATGTATAATGGATTTGAAAGCGTGTTGAAATATTGATCTGAGCATACTGAGTGGGGATTTTCAAGTACATCGTGTGCACATGAGCACAAGTCGTACATAGGAGCCTTTTGATTTCAACCAACATGCCATGACGCATCCAGATAGCTCAGATCAAGCGTCTTCCATTCTCTTCTCCCAGACTTTTAATTGCGACGGCTGCCGGAGTGCCCTCCGGTTGAGGGCAGGGAGGGCAACGATCCGCCACTGACTATTTGATCAAGTTAAAGGCTCAAGCTGGTCAATAGGCTGGCAGAGAAAGGCCTATGAATAATGAACAGCTTCTTAAATCGTGGCAAACACAAAGCGATGCACTGAGGGAGGCGGTAGAGCTGGTGGGAGGATATGAGCGTTCAGGGAAGCCACCAGGGAGCGGGCAGTGTTTGATTAGGAGAGGGTGAAGGAAGGGGAAGGAAATGGTGTGCACAAGTACAGATGATTTTCTTTTGTTTGCAGCTTCTGAAGCGGTAGAAGTTGAGGCAGTTTACTGAGATGCAGTTCATAATTATGGTTTTGTTTTTCCATTTCTCAAGGCAAATATTGGGTTTATACACTATAACTACAACAGCAGGAGCCGCACCGCAATTCGGGCCATGCTGCCGAATCCTGCCATGTGTGCATATCTAACTCGATCCATGAGTGTCTCCTTTGTTTGTGTCCAAACCAGCAAATTATGCTGCTTTTTTGAAGTGCTGCTGCTCTGGCGAGGCGAGGGCTACGGCTGTCAATAACAACCGCCACTGATCAAAAACACTTTTCCCATCAGGGAAATCGATGAGCTGATGGACACCCTGGGAGGGAGGCTCATGCAGCTGCAAATAAGCAGCCGTCTCTCTCACAGGGGAGGGCTGATGAAAGTGCGCTTCTCCAATAGAAGAGAGGCTCAACAAAATACTTTTATGTGATCCTGACAAATTTGGTGTCTTGATGGGTTTCAAAGTAAAGAACCCACACTCATGAGTTCAACTGTATCCCATTAAAGAGTCATAAAAGTGAAAATGAAATCCCAGTTCTCCCTTTGGCTAAGTCGGAGTATCTTTTATTGGCTAATTCTAATGGTTCGTAACAATTGCAGCAGCTTGTCGCAGCCTTTTTTTTTTCCCGTTCTAACTACATCTTTTTCATGACGTCCAAAAAAACCCTCCCATTGCTCACTTTACATATTTCTCCCTTGTCTTTTTTCCCCCCCCTTGTTCCAGAGTAATCATATTTCTCTTTTGGAAGCTGTATCCTGGGGAATTCTTGAGACCAGGCAGTTATCTCTTTTGTTAAATGCAGACAGAGAAGAACGACAAAGACCACCGCAGTGGTGTTCTCGCCAGTTATTTCTATTCAGTCCAACTCGTCCTCCTGATTGGCCCCTTCATGGCCGCACCAAGGCCCCACCGGGCGGGGGTTGTCCTGATGAGGGATTAGACTGTGGCCAATACCTCATCCCCAGCCCCCTCAAAAAAAAAAGCACGGCCAACCCACCAGAGCTACTTTTTTAATTAAACGCATTCAACGGCTCCCTAATCTACCCTGCAACTCTCAATGGATAGCATCAGACATTCCCCTCCTTGCGTGCATTCTCTGCCTTTTGTTCTTCCTTTGTTTTATTCAACAGACGTAGAAACTAATGGGAATTAAGTGTATTTCCTCATTAACAACGGAAACGCGTAAAAAGGGTGAGCTGAGAGACCTAGGTTTCAAACCTAAAAACTCGAAATATATTCGCTAGAGATATGGACATTTATTGAGGGCTCAACCATGCACGGAGGAACATTGCGGGGAACAACAACAACAATAGCAGCAAACAAGCAACTGCTGAAAAAGTAAAACAGAGCACATGATCTTCTCTACGTTAATTATGTTCAAGTATTTAGTCTCCCAAGTACTCTCTGGCATCCGCGGGGAGAGCATAGAGAGCTTTTGATGAGGTATAAGTCGGATGTGTGCGGATGAGCATTCATCTTACAAACGCATCACATACACATTCAATTTATATCCACATTCAAAAGAGCCCCAGGTCAGATTTGAAAAAAGAAAAGTCTGAATTTTACTGTTGTCACTGCATAGGGAAAACAAATCAATAATTCAATAAATGAAGAACAGATATGTTCTTCAAATGGGCAAAAAAAATTGGAATTGAGGTGCCGTAAAATATGAAAACAATTAGCATCATGTGACTGCGCAAATCCAACTCTAAATCCAAACATGGTTGTCTGTCTCTTTATGAACTGGCAAAGTGTCCAGGGTGTGGTCTGACATTTGACACAGAGAAATACATACATACAGTAGATGCATATTAGCAAGAGAATCTGACATCACATTTAGAAAACTGATCAAATCTTGCATCAAATTAGATGTCATCACCTATATTTGGTGCACAATAACCATACATTTTTTTAAACGCTTCACATTTTATTGGAATGTATGATTTATTGCCAACGAGAAATTATTTTCATATTTGATGTTATTGCATGACACCACCATCCTTGTCTGCACATAAAGAGGAGATGTTTGTGTGACCAAAATAGCAAACCACTAAGTTTCGTGCCTTGCTCCACAACATCTTACAGCTTTCATCATGAACATAGCAACAGATCTCGACATATGGAGCATACCTATACCCAGTGATGTATTTTGAGAACTTTCAAACATGCGCACCTGTTCTTTAAGGACATGTTGGTTTCACACTTGCGCAAAGAAATGCACCAGCAAGCTGCAATACACTGCAGTGGCCGCATTTACAGTACAAGGAGCTTATGCTGCTCGCTGCCACATGTCATTCCCTCGCCAGTCTCCTTCAAAGCTTTGACACTGATCTGTTTTTCCTGACAACTTCAAAGCTTCCCCCTCACAAACGGTGTTCGAGAAGGACCAGCAACAAGTCAACACCGACCGAGGTTTTGCTCGCTCTCGAGCGCCGAACCTCAGGCGCAAATGCGAGGAGTTGCATCCACCTCCCATGGGGGTAACACTTGACATGACCACTTTCAGAAATAGTGACCTTTTTGTAGACGCTGATGGGATTGTCATATTTGAGACAGATGCTTTCAAGTGTGGTGATTCACAACATCTCCTGGTTCATTCACAAGGAAGAATCCGGAAAGCACATTTACAAAGATCTTATTCTCGGGTGAGTTGCCACACATTCGTTTGATGTGCCTCTAAGCAGCATCCAGCAACGACCTGAGTGGAATTATTTATGCTGCTCGATAACATCAAATGTGGCTTTTGTCAGTCATTTTCTAGTTCATTTGTGAACATTTGCCCGAACTATCATAATTCACCAATGTATTCAAGTTAATTCGGCCCGTCCATCGCGCAGGTGACCAACTGCGAGCGCAAAATTTCATATTCGTCCATCTCATTACATTCACTGCAAATGGCAATTAGACTCTCCTTTGGAGCCCTTGAGGGCAGTTTGAGTTCATTGTCATATATCAAAGCTGCTTAAATTGATTTTATTTCCTCTGCTTGTCATGCATGCCTCTTTGCAAGGGAATTAATGTGTCTTCGGGAACCATAAAGATCTCTGGTATTGTGGAAAATGCTTTAGCAGCTCATATGCAGTGCTTGTGAACAGTTAGCCTACTTTTGCATTTATTACGCACCCATAAAATAGATTGCAGGACTCAACGCAGGTGCGGCCCCGTCTGAAGTAGCGGCAGGAGAGACACTGGTCTGGTCCCGGGCCCCAGCAGCCTTCGTCAGAGCACATCCGATCGCACACCATGCGCTGCTGGGCTGTCCGGGAAAACAAACAGATTCAAAATACAACCTCACCTTTGCATGCTTCATTTTGAATGTCACAGAGATAAAGGACACGACTCCATGCAAGCAAGACACTGTGTGAGCATGCATTTTTTTTTCCCCTCTGAATGGGAGTCTTTACATACAATGGAGCTGAAACATCAATGCTGTTTATCCACACACTCCCTGATTGCGCCAGCATCAACCTTGGATGGACCAAACCCTTTGTCAACAGTCAGTGGACAGAGATGTATGGAGACTAATGGAGGAGTGTATGTAAGACATTTCCAACATCACACCATACTTACGAACTTAGCAAGGGGTGGCCCATGTATGGACTTCAGAATGTACAAATTAGTTTGGAATACACCATTGCATCCCGTAGCCCTTAATGACTCTCGACTTGTTCCCTGGTTGAATTCGGGTTCGTGCACTTTTTTGGGTATTTCCATTGTAAAAGATCCCATGATATCCATCCATTCATTTTCTGATCCGCTTTATCCTCACAAGGGTCGTGGTGCGTACTGGAGCTTATCCCAGCTGTCTTTGGGCAGTAGGCGGGTGTCACTCTAGACCGGTTGCCAGCCAATCGCAGGGCACACAGAGACGAACAACCATCCGCGCTCACACTCATACCTAGGGACAATTTAGAGTGTTCCATTAACCTGCCATGAATGTTTCTGGAATGTGGGAGAAAACCGGAGTACCTGGAGAAAACCCACACAGTCACTGGGAGAACATGCAAACTCCACACAGGAAGGCCGGAGCCGGAATCGAACCCCGTACCTCTGCAGTGTGAGGTAGACGCGCTAACCACCCTCCATCGGGCCGCCCCGTCCCATAATGGAACAGTACAATGGAAAGCTGCCATTTAAAAATTGATCAGAGCAGAGGCCACTTTTTTTTTGCCATTTGTGTCACTTATGGTATTTATTCATTATGTCAGCGCACATCTAGCTCTTTTATCTCATTTATCATTATTCTTTATTGCACTACGCAAAAATCCTGACTGATTGATGAGATAAATACTTTGAGGTAGCAATAATGTTCTTTACATGGCTGTCACCTGATCTATATTTACTGAAACACAATAAAGCCTGCCACCACTTACTGCATTCCTTCGGGTCGCGGTTGTTGCGGATTAGCACTTTCTGGGTCGGCGTCCGGAACAACGAAGTCCAGTTGACGGTATTGTAGAAGCAGAGGCGGCTGTTGTTAAAAATGTAGACGTTGCCGGCGCTGATCTCATCCAGCGACTGGAACTGCAGTGAGGAGATCCAACGTTGTTTCAAAATCAGCAGCGAGATACCGCTTCCACTGTAAGGGTGGCATACAGAGCGATGTGACATCTGGAATGTGCAAATGAGGCGAGGAAAGTGGAAATATGATCTCTCTAAACAAAGGCTGTCACAATAAAACTCGTAAGTGCGTCTTCTGTCACATGTGACATAATGAATAAATAAAAAAAACAAAAAATCCAAAGACAATGCTGTTCCCTCCTCGAAAGCTTTTGAAGCAGTGTCACAATTACAAAGCCACTTTCATTGATCATATGAGTAGTATAAAAGTGTACTTTCTTGTCAGTGTGCATAAAGTTTTTCCATGGCAATGTGTTCATACCTGTAAAGGGATCTCCCCCCGATGGTTGCCAGGTTCGAAAAAACACTCAGATCGGTCATGTTCTCAGGCCAAGATTGAATGTTGAGGTAACCTGTAGACAATACCGCTTTTTAACCCCACATTAACCTCCAAAATTCTGAGATTACAAAGGGTACACTTAATGACTAAACATCACCGAATTCTTTTTTTTTTTTTTTTCTTCACCATCATCTTGAACTAAAATGAGTCTTGGTCAATTTGCAAAGTTCAAAGATGAGCTCATTGTTTTAAGGAACTGGACAATATACACACATTTAAAGCCCGGATTTAATATGGGGCTCAAGTTATCGAATGGCATTGGCTTTTAATGACAGATAATAAGGCATCAGCATGTGTGGAAATGAAATTAAAGCGAGGAAGCTGAGGATGACTGAGAATGAGAGGCTATTGCTCTTTCTTATTGCTTGGCTTTTCATTATGAAAATGCAGTTTCGCTCCATTAGCTGTTTGGCTCAACTGCTAGCCACACTTTAATATGACAAAGGGTTTGTGTACGAGCTCATCCCTTTAGGGCCTCGGCTTGCTAATGGACACACACATCCCCATGCACGCGTGCGCATGTGCACGCGTATGCACACACACGCACACACACACAGACACACACACACAGACACAGACAGACAGACAGACAGACAGACAGACAGACACACACACACACACACACACACACACACACACACACACACAAACACTGTCGTATCATGATACTCAACCATTATTTGCAAAGTCACTCATTCACCTGTGATCTCTTTCACGGTGCGGAACACGTTGAGGCGCGCGGGATCCAGCGGTCCAATACCGTGATACATGTCCCTGAAGTGAAGACACACGGAGAATCCAACACTAATCTTCAACATATTGTGGACGGTAATCTCATTTGTGAGGGAAACATGTTCTTCTACCAAAGTCGGCACACTCTTCTGCTGTAACATTCAATATGATTTCCATTAGTAGCTATTGGTCCACTTGGAAAGCTTCAGGTCACAGTGACAGCGCTGATAGATAGTACTGGGAATATTTCTCACTGACCTCCCCCCACAACTGGATTTCCACAAAAGAAATATGCTCGTGTTGTTTGCAACCTTATTCCATCCTAAGATTGGGTTACATTCAAGCAAGTACAAAAGGTTCTAGTTGCACATGTTCACACGGGGGTACAAATTCATTTCAATTCAGGTAAAGCTAAAACATAGTGTCAAAAAAAATATATAAATGCCCGGTGTGAAGCTCACCCTTTGATGCCGGTGATTAGGAAGATGAGGTTTCCATTGATTTTAGTGCAGTTGACAAATTGATCAATATTGCTGGCATCCACGGTTTGATCGGTCTGCAGGATGCCTGTCCCAATGCCGTCACACACTGGCAAGACAAACACAGTTAATGTATTAATCCTCATGTTCCCCGTGCATCTGAAGCGATGAAGTGGACGTCACTTTGTTTCAAATGACACATTGCTGCAAGAGGAAGGCTAGCCATTGAAATTCCTCTGATGAAAGACAATAACTCCACATCATAAATTCATTACATTTGCATTAATTACAGTTGCCGTCGTGTGTGTCTCACCAAGGCAAGGAATGGCGATGATGAATAAGGCTGGCATTAAGCGCTGTAACCCCTTTTTGATAGTGATTTATACCAGCCAATTTCATATCTGAAATGTTAATTTGTTATCATTTCCCACAGTTCCTTTGGCTCTCCCTCATTAACCTCTCGCTGCTGCATGACGATAGAACCCAGGAGATTCACCCTTGAGAGGCACTGCTGCTCATTTTCGGAGCCGGGTGGAAAATTTCATTGAATATTTCTCTTGAGGAAAGAGGAAGGACTTTCTTTGTCTCATAATTTGATCTATTGTGAACTGAGCCACATAGAAAGCCTTACGCATACTGTATGTTCCTCAGTCCTTTTTTTAAAAAAAAATCACCACAGGGTGAATTGTGTTTCATACACACATATATCTATTTGCAACATATTCAAAAGTGATTTTCCTTGACAGTGCTCGAGAAGTGGAAAATAATCTATTCAATAACGCTCCTAATTAAAAAAAAAAAAAAAAGTCTGGAAGAGCACTCGAACCTCTGACCTGTGGTCTCCGAGTCAGAGTCATTCAGCCTGAATTACTACAGCCCATTCATTTATGAAAACATCACTTGAAAAAGACGCCATTTTAACAAACGTATTGAGCATCAGCTGCCATCAGATGTCAAAAAGCTAAAGTGTATATTCCACTGAAAGAGACACATTTGGGGCCATTGTTACACGACATAAGTCAGTGTTTCGTCGAAGCAGCCCATAACACTAAATCATATTTTGATGTCAAGCTTTCAAAGTAATTCTCACGAGCTACTGCTGATCTGATATCATAAAGCTATTATAGATGAAAACGGCACAGCTGCTTAAGCTGTTTACAAGCAGACAAATGCAAAAGAGTGGCTGAGGCTGTTGAAGAATGGACACAAAACAGATTTGGCCTGAGACGGGATAGATGCAGACACCACGTTGGCTATCTTGTCTCGTTTCATCAAACTGGAAGAGTTCGAGCCACTGGAAGTGTCAAACGCTTACATTTATTTGCAACCTAAATACTGAGAGTTGAGCTCTTGTGAGGATGGAGAGGGCGGGGGGAAAGTTTTTCGCTTCAGCCTGTTGATGAGATTTTTACAAAGCAAAATGATCAGCAATATGAATGCCTTCTATTTTGCAATCTGATCTTTAATGTCGGGCAACCAGAGCTCCTCTTTTCGCCAGAAATGTTCACTTTTTTTTCAGACATCCACATGGTATCAAACCATGATTTTCAAATCATCTGGGATTGCATCACCGTGCATACATTCTTCTGCTGTAGAATTTCTTTTTACGTCCCACTTTCCTACAATGTCTGGCTGTACCTTTAATGCCGTCACTGGGGGAGATTACTTCAGCCAGATACAATTCCACTCATGTCTGATGTCTTATGATGTCACTCAGTGTTTCTATATGGAAGTCTTTCCTGTAGCAACCCCATTGAAATGAAGCTAACCACATGAAAAAAAGAATTATTTTCACTTATGGCAATTAAAAATACACGTACAATGGAGGATTTCCTGGAAAAGTGCAAGAGCTGAAAGAAGGCCTCTGAAAGGACAATAAAATTAAATTTGTCGTGTTTTGTTTTGGCCTTGCTTTGTGAGAGGGAATCCCTGTTATGCAAACCGCACCCTTCAAAAAAAAAAAAAAAAAAAAAAAAGCAAACTAGAACAAAAGAAAGCAAGACAAAACATTTACTACAATTTTGGCTTCCTGTCGAAAACCCTGACAATGTGCCCAATTTATAATGGCATAATAGCTGTTTTGTTCGTCTGTGCAGGAAATCGATGTGCAATGCAAATAAGGCAGGTTCCTGCTTTGGATTACCTTTGGGGCAGATGTCTGTGCAGGGAATGCACATTTTGATGCGGTTCTCCTCCACTTCCATCTTGTTGCTAGGACACGCTCGGACACAGGAGTTATGGTCCACCACAAAGTTATCTGACATAAGCATACAGAAGATGTTTGCATACATTAGCATGCAGATGTAAAGATGCCTTTAGGGTGGGAATTTGAATCATGTTTGTCATAAGATCCAAGCCATAGAATATGTTGCTGTTGATGAGGGCAGCGAGGGAAGCGAGAGGGAGGAAACCATTGCATATGCATAGGCATTGATTTTACTCCCATCACTTCATAAGAGAGCAACTTTATTTTTTTTTGTCTGGTTCATGGAAATAATTTTTCTAGGTGTCGTCACAGTGCACTCTCCGTTTCTCATGATAGGTTCAAGTGAGACTCTGAACAGGATAAGCGGTATTTTCATATTTTACTATTTGTAGATGATCTGGGGGGCTTCGTTGAGTGTGTGATGTCGCCAGGATGTCAGCTCCTCTAAATCTGAGCCCACGGTTTGGCGGATCGCAGAGTTGGGAGTATACATCTTTTTTCATGATTTGTAGAATTTTGGGGGGTGAGAATTGACCCATTGTTCAGGTTGCCGACGAAAGCATGACTTGTATGCAAATATTTGAAAGTATATAGCTGTGACATTCAAAAAATGGTCATCCGGATTTGATGCTTGGCATGCAGTGAGTCCAATTTAACAATCAGTTACAGTCCCCTCCAAAAGCATTGGAACAGCAAGGTCAATTCCTTTGTTTTTGTCTGAAGACATTTGGGTTTCAGAGCCAAAAATGACTATGAGACAAAAGCTGAGAATTCCAGCTTTTATGTCATGGTATTTACGTCTAGACGTGTTGAACGACTCGGGACAGAGCACTTTTGATTGAAGCCACCCAATTTTCTTGGGAGGAAAAGTATTGGGGAACATGACCGTTGCATTCTAAATGGTTTGCTTAAACAACAGATAATGTTTGTTTTCAACTTTGGATTTCACCTGTGTGAGCTGGATTTGCTGGTAAGCAAACATGATGACCAGAGACCTTGGGAGAAAAGCCGAGAGGAGCGGCTAAAATTTCAGAACAATTTGTTCCAGACTGATGAGACCAAGATTGACCTCTTCCAAAGTGATGGAAAGGCTAACGTATGGAGAAAGAAAGGATTTGATTATGATCCAAAACACACAAGCTCATCTTTGAAGCATGGTGGAGGTAATGCAGGTCACGGCTTGGGCTTGCATGGCTGCTTTTGGAACGAGCTCACTCATCGCAAAGACATTTTGAACATGTTCAACATTTGATGGTGACAAGAAAAACTGACAATGTTTGGTGAGCGTCTTTGCAACCTTTAATGAACCCTGACGAAAAAAAAAACAATCGCTGCGTGCGCAGACACTTGTGAACTTTCACGGCTCAGTGAGATACGGACTTAACTGTCATGTTTTGGCTCTGTTTGTGTTTGACTTCAATGTCAGCTGGAGTGGAGGGGGCACCTGTGCCTTGTTACCACTCAAGCCTGCAATGTATTTAAGGACTGTCAGGCTGCCCAGTCGCTGTCGGATTATTGACCTTGCTTGCTGTTCATGCTCAAGAGATACTTTATAGACATTCCGTTCATGTTCATAGTCGCGCCGGTTCCGATAGATTCTCATTTTGTGAGTATTTTGGTTTGTTTGTTAACAGCTTCTGATTTAAGTTTCGCATAGTTGGACCTTCATTTTGTGTTTTTTCGGATTTCCGTTTTATCTAGCCTATTTCAAGCACTTTTTGTTCTTATTGGGTTTTCCTGGTTATTTGTTGCTATTGATTTCTCTTTTCACTTTGTCTGTCCTTCTTTTTTCTGTAAATAAATCTTCTTGTGTCGTGATTTGTCTGAGTCTGCGTTTGTGGGATCCGCATACCATCTGGTTCATTGCCCAACCCTGATTTCTTTATCTTGGACCAGGATAGTTCTGGTTCTGAATGAAGATCCTCGACTGGAACTATTGGTTGATTTATTATGCTCTGAGAGCTCGGCTAGAATTCAATGACTCAAATTCTTGGTAAAAATGCTGTAATGTCAAGATACAAAGTGAACATACGGGGGCATTTCTTGACACAAAAGGCTCCATAGGTGTACTTCGCTCTTGGATTGTGCTCCAACTGGAACGATGTGGGATTATACACAAACGGCTGAGGGCACTGGGTCACACATGCACCGCTGTCGTTGAAATTGGTGCAAGCTTTTTTCTGTAAATAAATCTTCTTGTGTCGTGATTTGTCTGAGTCTGCGTTTGTGGGATCCGCATACCATCTGGTTCATTGCCCAACCCTGATTTCTTTATCTTGGACCAGGATAGTTCTGGTTCTGAATGAAGATCCTCGACTGGAACTATTGGTTGATTTATTATGCTCTGAGAGCTCGGCTAGAATTCAATGACTCAAATTCTTGGTAAAAATGCTGTAATGTCAAGATACAAAGTGAACATACGGGGGCATTTCTTGACACAAAAGGCTCCATAGGTGTACTTCGCTCTTGGATTGTGCTCCAACTGGAACGATGTGGGATTATACACAAACGGCTGAGGGCACTGGGTCACACCTGCACCGCTGTCGTTGAAATTGGGGCAAGACCCTGCAAAAAAAAAAAAAAAAAGAGAAGGGTGGGAAAAAGGCATAAACTAGGGTGTCGGGGATACAAGTGAGCGCTACCATGCGGGGCACACGAGTTATGGAGGCCATCGGAAGGTCATATTTCTCTCACAGAAGCTGTTGTGAATGAAAAACTATTACAGCTGCATTTCATTTTTACGCAACGTGTTAATCATGCTTGCGGCCACAAATGGGAGACAAATTGGAGCCATCTATCCGCTGCCAGCATGTAAATGCTGAAATGTTTTGCCGTAAAACTTTTAAGTGTTTTGTCATCAGTGGCCACAGTCCGAAACGGCAGTAATTGAATTGGATGAGCCTTCCTGTGAATTACAGCAACAATATCACACCTCCGAGTGCACATTGAGCAGCGGTGGTCCGCACAGGGCCGACTCTTGGTGATAAGAGGGATATTAATTGGAACAATGAATCACCAATTTGCTCTTTGAAGAGCGCCGGCGCAGCAGACTCTTACCGCCTTGTGAAATGACAAACAATGCATCACGACGTAAACAAAGTAAATCACTCTGGAAAATGACACGGATGTCACGCACGAGAGGACACGCGGAAGGACGCGCTCGAGAAGCATGCCGGGATGTGAGCAGGTCGTGTGCACGTACGAAGCAGTCTGTGTCCTTGGGTCCCGAGCAGCCGCCAGCGCACTCGCGGTGGCAGCAGTCGCTGACGTACGGCCCGAAGCATCGACCGTCACACTGCTCTGCGCACACCGTCTTCGTCACTGCCCACAAAGAGAAGAGCTTTAAAGGTCTGCCGTGCGCGCGCGCGCACACACACACACACACACACACACACACACACACACACACACACACACACACACACACACACACACACACACACACACACACACACACTCTAAAACAAAACAAAAAAAGGAGACAATATCACCACCCTCGACACGCTTATGCTGCAATGCTATGAAATTCAGGCAGATACAAATTAGGGGCTTCACAAGCAAAAGGTCACCCGACTCCTTCTCTGACCAAAAGTCTTGTATAAGACTTTTCTTTTCTTGTCCTAGAACAAGCCGCTTATCTTCTGGAAATTACTGTTGTGCTCTGAAGCTGCTGCTTCAAATATGCTGCAGCATGCAGCTTCACTGATTCTGTCTTGAAAAAACAGTTCTGCTGTGATGATCAGCCACCGCATACATATATAGATAGATCGATAAATAAATCTTGATCGATGTCCAACTGTGCCATTCATTCAAGTCCAGTGCTATTACATGCTAATTATCACCTTTTTTAAATTTGGCTAAATGGTATGAGCTGTATTTGTCCCAATTTACCTAGCATAAGAACTTGAGAGTAAAATGGCTACCCTTAGAAACTAGTGAATATTGCTAACTTATAAACAGGAGGCGCAATATAATAGCATTCGGTTGCAGACTGAGAGGAACCGGATTGATTCTCCTGTTGGTCAAAAGTCTTCTGGTTGAGAAGTGGATTCTGACTGGTGGCTCAAACACGTATGAATGTGTAGGCATCACAAAGTTACGAGATGAAGTAGCATCTCTTTTTCAGGTTGTAGTAGGAGTATTTGACTGAGAGTTCAAAGTTTAGCGGGGGCGCGCTTTTAGCACATTTAGAGGATACGCCCACTGAGTTTGCGAGCGGAGAAAATGGGCTTGATTCTTCATGATTTTGAAGCCTCATTTTAATTACTTTTTGTTTTAATTTGCCGGTGTTGTTCACGATTCTCTCCACTGTCACATTTAAAAGACATTTATTTTGCTTTACAGGAACTTTAAGTCAAGAATAAAAACAAAGCCAAACAAATAGGTTATTGCAAATTATGAATTCAAATGGTCAAATCTAAAATGGTTCCTCATTCATTTTAAGAGCTGGCTTGGCAAATTTCAAAACAAAGTATTTAAGCGTTTATTTTTCCTGCCTCTAACCATTTGATTTTTTTCCTTAATCAGGAAAGTGAATACTTCTCAAAAATGCATTTGATATGGTTGCATACTCACAGGTTTGACACTGGTCGTCCTGGTGACCCCAGCACCGTCCGTTACAGGAGCGATGACAGCGTCTGCCTGCATAACACACACACACACACACACACACACACACACACACACACACACACACACACACACACACACGCACAAAATTCAAGCAATCAGTCACGCCTGTAAAACTTCCACAGTAACACACTCCACGTGTCTATGCAGGATGACAAGCCAGGCCATTCTCTTCCATGGTTTTCTGCTGGAAAGTTGGACACCGCATCTGCCGTCATTAAGGCTTAAATGACTGGCGTTAATAACAGTGTAAGTGGAACAGTGCGCTCTGACTGTCACCAGGCCCACTCCTTTGCAGGGCAGCGAACGCAAATTCTAAACACTGCCTGCCAAGGGTCTCCAATTTGGCAACCTCAACTCCCACATGTTCCATTGTCATTTTAGGGCCCACCCCCTCTAGTCTTTGTTGCTTTTCATCGTCCTCCTTCATTAGTGACTATCTCATCAACCAAACTCTTCTTTTTGTCACATTCTCAAAGTGTCTGCTTCAACCAGCATTACGTTGGCAAGTGCACTATACGCAGCTCCCTGCAGGTTTCAAGACTCAACACCAGTATGCTTAAAACAAAAGGTCATCGGGCTTTTTTGTCAAGTGAACTCAAGTTCAAGTAAACCCCCCAACCCTCGTTGCATGCTCAATGTTTGTCACTGCAGCTGTCCTTGCTGCTCATCCCGATGGCTTTGATCTTACAATACTTGAAATGAGCAGAGAGGCTCTTCCCCCCCTTAAACAAAAAAAAAAAAAGTGCCATGAGGAGCCACTTCTTGTGACATTGAATGTCCGCCAGACAGAAATGCCCGCTGTGTGTAAAGAAGAGGGACCAGCGGACTGGAGGGCCCGAAGACAAGCGGCGGCAGCACCAGCAGAACCCTCACGAGCAACTGTCAGAGTGGCTGAGACTTAAAAAGAGCATAGCGACACAGCGGCTCTATGGGCCTCGCTGCGGAGCGGCCGCAGCGCCGACGCAAACGTTCACACGCTGATTTTAACACCATGTGATTTTGCCCCTAGTTGACCGATAGGCAAACGCAGTGACTAAGCAGTTGCGGGCCTCAAGTGGCTTGGCATGTGGATCACCTCCAAAAAGTGTCATTGTCATCCACTGGCTTCCACGTTTGTGGAATACTCACATCCCAGATTGCTGTTGTTGGACGGCACCACCAGTAGCTCGGCCTTGGGATTCTTGATGATGTCACGCCAATGGATGGTGTCCGCATGGCACAGGAACTTGTTCTGGTCAACGTAAACACCTCCATTCAGGATCTCTGAAAGGAGAGAAAAGCAAGCGAGAGAACTGAGCACACATCCACGAATATGTAAGAGTAGTACACAATGGCGGGAAATCAATGGCTCAAGGTTAACCGCAATAATCTCAGAGTTCCTGCATCGAGCACTCAAAAAAGTGCATCTGAGTGTGAAGATAAATGCTAGTGACAGAGCAGTTCAATAACACAGTGATTTCATAGTTCCTCCAAAAATAGAATTTTACGACGAAAACACACACAAACTCACACAGGAAAGTGCTATTTTCAGACTATTTGTGATTCATTCATTTTAACTTTCTTTATATGGGAGAGAAGGAAACATACAGACAATAGAAAAAAAAACTCTTGCAAAAATGTAGCTCACAGCAGTATGGGTAAAATTGGACAGAACAAGTATTCAACAAACAAATAACACATAGATATGTAAAATATCTGAAAGTAGCAGTAAAGCAAAGATAAATAAAATCTACTTAAAAAAAAAATCAACAAATGTTTCTGCATTGAAGTTAAAACATGCACAGACATAAAACAGATCAATGACATCAGTTTCAGATCAATCTAATTATTTTCCCCAAAAGATGGAGCCCGATATTAAAACTTTTTTTCTCATTTCGCTGAACCAAAATAAATGATTTGAATGGTAATTAAGTTGAACCAAGACAGAACCGAGATGTCTCTGTAGATCGAACATGATGAGTTTGAGCCTGGCGATGGACTCTTCAGACTGCACAGCATCACAAAAGGATTTTGAGAAGGAGCAGAAAGAAAAACAATCTGCAACGTATCAATCTTGGGATCAAGATGTAAGTTGCTCGTGTTTGAATGATGAAGCAGATGTCAGCAAAGCCAAACATCAAGTTCATAAATAATCGCTGCCAAGTGATCCTGTTGTGCTGGTTCTCGTGTGGAAACCAAGAAAGCTCATTTAAGACCATTTTCTTGTGCCAGAATGCGTCTTCTTGTATTTCGTTGCTGTAAAAGTATTGTTTTGAAGTGATATTCAATCCATCCATCCATTTTCAACACAAATTATCCTGAAGAGGGTCGCGGGGAGTTGCTGGAGCCTATCCCAGCTGACGTCAGGCGGGAGGCAGACTACAGCCTGAACTGATCGGGCACATATAGAGACAAATGACCATTCACACCCACATCCACACCATCACTGAGTGGGAAACGATCCCAGGCTGCCCGCACGCAAGTCAGACGAGTGTACCACTGTATGGTCAGTGACCATGAAGTGTTATTGTTGGGCAATATTGGAATTTGCATGTTTCTATTGTTTTGTTTTTTTCTGAAAGGGTGGCCCTGAGTTTTGGTAAAATGTCTGTTTTCATTTTAAAAGAACAGCACTTCACAAACCAAAGAGCTGACCTTTTTGTTTTTGTTTTAGATCAACATTACAGGAAAAAAAAAAAGAAATGGATTTTCCGAGTGGTATTTTTGCTGTTTTAGTTGTAGCTGTAATTAATTCTGAAATAACAATGAAATGGCAATTAGCATAATGATTTCATGTTTACTGTCGCCACATTAAGAAAATACAAAGGAGGATTATACTGCTCGGATTCTGTTTAATAAGATTTTGGGCAAAAACTGGGCGTCTTTTTCCCCAGGCAAAAAAAAAAAAAAAAAACAAAAAGAGCAAAAAGCACAAACTGACAACATCCAAAAAGTGCTCACATCGCTATTGACCTGCTTCACCTCACTGAGTCCAATGAAGCGGTCTTGTACTGAAACTCTGAAGCTCGATCGCAAGAGTGATTCTCTTGCAAAGCCGTCTTCCTTAATAAATGCCTACACATGGACTACCTGTAATGAATCCTAATCCCTTGCCTTGTTACTATTACAGATTTTTGAGAGCGATGAAATGATGCCTCAGTAATCCCTCCCCCAGTCACGAGCAGTGACCCGTATGAGAAGGAGAAACAACATCAGTGTCCTTCTCCGACTGTTGTTTAACCTAGTTTAGGGATTTAGATGCAATCACCTCTCATCCTCTTCTCCGAGAATCGAAATACTGTACTGCCAGATTCTACACCCACACACACACACACACACACACACACACACCCACACACACACACACGCACACACGCACACACACACGCACGCACGCGCGCACACTGATGAATTAAATTTCATATAAAATGTAACAATGTGCTTTAGATTAGAGCTGGATTAGTTGACGGGTATTAGCTCCGTGGGCTGATTATTAACACGAAGACAGTTGGGTGCATGACACACACACACACACACACACACACACACACACACACACACACACACACACACACACACACACACACACACACACACACAGAGGAAGCTAATCATCACCATCCGAAATCATGATTAACGACGCAGGCCTTAGTGAAGGCACAGACATCTATTCCAAGCCCTCTTAGAGGTGACATGTCGCTCTGTCTGCCCATTGAACGGCCTGCAGCCTTGGCCTCGTGTAATCATGTTCCCGTCAAAATGGACAATTTATCAGGGGGGTGTTTTCCATTCGTGAGGGGAGAAAATAAAACATGCACTGGCTCAGCTTTATTCAAATCAGGACCACACAGTTGTCATGCAGTAATGGCGGCAACGTTCATGATGAAATAAGCATTCGAGCATACTGGAAGTAAGACTAAAGTCAAACGAAAGTAAATAACGGAATAACAACCATGTACCAATAATAATAAAAAATAGGTCAGAAAACCAAACTGAAGAAACACAAAATGGAGAAAGACCACCTCCTAGCGATTGGTGACCACAAAAAAATGCATTCTTATTTCACCCTTGTGTTGTGTCATTACTTGGAGCAGCGTTTCCCAACAATTATTGACATATGCATGGATTATCTTGTTCTGCCTGTTACTTTATGTTGCTTGCATAAGTAGATGAATCCAATATCCATTATGTGTAATCAATAAACGTTTTCAGACTCAGTGAAATTACATTTTTTTCCCCCCATGGCACATCTGATGTGCTCTCACGGCACGGTGGCTGTGAATCACAGTCTTCGAGTCCAGCACCCTAACATTCGAACTGCCCCGCCCCCACCCCACAACCTCCCACCACTTCCGCTGCCCGCCTGCAGAGCTTCGATCTTCCCAGGTCAGGCAGGGAGATCGACACTCAGCCACCCGCTTGTCGCGATGTCCCTCACCCCCATTACCAGCCCACCCCATCGTCATCCGCACTCTTGTGATTCACAAGGCGGTCATGAAAAGCGTAGGAGAGACGGGGAGGAGGAAGAGGAGAGATGAGCGCAGATTGAGAACACTGATATGAGGAGAGGTGGAGGTAAAAAATGGTGAGGGAAGCTCTGAAAATCAATTCTGATAAGAAATTGTGTGTAAAGTAATAAAGCTTCAGCGTGCAGACTTTGACTATTACTATTTTGTGATGGCGAGGTCAGATGGTTAGTTCAAACGAGGAGTTGCAGCTCTGCATGTTAAACTGATCCACTCCCACGTTGACATTGCTTTCTTCTCCAATACGTTTTAAGCACGGGCACCATCTGTGTAAAAGAGATCACTTTGGACCCCTCAAAGTCAGTGCTGCAAATTGAAAATAATATTTTATAGGGCTCATGGTACTCATGAGAATCGTCATTTCACACCCTTGTGGTGTGCCTGTTTACAAAATGGAACTAAAATGGCATTTGTTGTTAAATAATTATCTGCAAAATCGAGTAGGCTGCAAAAGCTTGACTTGAGCACATTGTCCTCATTCGTGTGGCGAAAAGTAGGCCGGGAGAAGCTTTTATCTCCCGTCGACTTAATTATTGTGTTATTTTTAAATCAATGTCACAGTGTCTGTTTATTTTTGTCATTTAAAAAGTTATTTATTTCACTTTTAAATATGTAAACTTTTTCTTGTGATGGTGCTTAACTGCTGTCAGTCATTTTTTTTGTCGTAATTTTGGGAAGATACATTTGTTTTTTTGTGATTGCTTTTGAATATACCGTATATATCTGTTTTGTTCGTAAATGTTTCGAGTGTTGCGTGAAACACATTGAGTTGCCTTCTGATGAAATGTCAGATGTAAAACTAGTATTTGATCAAAATGAAGTAAACCGTGCTAGTGCAGTGTTGGAAATGTCATCATAGTTTAGCTGTATTCACTCACTTATCCTTTATCGCAACTGCTTATCATAAATGTGACTAATGAGAAAAAAAAACATGCTAAAAATCAAGACATCTCAAATAATGACAATAAACACCCACGCCCTACCGCAAATAGACCTGTTACAACACCACAAACTATGATAACATAAAATTTCCTGATGGTTTTAAAATGTCTTAAAGGTTTATTTTTTAAAACAAAGCACCGGAAGTGTGTAAATGCACAAATAGTCAGAAAAAACTCCCAGTAACTTCCACGAAACAATCTCGGCTAAACTTAGTTCTTCTGACACGAAACAATCTCAGTCGAGATGTATAAACTTCAATAATACTTCTTTGACACCAATTACTACTTTCCTACAATCCCGGGCTTTGGAGCTATAATTGTGAAGTCGTGTTGCACAATCATAAATGAACAGATACGTTTCTAGAGAAGAAAAATGTGACCAGGTGAATTTGGAAGGAGCGATTTTTTTTTTCTACAAGGGATGATTAAAAGTGGGGCGGCCAGGTGGCCCAGTGGTTAGCGGGTCGACCTCACAGTGCAGAGGTCGTGGTTTTGATCCCAGCTCCGGCCTTGCATGTTCTCGAGGGCCTGCGTGATTATTCTCCGGGTACTCCGGCTTCCTCTCACATTCCAAAAACATGCATGGCAGGCTGATTGAACACTCCAAAATTGTCCCTAGGTGTGAGTGTGAGCTTGAATGGTTGTTCGTCTCTGTGTGACCTGCGACTGGCTGGCAACCGGTTCAGGGTGTCCCCCGCCTACTGCCCGAAGGCAGCTGGGATTGGCTCCAGCACCCCCCGCGATGCTTGTAAGGATGAAGCGGATCGGAAAATGCATGGATGGGTGGGTTAAAAGTATTTGAAGTAATGTCGCAACACTATTTTAGGATATAGTTTTGGAGTAGAATATTAAGGAAATAGTAATGAACTCTGCTCTTTCACCAACTATGTTCATTCTACGCTCATTCAGTGGAGCAAAGAGCTGCTATTCTGAAGTCGTTTGTGGACGATGATTGAGCCAGCGGCAGCCAGAAACCGTGATGCTCTGCAGGGAGCTCACTGATGAGCTTTCATCAGTGCTGCTAGCCACTTGTCCCACATATCTTCCTCGGCCTAATTATGCTGATGAATAAAGTCGTGATAGCGAGCCGCTCTCGGCTGATGAGCCCACGTTTTCATGCTTGCTGGCATTGTCTTGTAGGGTGTGACACACAGATGAGCATCTGAGCATTAGGAGGAGAACCTAGAAGTGGAGTTGGTCTTTTCAGTTTTTTCTTTTTTCTTGAAAAACAAGCCCAGGTAGAGTAAAGCCCGCTGGCCTGCCAGGACCGCTTCCGATACAAACCTCTACCAAAACAAAATTCCACTGACACTCACTTTTCCATTTCACGGCAAACGATCATTAGCAAGGTTTGGATGGATGCCGAAGACAAAGCCGTACATCTGTTGGCAAAGCTGAGGAGTTATGTGGTTTCTGGGATCCTCCCAGGAAGGCACCTTGTACTTTTTGAATGAAAAAAGATGCGTGTGGCTTCTTTAATCGGAGGAGAAAAAAAAAAAGGAAATCATTTACCAAACATCCGTCCACCTGTGACCAAGTAAAGTGTTTCTGTGAAAGAAAAAAATCACAAAAATGGTGCAACATGAAAAAAATACAGTGTGACTTTTCTTTGTAAACTTGCTATGTATTGATTGTGGCTTCATCTCAGTCACCCACTGACCACTTGTGGTTTATTTACAATTTCACTGTCTAGCACAGTGATCCGAGTGGCTCCCAACAAATGCACGCACAACTCGGGGAAACTCAAACAAATTGCATGCATTTCAGCAGACAACTGCTTCTTTGGGGAACAGCAGACACCACTTGAAATGGCAAAAGATCCCTTGCAAATTCATGAAGTGGTAGCGAGTGTGTGGCACTCAGCTTGGAGGAATAGAAAGCATCCAATAGCACAGTCATTCAACAGAGACAGAACCAACTGGCATCCATCCAGCCGTAATGCGGGCAGGTCCACCCTGGACCTGTTCGCCAGTGAACAGCTGGCATCCATTTTTCAGGTGTTCACTTTGAACCTCGCACACGTGACGCACCACGAGAACAAGATGAATACCACAGAGTTGGATACCATTTCTGTTTTAAAAATCTTTTTCATCCTCCACTTGGAATGGTCACTGGCATAGGTTTTGACTGCAAAAACAAAAGATATTCCCTCCATGTATTTTGGAATTGCAAATAAATGTCCCATTTGGGTAAATATCTGCATCACTCGACAATCTAATTGCAACGTATTACAGTAATTGCAAGGACTTCAAGATATCAAACTGAAATTTAACTCTGACTGTGTTACAGCTAATAAAAGATCCAACACAAGAACACAATCACAAATTGTGCCTTTACAAAGATGACGTCCTCTTTTGACACAGGGAGGTATTAATCTTACAACATATTTATGATTGATGTTGACAGTGATATCATCACTGCACTGTGTACCAGGACACATTTCTCATATTCATTTCAAGTTGTTTCACAAATATGTAAAGGGCGCTCGATCTCACTCGACCAGTGGTTCTTAACCTGGGTTCAATCGAACCCTAGTCTCAGGGGTTCGACAGAGCCTCTGCCATGGAGATTATTAAGACATGCCCGATTCAACATGTCAATTAAGCTGGTTCATTTTGTGCACAATTAAAAAATGTATGCAGTACTTTATACTTGTACTAATTCTGTTTACTTTTTTTCTGTTTTTAATAAATGCGTTTTTTTTATGTCTTGAATTTGTAAAAAAAAAAAAAAAAAAAAAATCATACTTTTTATTTTTCACGAATGAAGTGTTCGGCGAACGTGCATATGAACCAGTTGGATTCAGAACCTCTAACAAGGGTAAGAACCACTGCACTAGACTGTGTAGGTGTATCTATTAAAGTGCTCAGTTCTATTTGATTTGAAAAATAGCTGATTTCTGTCATGTGCCTATTTGAGTAGACAACTATTCCAGAGAAAAAGCTACGAGCGCAGAGCAAGTGGTGTGTCTCTGAGGAAGCCATGTGTGCAACTGTGCGAAGCACTCCACTGTGTGATGCCTTCGAGCATGTTTGCTCAGACGAGCACGGGAGGGGCGGGGGGGGGGGCTGTTGAGAAAGAGAGCAGATGATTTGAAAATGACTTTTCTGATCTTATGAATCACAGCTTTGACAGCAGACCACACACAAGCCGCCGGTAGACAATGCAAAAACGCCAACAAAAGTGACGAATCAGCAAAACGGCCCCAGAGCAGACCAGGACCAAATGAACTGTCATTGTACTGCAGCTACGCATTTTCAAACGAGTGTGGTGTGTTTTGATAAAAGTCACCATCTTTGCGAGTTGAGAAAAACTTAAATGATCTTCATGGAGAGAAGGTGAGTCTCTGGAGTCTCATTTCCCCACTTCTCCATTATTACCTCTGCCATCCAAAGAGTTATTGTGCTCAGTGACAAATGGGAGAGGAGCTGCGAGGCACAGACAACGCGGGGGTGGTCCCTTTCACAGTACTCCCGCACCCCTTCTCCGGCAGGCCACAGTGCCACCACTTCCTCCCTGATAATTGTGTTTTAAACCCCCTGATTAAATTTCGCAGTCTCCAATGAGATTGTTTTTGCTACGAGTCCTTATGAAAAATGCTTTGTGCACTGAGGACTCCGTGTAGGAGGCAGGAGATGACACTTTTGTACACGCCAAGCCTTCAGTGGACACTAAATTCTTGCCATCACTCTCACCACCCACTTTTATGTTGCTCCTTCCCTTCCACTCTTGACAACCGACTGAGATATAGCCACTCCCATTTTTAACCCTTCCTGTTCTCAACCCAAAAACATCCACAGGCAAAGGCAATTGTGTCAAGCTATTATATATGGCGACGCTGACAAATTCATCCGTTTATCCATCTATTTTCTATACCGTTTATACTACACCCTAGAATGGTTGCTAGTCAAATTGCAAGGGCCGTAGACACAGGACCTGAGCAGAAAGACACATCTAACCTTTATGCCACATTTCTTTAAACGGTAAGTCAATCCAAAAATGTTTTTTGTTTCTTTTTTCACAATAGAATGTTCTCTGCTGCTCCACTAGTCTGAAGATGACAGCAAAGGTATGCAGCAGAGGTTTGCCCAGGGAGCAAAACGAGCAACAAAAAAAGAATGTATTACTAGCGTGAAGCTCTTAAAACATCTTCAAGTAGTGTATGAACTTTGTTTGTGCTCTGTTGCTTTAATATTTGTTGCAGTAAAGGATTGTGGGTAATGTATCTCCTTTCGAAAAGGTTGGTCAGAAATAACCTTTGCTAAAGCTGGCTTAAAGGTTGAATCCAGGCACCTCTCCTAAGAATTTTTAGAATTCCAACAATCCTACCCTCCAAGTACTTTGGGTCATCTCACTCAGACGGAATAGAAAAGGAAATTTGTGAGGCAAAAACAATACTCAGAAGAGGGCCAATGCGACTGTGCCCAATGACCTATTTAGAACCTTCAACCTAAGAAGCATGTTTTTGGGTGTTGGGAGGAAGCTGCAATAGCAAGAGCAAACCCATGCAAGCACATAAAAAGCATGGGAATGTCACACAGGAAGGCCTGAGCCCAGATTTGAACCAACAACCTCGTAATTGTGAGGCACATGTGCGAACCACAAGGTCACTGTGCAACCATGAAAAATGTAACTGGAGATGCTGCAGAAGTTGGTGGGGCGGGGGTGCAGCCGAATAAGTACGCTTCTGTGTCCACTTCCCTGCATCTAAATTAAGTCATGGCCCTCCAATCAGCACAACCCAAACATAGACTGTGCCAAAAAACATGAAAGCAGCTGAATGCTAATCATGCTAATGAGCAAAGGCGGTTGACCAATGTGTTGTCACGATGGAGATTTGAGGAGACAGTGTAACCACACCAAAATTGTTTGGTAAAGCGGAGTCAAGTCAAGTACAACTTTATTGTCAAATGTGCTACAGCACAGATGAAATTTCCTCCCTCTTAAACAGACAACATACAACAAGAGGAGCCGCTGCGGGTGCCTGCGCCGCAATCAAAAGAAAAGTTAACATAAAATGACAAAATAATGCAAGACAACACATTAGACAGAGACAATCGTGCAATCTTAACCACTTTCCTGCATACACTTTGTTGTCTGAAGCAGTTACAGATGAAAGACGAGCGAATCAAAGTGTCCTTTTACCAGTGGATCAAAGACGCCAATGCTGAAATGTGCACACGTCTCCTACAAGCTAAGCTTGAAAGCAACAAGAAGCTGTAGCATCCATTAACGAAAAAGAGAGATTGGCTCTCTTCTCCTGTCCCATGTAAATCCGCTTCAATTCCAAGCCGCGACTCCCAGTTCCACATACGCATCGGCGCTCTGTGCTGACCCTCATTTCTTCTCATTGTCGGCTCCTCAAGCCATGCATCCATCCAGCCGCAGACTGTCCATCAGCACCGACCTTTTCGCTGAAAAAAGCGGGGCTGTGAAAATGCTGCCTATTTCAGGTCCAAGACACAAGCACCCCGGAGCTGTCCATCAACGACAGTCAAATGGCGCCGACATTCCTCCCAATCAAAATCAGTGCTGGTACACGCGTGCCGCAGAGAAGGCACAACCACCAAGCACAGATTCTTCTTTGACGAATGTCGTGGCCAAAAATGCTGAAAACAGTCCACATCAGGTCCACACGACGTAACAACAACACTATGTGACAAACAAAAGACAAAAACAACAAAAAAACACAAGGCTCTTGAAGAGCACTTGCCGACGGCTGCCTACTCAGGCGCCATCTTGGAAAAAAAAAAAGTAATCTCGTAAAGTCGTAAGTAATCTCGAAAGCTCAAAGTGGTCAAAAGTCAAGCTTTGTTGTAAAGTGTGTTGCAAAGTGAGGGAAAAGCAGGATCATCTCCATTCTTTGCTATTTTTATAACATGAGTGGTCACAACCTTGGATAATGACTGAACAATGAACAATAAAGGTCTTGCGGTGGAGGATGATAAACGCCCACATTTAGATTAAATTAGTCTGATTGATGAGCACTGGTCAAAATTAGAGGTCAAATTCGTCAGTAGCCTCTGATTTTTTGCCGATTACCATTTCTAAACTTAGATGGCATTGAGAAAATGAAACATTAAAAAAAAAAAAACCTTGACTAACTACTTCAACTGCAAACACTCAGTGGAAAATTCTTTTGATGACCCTGTAAAGTGAACTCAGAGATGTGTCTTAAAATACATTATACTGCACTTTTTTGAAAGTGAGGTTCGAGACCAGGCCGGCCCTTGAATACTGAAAATCTGCATGTAATTGACACCCATTGAAATGCATTGCTGTGAAACTTTAATTTGCATTTTCCATGAAAGCGGGAGGGAAACGCAAACAAACAAAAATGTACTTAAAACCAATAAATAAATAAACAAATACATCTGTAAAACTGAATGACGCTTATTAATTTGGCTGCTATTTTGCTGTTCAAAGTTGAATGGTGGGTCTTATTCACCGTCATGGACGTGATAATTAGTGATTAAGGCAGGGGTGTAAAACTCATTTTTGCCACGGGCCACAGTGTAGTTGCCATTTCCCTTGGCGGGCCATTATATGAAAACATATAAAGAAGTCAAGAATAATCATTTTCTTCAACTATTTAAGTGACTGAAATGAGGGGTTTGGTAACATGAAAATGCCGACAACAGCTCTCATTTATTACATATGAAAATTTTACATTTTGTTACAGATTTTAGGAAGCATCATGGAAGTTGACATGCTTGATTGGCTTTCGCGGGTCACATAAAATTATGTGGCGGGTCAGATTTGGCCCCCGGGCCTTGAGTTTGACACCTGTGGACTAAGGAGTGACTCAGCAATGGCTTTCATAGTTCTAAGCGCCAACCGAAGCTCATTGCTAGCTAGCTTCTAAGGTGTAAGTTGCAACTGCGTGTAGGACACATAAGTGCCTTGCAGCACGTAAACTTGGGCTCATCCAGCCCAGCGATGCTTTTTTTGGACTGTGTCGGTGGTTCAGCTATAGGAAATACTAAAATGTCTGTGATTCACAATCTTGCTATTCAATGTGGTGCGCAAAATGCCAATTTTGACTTGCAAACTGCAATGTCAAATTGCTTATTTATTGCCTTTTATCAGTCAAAAGTGTGATACTATAAATGAGATGTGATAGTGGAATTGCACCCTTTACACCAAAGGGGTTGGACAGAAAGCCCTGCTGACACATCCCCTCTGCAAATGAGTCCTTAAATATGATCAAATGCAAATAAAAAAGGGAAATTGGAAGCAAAGCATAACTGGGAAAAAGACAAGGAATGTGGAATGACACATTAGCATGGTTTGCATGTCAATTAATGCCATGGGTTCGTGTCACTGTGTGGCAGAGAAATGGCAGGCAACAACAGGCTGGAGATCCATCCATTTTCCGATCCTTTTTATCCTCACAGGGTCGCTGGAGTCTATCCCAGCTGTCTTCGGGCAGTAGGCGGGGGATGCACCGAACTGCCAATCGCAGGGCACACATAGACGAACAACCATCTGCGCTCACATTCACACCTAGGGACAATTTTGAGTCTTCCATTAACCTGCCATGCATGTTTTTGGAATGTGGGAGGAAACTGGAGTGCCCGGAGAAAACCCACGTAGGCACGGGGAGAACATGCAAACTCCACACAGGAAGGCCAGAGCCGGAATCAAACCCTGCATTTCTGCGCTGTGAGGCAGACATGCTAACCACTTGCTCACTAATCACTTGCTCACCGGGCCGCCCAGGCTGGAGATCATTGTGGCTAATTTGGTGACATTTCCCGGTGAAAGGAGAGGAGCAAAGCGTACTCGGCTTTACATAACACCCCAGTGCTTGTTATTCATGCTTTTTAATTTTGAAAAAAAAGGGGGGGGGGGTTCAACTCTCAGAAAATGTCCAAGAAAAAAAAAAAACATTTAACAAGCACACTGAGGCTTTTTGTTTGCCTTGCAAACAGCAGCATTTTCTGTGGGAGCAAAGGCAACGTTTGAAGGGATGCGATATGTTCTAATGATGAGCGCCTTAACGATGACACAAGATCCATTTTTAATATGTTCCAGCCCTCTTTTCTCTCACTCATTAAAAGCGCAAGTGACTATTGGTATTAGCCTTCTTTTTTTTGAGGCGGGGCAATTTTTCCCACTTAGTAAATATATAATGAAACACTGTATTTTGAAGAACTTTGTCAAAAGACACAACGTAAAACACTGTTGTCATCATGAAGGATGTGTTCAATAACATCGCTGTCATCAACATTTAATTGTTTATGTTAAAAAAAAAGTCTCCACTGCAAATTTAATACACTAGGAAATATAAGAAAATAATTGGCATATGCTTAATAATTTTTCACTTGATGGGTGGACAGACACACCAGAAACCCTTGCACACAAGCAATTAAAGTAAAAGTAAAATGTACTTCAAAAGAAAAAAGAACAGATGACACTTATCTCAAAAGTAATGCTGAATATGTTACATTTCAAAGGCGATAACGCCATAATAAAGTGAATTACTTTCAAATGGCGAGCTATAAATTTGGAGCCAGACATGCATCCATGCTTTCTGCCTACTCCCAATGGGACTGAATTCACAGTGGGACAAAGCTGCAGTCAAATTGTTGTGCTGTAAATACGGAATATACTGGATTCTACATACCAGCTGAGAGGCAACAAAACAAATGACAACCACGATCCATCCAGTCCAATGTGCATGGCGGCTTTCATAGGATGACTGAGTAGCCCGCGAGAATACTCCGCCTGCCGAATAGTGGTTCAGAAGGTTGAAATGGAAGAGCAGCAGCTCTGATGCAAACTAATTCATAGATCAGGCTGACATAACAGCGAGTGAGAACTGTTTCGAATGTGTTGTGAGTGTGTGTCATTAAAACGACCATTCTTCTTCTTCTTCTTCTCCTTTCGGCACGTCCCTATTCAGGGGTCGCCACAGCGAGTCAGTAATTTCCATCCGC
>NW_017805983.1:825539-838552 GCF_001891065.2 Hippocampus comes | reverse complement strand
TATATATATATATATATATATAGAGAGAGAGAGAGAGAGAGAGAGAGAGAGAGAGAGAGAGAGAGAGAGAGATAAATATCTCTGTCTATATATAGATATATCGAGAGAGATTTTTTTTTTTTTTGTCAACGATAGCTATGCATCCAGGCTGTGCAGGGGCAAAGCAATCTCAAACCATGATGCCCCCTCCACCAACCTTTACACTTGGGGTGGTGTGCTGTGCCATTTTTGTCCACACATCGTGTTGTGTGCCTCTTTTACACAACTCAACTTGGATTTCAGCTGTCCATACAATAGTTTCCTTGAGCTAAGTCTTACATTTTGTGGCCAATTTATGCAGAAATCCAGGCAATTCTAAAGGGTGACAATATGTTTTCTTGCAGCAGCGTTTTTGAACCGTGATTGATTCGAGTGGCTTAAGGAAGTGCTGTGTTTGAGGAAAACTCCTCAAAATTTTGCTCAAACTGTGGGAGAGTATCGTCACGGTGTCAAATTTTCCAATTGTCCAATCCTTGATCAACTTAGGCGGATATTTGCTTTCCTCCAAGCACTACACAAAGGATGTTGTAGAAATGAACTTGAAATTGGCCATAACAAATTAGACTCAGTTTCGACATGGAAGTTGACTATTACTGTGGCTTCATTCGTGCTAAATTTCCAACAAGTTGTTGAGATTTCTGGCGGCTTTGTGGGACATTTTTTTTGTTCCTTGGCTGTACTGTGGAGGACATGCATGCTGGAAGTGAATTTTCCATTGGCCACAACTTGACACACCCGAGGATGTTGTTCTGTTCGAACTGGAAGAACACCCCCGCAACAGATTACAGTCAACTCTCCCACAGTCTGTCGAATTGATGCCAAAGATGAACTTTTTGTTTGGTACGCACAATCCATACAATCTGTAGCTTGTTGATGAGTTTTATGCAACATTTCTCTGTTATGTCCTATGTGCAAAGGACTGCAAAGGAGTGACCCTCGGTCCTTGGTTCTCCTCAAATTGCATGCTGTCATCAGGTGTTGATCCGGCATCATTTCTCCATCGACAGTTTGTGCTTTTCTGCGAACGTGCGTAGATGGAATGCCACAATAACCCTTCACCTTCTTCTTCCGTGTCATCAGGTGAAAATGAGGAAACGATTCATTGGAGAAAATGGCAGAGCAACCTCTTCTTGAGAAGTCCAGTTTCAAATCTATGATAAAGGATAATGTTGGCTTGCACCACATCACTACGAGATGATCTGATTGTAAGGCCATGACCACAAATAATCTGTGTGACGAAATTGTGCTAATAGAATCAAAACAAATGTGTGTGTGTGTGTGTGTGTGTGTGTGTGTGTGTGTGTGTGTGTGTGTGTGTGCGCGCCCGTACACGAATACTAACCCCGAAACAGCCATTTATGAGCACACTTGGCAAGAGAGGAACAATTTTGAGCGCATAAAAGAGAAATGTAATTAAAAGAGAAAATAAGCCTTTTCGGAGTGATATTTGATCTTACCATACAACACAAAATTAATTTTGTAGCAGTGACGTGACATCAAATTCTGAGCCCTAATTTTGTGCCTATTAAATATGCATAAGTCAAACACAAGCGGGGAATTGTGACATTTTCCAAATGAGCAAAACAAAAATATATTTGTAGTTTGAAGGGAACATCCGGCGTGAACCTCCAGTGACTCATCAAAATAACTGATGTTCTATTATCGGCATAGCAACTTTTTTTTGATTGACAAGGATTTCTTTGTATCGTATTTTCAACACTACAAGGCACTTCGGAGTATAAGGCGCACATTCAATCAAGGGCCTATTTTAAAACTGTTTTCAGATATAGGGCACACTGCCTTCTAAGGCGCATAGAATAGAAGCTGCAATAGTGGCTGCATTTGCGCATCCATCCACTAGATGGAGCTGTGCTAAAGATATTACAATACAATACAGCTTCATTCATATGGAGCTTTCACAACCGCTGCACTGCAACAAAGCGATTTACAGAACATTTAAAATACTAAATCCATGATATCATAATATTGATCCATATATAAGACATATCGGATTATAAGGCGCACCGTCGCCTTTTGAGAAAATGGAATGCTTTTAGGTGTGCCTTACAGTGCGGAAAATACGGTAACTTGTGCGCAACTTAAAAATCCACAGATTTGAGGGTATCAGGTCATTTTCCGTTCTTTCATGTTTGCATAGGATGTGTAGGTTTGATCAGAGGCTGCAGTGTCAACAATGATCCGTACATTTTCTTTGATAGTATTTGACAGCAATTGCTTACCTGTGAGGTTGCGAAGGCCCAGCTGCTTCAATCCGTAGTACCCATCACGTCTGTAGTTGAGGAAGATGGCAAGCGCATAGCGGCTTTCGTACAGCTTGGTACCTCTGATGATCCGCAGATTCTCTAATGGAAGGTAGTCGAACTGGTTGAGACCCACCAGCACGTAGCCTGTCACCTCTCTGATTGACTGCAAAGAAGAGAGAAGATGCAGTTGGAATTTGAAAGCAAGACGAGAATGAAGCTGCAATAGATGAGCACTAGCATCTTTACTGAAGATCCATTTTAAAAGTGGGAACCAGATGTTTGTGTGGGCAAAATTATGTCATTTTATGTCGCTCCATTCCAGTATCAAGGGCAAATTAGGATGCATGACCCCCCAAAAAAGGAAAATGTCGGCCTAAATGCATCCTGATTTTGCACATTTTTCCTGTGATTATGACCCCCCCCGATCCTTGAGCGTTCACATCTGACATTAGTGAATTACACAGTAGCACACATTTTAAACGCATATTCATAAACATTTGTTGCTTTTCTTTTTACCGACGTGACAAGAGGTAAATTGTTTGTCAAACCGATTTCAAAGAAAGGGCATGAATCTTTGGTTGAACATGTTTAAGGGCTATTTTCTCTCATGTGCTTATGTCAGAAAAGGTGGGCAGCTGCATGCTTTTCTGGCTGCAAGCATTCTCCTGCCCACTGAAAGCTTTATAGTTTTTGTCTGTTGCTGTTGCCCCTGCTTTAATAGGACATAAGCCATTGGTCGGCAACGAGTGGCCCACATGCCAAAATTGGCCCGCTACAAACGATACCTGATGTCATTGATGATTTATTAATCAGTAAACAAATCAATAAATACATGAATAAATAAATAAATAAATGAATTAAAGAGTATTAAAGGTGCTTCAATATCACCATGGTCTCTTTCTGGTACAGCATAATGTTCTGCTTAAAATGTAAGATGCCACATGGCTTGGAAGCGCTCCTTTAAAGGACGCATTGGTTCAGGATACTTGGAACGCACTTTGCTCCCCGGGTCACTCCTGGGGCTTCCCCTGCCTGAGTGGGGCAAGGAAAAAAAGATGAATCCTTAGGAAGATGTAATTATTGTGTCATTATCTTCTGCTATAGGAAATGCGAAATAATAAATTAGTTAGCTTTTTCAAACGGGAGCGTGGGGGACTGCGCACGGCCAAATGCAGGGTATAGTAACACAAAGTTAGAGGAGCTGATAGCGCTGTGTAATATTTTTTAGAAGTGGCTCAGGTGAAAAATAAGCTTTTGTGTGTTCAGAAAAAAAGTGACACACTACAGTTTTAAAGACAGCACTCTCATTCCAGATCTTCAAAACATAAGTTACTGAGAGAAAATGATCAAATGTAGAGACAAAAGAATTGATCAAAGAGGCATTGTGAATGAGCTACTATAGTGTTTTAGGATATTTATTGTTGAAAAACATCAGTGCCAGCGGACAATTTTTCACCTCTTTCAGGAGCTTTCCGGTTCAAGCATTCCGCACGGCGGCCAGCATTGAAGATGAGCCTTCGGAGTTTTTGCCGACTGCCACTTTTGCCGATGTCTACATTAAAGCGCCTCTGTGACACAGAAAAAATTGGACACCGCTGCTCCAGCCCTTTTTTAATTTGATTAACCTTCAAACATGTTCAATTATAAGCAAAGTATTCTGTTTCAACTACATTACTAAATTGTATTTCCTACAGCATTAAAAAAAAAAAAAAAAAAAAAAAGTGGACTCCTTCAAAGTGATATCATGTGCAACATATTTTTCTGAAGGATTTCAATGACATTCAAAAGTCTCAGGAATGCCTCTTTTGTGGTGGTGGGTACTAATGGTGGGTTTGTCATAAGTCTGGCCCGGAGAAGGCGCGCAGCGGGAAATGCGCAAGTGCTGTAGACCGATAGTTCGGAGCTTTGTGATAATAGCAGGTGTCCGACACAAGCTTCGATATAGCGGCTCGCAGCCTGGCCGCAAACACAATGGAAACTAAACAGAAAGTGGAGGTGCTCATTAGCAAGATTGCAGTGCGTCAATCATCGAGAGTGAGAGAACAACATAATAAAAGAGCAGCATTCATTTCAGTGAATGATTTGATTAGCATACTTATTACAGAGTGGATGCCTATTGTGAGGACCACCAGAAAGTCCCGGTTTAAAAAAAAAAAAAAAAAAAAAAAAAAAGTGCGTTGGAGAGCAAAGTTGTTTTACTTGCCATCTCGTCTTCAACTGGAAAGAAAACGAACAGGAAAATAACATTGTATTCTTGCAGGGGATTTTTCATTCCGCCCCCTGGTTGAAAGTCATACCCTGCCATTACTTTGACCCCCACTGTGGCCTTGTGTTCACTGCTGGGGGTTTGCTGAGCTCACCCGGCTGTCATTAACTCCGTGGTGAGCCCCACGTGCCCACTGAGGCCCCCGGCGACTGGCTGGCGCACTCATTGCTGCTCCGACTGTGGCCCTTTCTCCTAGCCAGCCCCCAGTCCGGAAAATACAAAAAAAATGACAAGTATATAAGAGTTCCTTGTTGCCTAGCAACATCAGGAAAAGGGAGCGCAAAAACAAACTGGAGAAAAAAAATCCTGGTAAATGAGTTCATTCAATTACATGATTATTCTGCCCTTTCTCTAGCATTTCCATAGCGTTGGCATAATTTACTTCTTCTCTGTAATTAAATACACGTTAATACATAGATGAAACCTTTTTAGATCAATAGTCATCGAAGGTGCTGGAATCATCGAAAAGTATCAGGAGGGATTCTGCAGCGAGGATCGTTTCCCCCCTGCTGCACTCTGCTTCTGACAAAAAAAGAAAAAAAAAGAAAAGAAAACAATCTGAAACTGGAGAAGCTGCCTGTAAGCCAGGCGATTTCATTCGATGGATACTCTCTACACTGTGTACTAAACAAGGCTCGTGCTAGAGTTGATTAGTGGGGTGTTTTCCAACACGACTCTCAGCACTTGTGTCTTTGCAGAAAGTGTGTCGATTTTTGTTTTGTTTTGTTTTTTAAATTTCACTTCAGGCATCATTGTTTTTACTCTGGTGAATATCTCTGCCAAGCTGCGCTGCACACGCTTCAAAAACTGCAACTGTCGGAGACTTTGCAGACACAGGTCAGATACACATGACGCATCCCAAGTTTTCTTTCCATCCCACTATCTTCATAAAGTAGTGTCCTATTGTGTAGCAAAGAGTTTTTCAATTGACCTGTCTGCGGCAGGTTAAACCGCATGTTGGGTAAATACACTAAGGCCAAAAATGGAGAGCCAAACAAGTTTGATTTAATCATCAAAGTGCAGAAGGTGCAGGATGTTCGCAGGTGTGTGTTTCTCTTTAACCTCTCAACATTTCTTGACATCAGATATGACAAGAATATGATGTAGTCAAAGGCGGAATTTCAGGAAGTCCAACTACTTCCAGTTGTCATAATCTCTTCAGCATTCTGTTAGATTTGACAAAACACTATCTACTGCGCAAGCCTAGAAAAACGAAAAAGTTCAAGTTTCAACAAACTTGCCCTTCCTCTTGTTTTAGTCTGAATGTCAACCTTGCCCGGATTGTCTCCATCTGTTGCCCCTCACTTTGTGTTTGAATAGTCCTTGTCTCCCTTTGTCCGTGCCAGTGTGTTTGGTCCTTGTGTGTGCACTCCGGCCTCTCGCCAGAGATCTGACCAGCTCTCAAATAAATTTCCCATTTTACTCTGAACGCTGCAACTGTGTCCCGTGTCCAAGACTGGCTTTGACACAAGCAAGGTGCACCATTGCCAGGCATTGATTGCTGTGTGCTTGTGCGTCAGGCTTCCAACAGCACTCGTAGTTTTATGATTGGTATTTTTTTTTCATTTCACACAGCTGAAGATTGTTGGCATCCACAAGGACAAGATTTTGTGTAATACCTGCTGCAGTCAGCATTTTACAAAAGGCACCATGCCCGCATTGGACTTGGTGTTTGGGAGAGAAGACTAAGACCATCTCCCAATAGAGAGAGAGAGAGAGATAGAGAGAGAGAGAAGCTATGTCTGGCCACAAAAAAGTACCTTTATGGACTTCCTGTCAACCTGGCGCTAGTTGAAAAACCCATCACTCAGAAAGGGAGATTTCCAACTGCATCCTTGAAAAATGACACATCTTTCTTCACCAGGAATCGTAGAAAGGGTTCTGTCAGTCGTCATCTGTACCTGTGGGTAAAAAACAAAAAACAAAAAACAAAAAAAGCAAAAAAGGACGTTTCGCTTCTCTCACAGAAGCTTCGTCAGCGGTAGACAACCCTGAAGTCTCCGTGAAGACTCCGGGAAGTTGCTCTGCGCTAAAAAGCTGAGCGTGGCCTGTTTGAGGACTGGGTGGGGATGGTTAGTCACGCCCCCATTGGTTTATTAGAGGCCCATTGGTTTCTAAATTCCCTATCATTGGGTCTTGATTAGGCCTATTGTTTGGGCTAAGGCTGAATAGCTACTTTCAGTTAGCCTGATCAGCATGTCTATGTCCCTTACTGGTCAACAAGTTATTGTAAATAGGAGACAGGTTAAATCTGATACCTCCTTCACGGAGGGTGAACCTCTCTGAACCGTGAAGTGAACGCTGCAACTGTGTCCCGTGTCCAAGACTGGCTTTGACACAAGCAAGGTGCACCATTGCCAGGCATTGATTGCTGTGTGCTTGTGCGTCAGGCTTCCAACAGCACTCGTAGTTTTATGATTGGTATTTTTTTTTCATTTCACACAGCTGAAGATTGTTGGCATCCACAAGGACAAGATTTTGTGTAATAACCTGCTGCAGTCAGCATTTTACAAAAGGCACCATGCCCGCATTGGACTTGGTGTTTGGGAGAGAAGACTAAGACCATCTCCCAATAGAGAGAGAGAGAGAGATAGAGAGAGAGAGAAGCTATGTCTGGCCACAAAAAAGTACCTTTATGGACTTCCTGTCAACCTGGCGCTAGTTGAAAAACCCATCACTCAGAAAGGGAGATTTCCAACTGCATCCTTGAAAAATGACACATCTTTCTTCACCAGGAAATGAATGCATCTAATGTTATGAAAACTGAACACAGAGGAGGTAGAACATCTGTGCTTGCAAGTTACCATGTACATTCAATTAATTTGACATTTACAGCTCGAAGCCTTCGTCCTTCATGGCAGCTGACGTGGATGAATTTGCTTTAATGATATGATTCATGTTGTTCAGCCAAATTTCCGGTTTGTCTTGGAGTGATCTTGTTAAGAATGCAGTCACTCAGCTGGAGGGAGTCTTTCCCAACATTGACCGCAAGATGCTTGTGGAGGCTCTCAGTCGTACAGGAAAGTGTAGCTATTCAGCCTTAGCCCAAACAATAGGCCTAATCAAGACCCAATGATAGGGAATTTAGAAACCAATGGGCCTCTAATAAACCAATGGGGGCGTGACTAACCATCCCCACCCAGTCCTCAAACAGGCCACGCTCAGCTTTTTAGCGCAGAGCAACTTCCCGGAGTCTTCACGGAGACTTCAGGGTTGTCTACCGCTGACGAAGCTTCTGTGAGAGAAGCGAAACGTCCTTTTTTGCTTTTTTTGTTTTTTGTTTTTTACCCACAGGTACAGATGACGACTGACAGAACCCTTTCTACGATGGAACTTTCCTGTACGACTGAGAGCCTCCACAAGCAACTTCACCAGGAAATGAATGCATCTAATGTTATGAAAACTGAACACAGAGGAGGTAGAACATCTGTGCTTGCAAGTTACCATGTACATTCAATTAATTTGACATTTACAGCTCGAAGCCTTCGTCCTTCATGGCAGCTGACGTGGATGAATTTGCTTTAATGATATGATTCATGTTGTTCAGCCAAATTTCCGGTTTGTCTTGGAGTGATCTTGTTAAGAATGCAGTCACTTTGCTTGGAGATAGACGGACGAGAGGAAATCCAGCTGGCCGAGACCGTACAAAGAAAGCAAATGACATTCTGTTAAACAAGCTCACCTCACAAGGATTCACAAACCTTCATGACAAATTAGCAGAAAGTCATGCAGGCAAACTGAATAAAACGGCCGTTTCAGGCTAATGGCCTAGGCAAACTTTTTGTTCAGGCAACTTTGGAGGCAACTCGCCACTGAATATCCAGAGAAATGTCTACCTTTTGTTCAAAGGAGCTGCCTCGGGGTAGCATCCAGCATTTTGAGAAAACGCCAGCATAACATCATTTGAAAAAGATTTAGGAAAGCTATGCTCACAGATGATTATACTTTATTGACTCGCATATTTGTGAGGTTCAGAGACAACATCAGGTCAGGGAAAGGGATGCTGGCGTGTAAAAAAAGATGATCTGGAGTTTAACTTCTCTCACTCAAGTCCCAACCGCATGGGGGAAATAATGAGATACTGAAGACAGGCTCGGCACAACGGTGCGACAATAACAAAAACACCTTGCGGTCTTATTGGTACTGGATAATGAGATGGTGCTGGTGGAGATGTTTCGACAAAGTCACAAAAATTAGGGAAGTTCACGGACAGGAGGCCCAGTGACGCTGAGGCGGGAAATTCGGCACACCCATTTTCAGCAGAATTAATTGGCATTTTAAGCATAATTAATTGCACGCCTGCTTCTGTCACCTGGATGAGTGGAAAAGTAAACATGGAGGGATAGCACACAAAGGAAGAGAAGGGGGAAAGGGCCTCGAAAAACCCGGAGGTTAGATTGAAACTTGATAGATAAAGGGCAAAAAGCCACCGAGCTGCGGAAAATATAATAACACGGTTACAATACAAGAAGATGGGACACATATTATTGTGATTACCACTCATTTCCATACATATAGAGCAGTCTGCCAGAGAGTCAAGGAGAGTGCAGTGGGCCATGTCAGCACAGACTCTCAACAGTTTGAGTCGACCGAATTGGCGGCGGCAGGCGGTGCAATCTAAATCCTCCACGTGGTGGCAAAGTCAATGGGCGGGTGGGGACCTGTTTACCAATTCGCCTCAATGGGCTGCATGAGAGTGAGAGCGGCATGCACCTCTTCATCTCATGGGGCCATTTGGCTGTTAAGTGTGCTGAGAGCACTCAGGCGTGACATTCAAGATTTGGAGGAAACCTGTTAAAAAAAAAACAAAAAAATCCCCGAATACTAATAAACGAATAAATAAAAAATCAGCTGCCTTTGAGAGGGTCATTGACTTTGTAATAAATGAAAACCCACGCCAGAAATATGTCACTGTGAAGATGACTGTTCAATTGCCTTGGTGGATGTCTTCAGAAAACCTGCCAAATGCTTTCAGTTGGTCTTTTTGGTTGTGCTTAGATCAGCAAAGTTCTTAACTGAACAGCAAGTATTAAAACTAGGAATGAATGGAATTACAAAACTATAAAATAAGGGCTTCATGGGAATCCATAAACTCTTGAGTAAGGATTCACAAAGTGCATTTCCAACTAAAATAAATAAATAAATAAATACAGTAAATGTACAACTGAGCACTGCATATAGCGCAGCCCTGTGCAGTTTGAAGCTCTCTTCCAGCCGCTGCATGGCCAGACCTAGCAAGCTAGCAAAGCTAACAGGGCTAGCATCACACATAAATCAGTAGTGGAGCTTGTATCCTTATTTCCGTTCTTCCGTGTGTGTGCAAAGAATGTGTCACATCATTTGCTGGAATACATCCAAAAATAGTGGCGGCTTGGAAGTACAAAACGGAGTACCAAGTGGTTTATTAGCTGACAAAACTCCTCAACGATGCTCAAGGGTCGGTCGTTAAGCAATGACGAACTCACAGGTCATTTTCACCCTCGAGTCATCCCTTGCAAAATATCTGTACTTTTCGAGTGCAGTGTTGTTGGAAAAAGGCCTCGTGTCTTTCTTCATGGCTAGATTTTGGGCAGTTTCTTTAATACTGCAGGCATCTTATAGGCTTTCAAAACACCGTTGCAGTGACGGCCATGTTTTAAGTAGCTGATAAGATTTTCTATGTTGAAACTTGTTGATTATCTTTCCCTCCTCGTGGAATGTTTGCATTTTGGGGCAAATAGCATGCACAATGCCGTTCTCTAAAACAGTTATGAAATCTGTGTAGCCCAAGTAAAGCTCCTCCAGCTTTTTATTTGATATTCTAAAATATATATTTATGAATTATTTCCTCAGTCACCTCTATAAATCTGTAAAGCTCCCCTTTAGCACCGGGAGATAAAAAGTCCTGGAGCTGTCTCTGCGTGATAATCTGAAACATCAAGAGCTGGAGTAATGTATGTGGGCCTTTGAAGGGGACTAAAGTGAATGTTAAACATTTCAGTTGGATGATTATGGGGCATCTTATTTTCATAATTTCCTATGGGTTAAAATCAGAATGGATGAGAAGTTGTCCTGCACCCAAGAATGAATTGGATTCGACTTGAGGTTCCACTGTATAGCCGCTGACTTGTGTCTCCATACTTTGGTTCATATGTGATGTCTAAAGTGTTGGTTAGGCAGCATGTTCTGACATGAACACCTTGAATCAAAATTGCGAGACTCTGACTGGTTTCCACCCTGCCAGTGATTGTGTGTTTGCTTCAAGCAATTGCGTTTCTTCCACCCAGTGCTGATACTTATTGTCTCAGACAGGGTGTCCATCATGCAACAGATTGTTTTATAAGTGGCTTCTGTGAGGCAACTTGCTTGTCAAGACACATTTACACAAAAAACTTCCACTTCACCAAAAGGGAGAGCATGATTGCATCATCACCCCCCCCCAAACTGCGACATTGTGGCAAAAGCTTGTGGACATTCATAACTCCTAATATCAAGCTCGAGTAGAAATTCTTGTCGTACACAAAAGACAAACCCGTGACAATGTCCTATGTGGGGGGTACAAACCCAGCAAAGGTTACAAATAAAGAAAGGGCAGACCAGCTTGCGACAAGAACCTATTTCACGCGCACAAACATGGCACAGCAGTCGTCTCAGTGGATAAGTCCGAAAGCAAAATGTCCATCTTGGTATTTTCTCCATAACGGCACAATTGGGAGCTTTGTAAACTGCACATTGCATTCAAGCTAGATAACCAAACAGCTGTAATGTGAATTAAAACAGTGTCAGATTTGATAGGCCTGGTGTTTCTGTGCCGTACACATGCATGCAAACGTGTGTGTGTGTGTGTGTGTGTGTGTGTGTGTGTGTGTGTGTGTGTGTGTGTGTGTGTGTGTGTGTGTGATTAGGGTGGCCATTTTTGTCACATGCAGTTGTGACACACAGCACGTTGCACTGCTGAGCTGCTTCATTACCCCTGAATCAAATCTTAATCGCTGATGGATGTCCTGATTTGTAGCGACACAAGGTACGCATGTCTGTGTGCACAACTGTGTGTAGGTGGAAAAGCACTAAGCCAGGCTAGTGTTCCAATTAAACCAATGAAATTCAAGATGAAGAGAACATTTCACAGTTATAGGAGGGCTAACTTCATTGCAATACACACACTGGGCCAGAAATTCGATCCAGGAATTTGAGATGGAAAGGCCCCCACCATGTGTGACCAAAGGCCAAACAATACAAACAATACTCACCAGTGAGCAGTGAGAGTGATTTTAGGTCTATCTTTTTTTTTTCTCGTGATATTCTACATGTAGTAGAACTTTCTACAGAACGACAGCCTGACACACATCTCTACTGGTCTGGTTTTCCCTCCTTCCTGCTCCATTCTTTTCGTTCTCTTTTCCTTTCTTAGATCAGAGTACAGTAATTCAGCTCATTTGTGCATCCGACGTGCTTAGGCTTATTATCACCACTGATTTCTTCTGTTCTGCTGGTTGCAGAAAAACAAGCGATGATCCGACAAAGCATAAACACATGTTGCCGCCTGCGAACTTACTTTTTGGATGTGTCTGACACAGTACTACTCCCTCCACACATACTCTGATGATTGTTAAGCAAAATTTCAATTTGCAGTGACAGGATGTGACATATTATATAGTTTTGGCAACTGTAAAAAGTAACTGACTGTCAGTTGGGGTGAAACTCATCTTCTGGACAGATTCAAAGATTAAGCGCATGCTCATGTCTTTGTCAAATTTCCAGACACGTTTACTGATCAAGGCATCGGGTGTAAAATACTCCAAAATACAAGTGTGCTTTTCCAAATGCTGCCAAGAAAAACTGAGCAAGAGTGAACAAGTAGTAATGCTTCATTATTGGAAGATTGAGACAAATTCCTAAAATGTTGCTGCAAACTTCAGGGACGTGCAGTCAGGGGAGGCAGGTGAGGCAGAGCCGCACCTCTGAATGCGCATTGCATTGCATTGCATTGCAAAATCATCACAAACTGGGTTGATACATGCAATTGGCACGTGCTGCTTGCCGTATATCTGCATGTCGCCAATATAATGTTTGCAGATACGTTTATTTGACCTGCTTTTCCACAGTCTGGCTAATGTTTTTAACCATTAAAGTTTAATGTTTTTTAGTGACATATTTAGATTTGCTGATGGGAAATAAAACCGCAGTGAAAAGGCACAGGTTGCGGCAGATAGTTCTCTGCCGTAATGAAGAGGGCGTACGTGAGCAAATGGGTATGTTGCGGTGTTCTTCTGCGCAGAGGCGCCAGGAGAGTCAAGTGCGATCCTTTTTTTGATTTGCTATGTCGGACTGCCAAAATGGAAGAAGAGGATTATATATCAAAGCTTAAAAACTTCTCAAAACTGGACTTTCAGTCAAAAGTGGACGTGATTAACACAGGTAGACCAACGCCGGAGCTAAAAGGTTTGCTTCAAACTACGGGACAG
>NW_017805983.1:814319-824773 GCF_001891065.2 Hippocampus comes | reverse complement strand
GGGTCATTTTTTAGCAAGTCCACGAAGCGCACCCACTTCCTGGATGATGTTGTGAAACGGCGCTTACCAAGAGCAGCACCCACGAGATGGAGCTCAAATTCTCGGCTGCTGCAGACAACAAGCATGTACCAGTCTGATCTGCGTGCTGTATTCCGTATCATGATGGAAAATCCTGATAGCTGGGACAATGACACTCAAATGATGACCACTGGATATGATCGATGGCTGTCAAAAGCATCGACACGCTTTTTAATTATGGCATATGAGGGCATTTTCAGCGAAACTGATGCACTTTTTAGAGTGCTGCAAAACAAAGTCATGGACATTGAATATTGTTGTGCGCGAATCCACGACACCATCGGAGTTGTTGAACGCATGAGACATGACTTTAATGCATTGTATGAGCGATTTGAGCAGAAATGCAGCACACTTGGCCTAAACGACAGCGGAAGAAATCAGTCAGTCAGAGATGAGAGAAAACAAATGTTCACCAAGATTATGGACAACATCAGTGTTCAGATGAAAGCTAGGTTTGATCATTTTGGTGAGCTAGCTTTCCTCGGTTTGGTCGACTGTACAAAATTTAATGAGATGTCACAACATTTTGATGACACCAAACTGCAGAGCCTGTCAATATATGCAAAGTTTTTTGACTTTGTCAGACTAAAGGCTGATCTCATTGGACTGTACAGCTCACAAATGGTGAATGCAAATCTCCTGGACAGCTTCTCAGCTTTTTGGCCCAGAATGATCTGCTCCAGACTGTTCCTGAGGCGACAAAGTTACTCCAACTGGTGCTCACTGTACCAGCTACAACAGCGTCTGCGGAAAGGTCGTTCTCTGCGTTGAAAAGACTGAAAACATACAGTCGGAATACGACCAATTCAGGACGACTTTCCTCCCTGGCGATCATCTCCATTGAGGCGGAGAGACTTTTAAAACTAAAGGAAAATAAGGAGGACTTTTACAACAAAGTAACGGAGGTTTTTGTGGCGAAGGACAGGCGCATGGACTTCATCTACAAATAAAGGTAAGACACAAACAGTTTTCATTGCAATCTTGTAACAAAAGAGATTAGACTAAGAAAAATACAATTGAATATTTAACCCTGGAGAACCCACGGGGTCAAATTTTGGATGTGAAATAACCAGTAGCCAATTGAATAAGCTACCCTTTTTTGTTTATATATTTGTAAATCTGACACTAAAGGAGTCAGTGCCTCACCAACCATGAACCTCACCGCACGCCACTGCTGCAAACAGTATTTGGTTACTGCAAACAGAATATTATAGAAGTAAGCAACAGTTCATTCGTTATTTCCAAATGTAATACACAACTTAGATGAGAGCACCAACTTAATATTTCTGAACAAAAGTACTGAAATGGCCAGAAAGTAGACTAACTACCATGAGAAAGATTTAAGAGATGTCTCAAAGGTTCTCGGTGCCACAAACTACACATTTCAAATCCAAAGTAAAAGTTTTTTCTCTTCAAAGTGCTGACTCTGGAATTAGTCCAAATGCTGCAGCTCGGGTCCTTACCAGAGCAAAGATCAGAACATATTAATTTAGTTCTCCAGACTTTACACTGGCTCCTAGTCAGCTAGAGAATAGAAGATAGGGAGCATTGTTCAACCCACCAGCAAAAGTCTGATTTTTTATTTTTTATTTTTTTTTTGGTATTATCCGAAAGATTTTCCTGAACGATTATCTCAGGTGTGTTAATAATGATTTTTGCTTCACAAAAACAGATTGGAAAACAGCCGTCTATGTTAAACCTGTTCAATATTTACAATTGGGTAACAGTTTGGGCGCTTGTGTTTTTTGCGTCTGTAACGGGCAGCATTTTTTCACAGCCCCGTTTTGTTCAGCTGAGATGTCGGCGCTGTTGGACAGTCTGCGTTGGTGCGGCTGGATGGATGGCTGGCTGGCTGGTGGATCTAAGGATGACGAGAGAGGAGCGTCGGCCCGGAGCGCAGATGCGTATTTGGAGCTGAGAGTCGACTCTTGGAATTGAAGTGGATTTATATGGGACAGGAGAAGTGAACCAATCTCTTTTTTCGTTTCTGTATGCTACAGCTTCTTGTTTAGTTTCAATCCTAACTTGTAGCAGACGTGCACATTTTGAGCATGATGTCTCTGATCCACTGATGAAAGGACACTTTGATTCTCTTCTCTTTCATCTATAACTGCTTCAAACAACAAGGCGTATGCAGAAGTAGAGGTTACGATTGCATGACTGTGCTTGTCTTATGTGTTATTTTATGTTAATTGTTCTCGAAAGTGCTTTGTTACAGCTGCAGATGTTGTGAAAGCGTTATATAAATAAAGATGTATTGTATTAACATTTTAAAACTTTGCTATTGGTCTACAAATCGCTAAAGGTCTTGGATACAATCAAGAAATGACCATGTAATATAAACCCAGTAGGGTTCTGAGGTCAGCAGAATCGGGTCAATTACTAGCTCCCAAAGTTCAACGCAAACATGGTGTATCAGCATTTAGCTGTTGTGCTGCACACACATGGAGTGAGCTGCCACCAGAACTGAAGTTACTCCCAAGTCTAAATGCTTCTAGGTTAAAAACTATCCATCTATCAATCCATCTTTACAACATGGTGCACACGTGGTTACCATGTCTGTATCCAAATACATATTTAAAGTAACCCTCACAACCCTGATTGTGATCCCTTGCCTGCTGCTCTCTGGACAGTGTTGCTCTCTCTTTCTGGGTGTCACAATTGTCCTGTTGTCAACTATTTTTGTTTTCCTGGGTCTATCTGCTTTTTCTCGCAGACATTCTAAAAGGTTTTATTTAGCTATGGCAAATGTTTGTGCAATGTATGATTGATTTTCCAGGTTCTCTAAGCTTCAAAATTGTTTGTTTTTTGCCAATGGGTAACACTTAATTTTTTTCTTGATTGTTACACAGCTATTTAGACAGAAGGAGACAAGTTGCATCAGTATCAGATCCAGTTGTAAATATCTGGAAATGAAAACTGAAACGTTGAGCTAGTGTATTATATTCATTCATCTTTGATGTCGAAGCCAAATGTCAGTCGACAGCAAAACTAAAGAAATTGGCCTCACTTTTCCAATACTTTTGAAGAGAAATGTGTGCCTTGAGAGTTTTTGCTCTTTTGTAGAATACACAGCTTCAAAAATATAATCCCTTCAGAGAATTAACTCTTTAAGAAATACGTATCACACATCAAGTATCCTGCAGCTATGATTCGCACCATCTGAGCTCTAGTCAGGGAGTGTGTGCACTAAATGGATTGGATGAGAGGTTTAAACATCCTTCCTGGCGGCGCACATCTGCCGCCATCATTTGCCTTAATGTCGCCATCCCAGCAGCCCACTCTGCGCTGTGCAGTCCCGAATTGATTTAATGCATTAATTAGGGCCCTGTTACGATGTGTCATGGATGATATTTTACAATTTGATAAGCAAAAGACGCACCTTGGGATTGGCTTGATGTCTTGCGAGGGTTTGCTGGTGGCGCGCTTTCATGGCCGTACCTTTTAATTTAATGGAAATCACTTTGCCCCCAGAGTGGCGCACAAAGTGCAAGACTTTTATATTACCTCTGAGACCTACTGTGCGCCACGTCTGATATCATCATTCTGACGAAGAAGTAGACGTGACGGTGCACAGATGAATGGCTGAACAGGATGTGGTAACACACATGACTCGACTGTCGACACATATTTTATTTGTCTTCGCACCTCCTCTCTTACACTCGGAAAACACAAGCTGACAACAAAGAACCACCTGGTTGGGCATCGTGATTGACGTTTTATATTTCTCCTTCTCTGCTGTTTATTTTTTTTAAACCTTTGTTTAGTTGCTACATGGACTTCATTTTTTGTTTGTTTGTTTGTTTGTTTGTTTGCAGAGCTAGCCTAAAATGACACAACTTGACGTTATGTGGACTAATTGTCCAACTCGCTCCATAAAAGTGAAATAGTTGCACAAGCTTCATCTGGTCCTTTGTTTTTGAACAATGTTGATGCTGACATTTTGGCATGTTAGCATATTATGGTAACGGGTAAGTCTGTTGGTCATGCTATTGTCTGTGGAACTATTTGTGTTAGCAGATCCAGATAATTGTTAAATAAGTCATAATTGCTTGTTGCGTACTCCTGTTAAACTTACAATAAAAGTGTAAAATTGTTGTACTTTGTATGAATGCATTATTATACTCTGAGTTGTAATGTTGTGTTGTGTATTACCTGGCCTGTGGTTATCTTCAGCACTCTGTACTACGGCACTTCCTTTTGTGTGATATCGCTCTTGTTACTAATGTTAGGTTCACTTTCAGACACTGGGACTCTATTCTTCTCTCTTCTCACTTCTCAAGGAGAGTTGTCTGTGTTTTGGAATTAGTTTTCCAAAAGTCACGCCAGATATGTAAAGTTCACATTGGTCCATTTTCTTTTCCAGCCATTTTCAACACCGCTTCATCCTGTTCAGGGGCATAAGGGCGCCGGAGCCCATCCTCGCGGCCATCAGGCGAAAGGCAGACTACACCCTGAACTGGTTGCCAGTCCGTTGCAGGGCACATATGGAGAAGAACATCCATTCACACTCATTCGCACAGCCATTGAGTGGGACCTGAGCTTGCAGTGCCTGCACACAAGTCAGGCGAGTGCACCACTAAGTCAAATTCTTAATTGTATAACTTCAGGGCCATTCGTCCACAAGTTATTTACAGTGTGGAAATGTGAAGCACTGAACCTTGATATCCAGCAGTGGTGAAATACGTTTGCTGTTTGGGGCAGTTGGCATCCACTTTGTAAATGCATTAGTGCCAACAACGGTATGGCAGTTTCACACACCCACCTGATTTTTTAAAAAATTATTATTATTATTATTATTATTATTACTATTTTAGCCTTGTTGGAGGTTTGCTCAAATGCCAAATGTCATTCTATTATACGTCATTACTTATTTTCCAGAGACTAAAGGTGTAATGGTTTAAAAACGTTGTGCAGAATCCTGGATGAATACAAAATAAGTTAGTGAGTTTTTTATACAACCCCACAATTACAAAACAATAATATGCATCAGGGCACTCTGACTAGAGAAAGCAGGGTGCAAATTTTGCTGTCAAAAACGGCTACAATAATGCCAAACACTGGTTTGGTGACTGCCAATAGTCCCAAAGTTTTCTAAGCCTCGCAGCTGGTCCAGAGTCTAATGAAAGTGTAGGATTTGAACGGTGAGCACACCCCTCTTTCAGCCACAGGTCACAATTATGCCATGATTATTTGGTGAAGAGGCCCTGAGACAGCCATTGTTCTACAGAGAACACACAGAAATTAATCATGTGGCGAGCCGGATGGTGGGTTGGGGAGGAGGAGAAGCTATTAGTTTGCTCACTAAAACTCTCCCCAACATATTTCAGTTTCTCATTGTAAATACCTCCACTCAGAGGGACGAGTACTTATTATTGAGGGGCACAAGCCAGGTTTTCTAGGACATGGTCATACAAATATTTGGAGAAATCGACTGCTTCACCGTGAACTAAAAGAATGCATGGAGAGGATTGGGATCAGATCAGCGCTGAATCACGACATGTCCAGCATATGCACTTATCTTGACGTGAACAACGACTTGTGCGAGTCCAGAAAAATGTTGTTTGTTGACACACAGATAATCCAGTGAGAGAAACAGAGGAGTGTGAATGGTTGTATCAGTCATGGGATTAACTGGTGATCAGTCCAGGGGAGATCAATACACATCCATTCATTTTTAGTCACGAGCGGAGGATATTCAAGATGACTATTAAGAAATGAATCCTGTGATTGCTGCATTCTATTCCATTCCCGTTGCCAAGGAACAAACACATGTACCTGTCCATAGCAGCATTGCACGTGATGTTTCTTTGGGAGCAGCTTCAGTTTTATTAAATCAGGCACGTTTATGAACGGGTTTTACATCATCTTGTGGATCTTTTTTGTGTTGATTGTGTCGCAGTACTTCATGGGTCAAAAATGCTGTTTGGTATTGAATACTGTCCTCTCAGGTCGGAGCTGGATCCCTCAAAATAGATCAGTGCGAGATTCTAGCCCAGTCCTCCAGCTAACTTAGGGTATGAGGTGGGATACGAGGACTCCTGCTCTCCTTTGACCCAAAACAGGATAAGAGGCATATAAAATGGATGGACGGATTGGTGTGGTCATGGTAACCTTGCTTACTCCCTCTCACCAACTTTTCTCATGAGAACACTCAGGAGAGAAAAGAAAAACATTTCCAAGTCTTAATTTGCAGCCCAAGAAAAGCACGGAGAATTTCAGATGAAGACATTTCCCTCACTGATTCGCCTCTTTTGAGCAGTGCACAGACATGAGAACATCATCCGTCTCTCCACGTCACTCTCGGCTGGTGGTTGCTGCAGATAACACGACTGAAAAGTGTTGCTGTCTGCATGCGACACCCCGCGCACCTCAGTGACTCTGTCCTCCATCCCTCTTCATGTTTTTTATATATATATATATATGCCAACATGAGAGGGAAGCACATGATATTGTGGGTATAAGTGTGTGTCTTAGTTGTAATCCATAGTCATGCTCAGTCCCAGGACTCTCTGAGACAACCTTGGCATCGTGCCTTATGCTTGGTACCTCTGGCTGCCAAATTGATGCAAGTATAATGAAGAGTCCGTCGGCATAGGTGACACAATTAGCTGTTGGGGGGCCACAGGGGCCACTTGGCGCAGCTCCCTGATTCTCTTCTGGGAAAATGGGTCATTCTGAGTCTTCTGAGTGACAGGCAGCCAGTGGCCAACGAACATCGAGGGTGATGCCAGCCGAAGGCTCGGTGATTCCTTTTGAAAATTGGCAAAGCGTGGTCACATGGTCTTTTCACATGGTCTTTTCCTAAGGAGTATATTTGGGAATTTAAGTGGCCTCACGATGAGACAACTGGCAAACACTACACACTGTGTTAACCTTCCTGTTGTGTTCCCAGGTCAAATTGATTAAAAACAAACAAACACATTAAAAAAAAAAACATTATTCATCTATTTTGATGTATTATTTTATAAAGTACAATATTTTAGCTATCACCATATTTTGAAAAAAATATTTACAAAATCTTTTGTTCGGCGTTTCCGGGAGGCAGGAACGGATGGCTGGCATTTCAATTCATATAAATGGGGAAAAGATCATTTGAGATATGAATGTGGCCATAATAATAAATTAAACTCCTATCTCAAGGCAGCACTGTACTGTATCAGGTTAAAAGCCACCTTATTTATCTTTGTTTGACCTTCACGTGAAAAGTTCAATATGAATTGCATTTATTTCTTTTGCTGTCTTAGAACATTAAAAACATGCAATCTTTACAATATTATCTTGCACGCTACATAGAGTAAAGCTTCACGATAACCTACTAGGAAAGATTCATGTATCATCTTCCAGAATGACAGGGAAATAAAATGAATCTGTAGATGGGGACGATGGGAAAGTCAGGAATCGCTTTGGAGTGGTCGCTATGCCATCCCATCTATCTAACTGTCAGCTTTTGTCCTGTCCATCACTCTCACCTGCTCCATCACTGCATCGATGTGACAGAAGCAACCACCGCCCAATGCGCACGCAGGCACACCCACACACACACACACACACACACACACACACACACACACACACACACACACACACACACACACACACACAAAATCTCAAGATTGTAATTTTAGCACAGCTGTTGTTTTTGTCTGCAGTAGAATTGCCACCTCACTAACTCCTCGAGAGCCCCACCACTCAATTGAGGCCACACTCTCATCTGAATGAGTTTATGCACTGACTGTGGCTCTAAATGGAAGATAAGAGTGCTCTGTTTTGTAGAAAATATGACAAAAAGGTACAGTATTAAAAAGCGAAACTAGTTATCTCAGTTTTGGAACGCCATTGATTGGCTTTTAGATGCAATAAACATGGTACTGGTTTTGACAATAAGCCTCAGCAAATAAAAGTTTAATTTTCAATAAAAGTATGTTTGAATCTGGCTGATTTAACTGGAAGATTATAATGTGGTGGACAACAGTTTTCGGCATCTGCCGACCTAACCAACCGACCATCTAACTAATGAACAAACAAATGTAACTAACGCTTTAATTATGACTGAAGATAAAGATCTCTCCTAAAAAGTTAAAATCCAATTATATCCAATAAAGGGGAACCTGTTAATAAGAAAAACATGTGAGTGCCAAATGGTGGTATCGAAGTCATGGTGGCAAATAGTTGCCATAGTAACCACCTAAACTCCAGAGACCTGACCCCCCTCACATCCACTTAACAATCCCCAGATGTCTAATTGTTTCCCTAATGATGCTGAGCCTAATGGGACTGTTTATGGTGTGCATTTTATAGCGCTGGCCCAGTAATTAGACTGCACGCACTTCATTAAACAGCATGAAGCGGATGGCACACACATTTATCTGTCCATGGTGCTGAGCTTTGTGAATCATGCACACACATGCGGGCATGGTGCCTCTGTCCATGGTGTTGAAACAACAAGGGCCTCACTTTGAACTTTCCAAGCCATTGCTGCGACTTATAAGCAAACGCTTGGCACGCGAATGTGCATGCGAATACGTAACCTGCATCATTTAATTCCAGTTCATTCATCATTAACATTCAAACAAGATGCTTTATTAGAAGTTATGGTTATGCAATCAAATTATTTGTGGAGCACTTTTTACACAGACAATTCTGAAAACAAAATAAATCAATCTTCCAATCTCTGCATGGAATACTTCAACGGTTCTTGCCATCATCTTTAAATCCCAAATGATATTTCATCAAATGCAGTGGGATCTTGTTGAAGGAGAATAATTTGGGCCCTGTCAATACAAAGCAGTCATACCATAAGTCAGTCCTTCTCCAATAGTGGGGCGCACCCTCCTGGGGGCATGGTGCAATGCCAGGGGGCGCATGTGACTCTGGCTGGCAACCAGTTCAGGGTGTCCCCTGACTACTGCCCGAAGACAGCTGGGATAGACTCAAGCACGCCCCGCGATCCAATCGCAGGGCACGCACAGACGAACAACCATTGGCACTCACAATCACACTTAGGGACAAATTAGAGTGTTCCATTAACCTGCCGTGTTTTTGGAATGTGGCAGAAAACTGGAGTACCTGGAGAAAACCCATGCAGGCACGGAATCGAACCCTGTACTTCTGCACTGTGAGGCTTTAATACATTTCTTTTGCTGACATAAATTCAAAGTAGTGACGGCATCTACAGCTTGAAAACCCGAATCTTTCTCCTTCCTTTGTTATTTTTTTGTGGGGCTGAAACGTGACATGGCGCATATGTGACACCGCTCCCCCAGACGGGAATGCAAATTGTCAAGTCCAGGAATGCTTCAAGCTTCAAACTTCATGATCCTTTCTTATGTGTTATATAATGTATAACTGTTAGTTGTCTTTTTCTGGGAATGGTGTCTCTTCCTGTATTTTATTATTTGTTAATTATTAGTTTGGTTCCATGTTCACACGAGGGAAAACAGGGGTAGAAAAATGTGTGATTCCTATTCAAGTATTGTCAATTGTCACGCACTGCTACGCCCAAGGGGCAGTTAATGGCATCACTACATGATAGTGAATGGTCGGTGACAATGTGGTTTCTGTGAACTGCTTGTCGTCATTGTTAATTGCTATCCAATAACAAACCGTAACCTTGCAAAGTAACTGTAGTACCTGACTGAGAAAAGTAACGTGTCTAACATGTTACCAGCATCACTGAGCCCAGCCCAAAGTGCCACTGAATATTCTTTTTGGGGAATGCTAAAGTTCCGGAAATGAACAGGCTCAATGATATGGACATTCGGCCATAAGGTACTTTGCAGAATGACCATTTATCAACTCGTTAAATAACGCAGTGCCCTTACATGCGCTTTATCTATATGCATGTGGGATGTAGAGGTGATTTTCCCCGTTTCTCTTGCCAATGTGCTGTCACGTTTCTATTTGTCGCTCTGCCTGGTTCTGAAACCTCTAAGCCAGACCTGGGCAAATTACGGCCCGCGGGCCGGATCCGGCCCGTTGGTCTTTTTAATCCGGCCCGGTAGTTGGTACAGTACACAATTAAGGTTCGATGTAAATGATTGCATTCATTTCATTTGGACGTGTAATGACAGGCATTTCAACGCCAGGTGGCGGAGTTACTTGAAGTTGGAGAGCACAGGGAGGGAGAGGAAGACGATACGGAAGCCCGCAGTCGCGCTCACTCAAGTAACTCCGCTCGATACGACGGAATAAGTGTGTCTGCGGCGCAATTTACAATCATTGGATTCAAAACGACGACATGCAAGTGACTCTTTATTGCAGTGAGTTTTACTGGAATTGCGAACATTTTTACGTCCTGTATATCATGGCATCCAAAGGAAGAGGAACAGTCATGGCCGCGAAAGTGAAGTGTATCTAATTAAACGAAGCGGGTT
>NW_017805983.1:800904-814216 GCF_001891065.2 Hippocampus comes | reverse complement strand
AAAAGTTCGTTGCACGACATCAGCTGAGCAACGCTGTCTTGTGTGGTGATCAAGTGGAGGTCAAGTTCGAGACAGTGAGTGAGTGGAAAGAAAGCCACCAGGTCTTTTACTCGTCTCATTTTGCAGCAAATAGTCCTAATTTTGTCATGTACCTGTACTGTATGCTGCAGTTTTTGGGCAATATATTGTTGCACTTTGTTGCTTTGTGACATCACACAAGGATGTTGTTAACATACTTGGACGTTCATCCAGGACATATACCACAGTTGTTTCACTGTTCTCATGAAAAAAAAAAAAAAAGTATGGTAATACTTTAATGCTTTTTCTGTAAAATAACTGCACTTTCATTGTCTAGCAATAATACATACTCTTATCAGCTTCTGTTAACAATGTCATTAACTTATTTCAACGTAGAAATAAAACTGAAATCGGGAGTAGATTTCTAACTTTTGGCCCGGCCCTCCACAATATTTTCTGCTTCTCATTTGGCCCCCCCGGGAAAATAATTGCCCACCCATGCTCTAAGCCATGTTGATTTTGTCTGTGTTCCTCTCCAGGGGAGATCAATATAGTTGACATTTTGAGCGACTGGGTTACCTTAAGGAATGAGAGGTTACGGTTCCGATCAATGCTGGTTATCTCCAGGTTGCCCATTACAACTTCACAATTCTCGTAGAGCTTCTTCAGGGTGCGGTACTGCTGGTCCAGGTCTGAAAGGGTGCTCAGCTTGTTCTCTGTACCTGGACAAACTGGAGGCAAGAAGAGAGACAAATGAGTTCTACGAGAATAGCAATTCTGTGACCACAACCTTATTTTATACAATAAACAAAGCCGCTTTATATTCTCCATAAATTGACAACAAGACATCCTGAAAAAAAAAAAAAAAAAAGAATTGGAACGAGAGGAAACAAAGGTGGAGAGACAGTTGCATCGTTGAACTGGCTCTGATTTCAAGCACCCATAGCTCATAAACTCCTATATTGCTTTATAGATTTTATAGATCGTTTGCTCCGCAAAGATGAGTGTGCTGTCCTTTCTTCACTTGGTGATCCTCCATATTGCTGTGGGCACTCGGGGTGCACCCAGATTGGCTGCAAGGGGACCTGAGCAACAGTGACAAATGAGATTCGCTGGCCACGTGCGCTGATGAGTTATTAGAGTGGATGCTTCGAGATCAGCCACAAAGAAAGTCTGAGAGAGGATATAAAACATGTCCGATCAATGAAAATGTGAGTGAGTGAGTTCGGGAAAGGTGAGCAAGCATGTGAAGCAGGGGCGTCACTAGGTTTCAAGAACAAGGGGGGCTTAGCCCCAAGGGGAACACAGCCCCTTTAGGGGGGTCTGGGGGCATGCCCCCCCGGGAGAATTTTTTTCTACATTCTGTTAAAAATCCATCAATTCCGTGCACTTTGAGAGCAAAATGAAGAGGCTATGAAGAACTACACACATCACATTAGTGTCCTCTTTACTATGATGGGGCTTCCTCCCCTGGACTTTAACTGGACTGGATAATAGAAATTATAAAGAATTCAAAAGTTCAATCTTGGTTGTTCAAGGGAATTAGAAGGATGCCCGATAACATAACCTATATGACAGTAGGCCTATATTCCTCTCTACCAAAATGTATTAATATATGCTTAGCCCCCAGAAGACTATGTATTTTGAGATGTCTGCCGTGATATGCAATTTAAGTTAGTACAATGAGATGCAAAAGCTTCATCACTTTGGAAAAACACAAGTTTGCTGCTCAATACTTACTGTAAGCTCCGATTGCATTTTGGGAACAGCCTTGCAAGTAAAATTAGCCTTGAGATCTGACAGACTCACCTGTCCAGCAGAGCTCCCCCCCCACCCGGCTCACTCTCTATGCGTCTTTAGCCTGATTCCTATCAAATAAATAAATTGATTTTATATTTATTTTTTTATTTTATATAGGCCAAAATCTCAATAGGTGTTGCCTCAAAGAGTTGGTGTAATGATTATTTATGTATTTAATAATAAAATGTTGCTTAATTTTTATTAAGCACCACCTTAATTTATCCAAAAGTGAACACTTTGTTACAGTGCAGTTTCTGCTGTTACTGGAGATATTTTAGCGGACTATAGACACTAGTTTTACCAGCATGGATGCATTGAATACTTAATTTACCTTTCTAAAAAGCTGTCGAATATCCATGCTGTCGACTCAACCTGACTTTCGGCAATGAACTGTCAGTTGTTGCGTTAGCATTTGATGTGGCGATGGTGACAGACACGTCAAATGCTAACGCAACACCTGTTGCGTTCAGGAAACCTGGGAGATTTAATATTACAATAATGGCAGGTTATCGAAATATAATTTAAAATGGCCACATTACATTGAATTTGATGCAATATATTAGAAAAAGTACAGGAAAAATAAATAATACTTTTTTTTTAAATAATGCAATGAAATTATTTAGGGGGGCTAAAGACATTTAAGCCTCCCTAAAATAGGCCTAATGACGCCCATGATGTGAAGTAATCTATTATTGGAATCCATTTTCCATGTGCTGGTGTGTTCACTTTGGGATCAAGGAGAGGTGAAAATTGAGGGGGGGGGGCAACCCTCAAAAACCAGTAGCAGACATAAAGTCACACGCACGCGTGCGCACGCACACTCGTTTGCTTCAGCTCAATGAGCATTTGAACAATTCATGCCACAAGGTTGTTTGGGTTTTTCTTCTGCGTTTCTGCATCCAAGTTTCATATCATGAGGAAAGCTATCTCTGGGCTCCGGATGATGACCTCACAATTCTCCAGTTGATGGGCCATCCCCCATCCGTCTTGTGAAATTGCCTTGTACTTTTCCGACTGCATTTCTTTCATGTTCTCATTGCACTGCGGTGCACTGTCCCCATGCTTGTTTCTCACCCTGTTTGAAAGGCTGACACAGCAAGTCGGATGGGAAATGAAGGAGAAACAGAAAAGGTGGTGACCTCACTGGGTTTGAGCTGTAGAAGCTAATTGAGTGGGCGGCGGGCAGCTGCCGGGGTCAGACAAGCAGTGTGTACATGACCTGCACAAATAGCAGAGATGGTTCAAAGCTGTGGATCAAGGTCAGAGGGCATGTTCACTGCAAAACTTGTGATTTTTAGCCACCAAACGTGGAACTTTGTGGTTAAAGTCGCTTCACTGAACTCAAGTACATTGCATAGAGACTGCTGAAAACATACGCATACAGATTGGGCCACATCCTGGCACTCCTTTTCCTGTATTGATATCATCCTCCTCTCAGCTCATCATCCAAAAGTAACGTGAATGAGGCAGCCCAGATGGGCCCAAACGCACGGGTGTCCAACCTTTTTTTTGACCAAAGATCAACTTTTCAAACCTCCTGCTATTGACTGGTTATCGCACGCGCACGCATCCCATGATGAGCAACAACCATACCGGACCCTAACACGAACAAAACAGAAAAATAAACGAGATATGAGATAAGAGTGAGAGTTTGTAAAAAGAAAACTTCTTAGTAGGAAACTGACACAGGGAGGCAGGGACGCACTCTTGTTGTGTGTTAAGTGTAGAAACATGACTATCATAGCTCGCGTGCACCACTTTAAAATGCTTCTCCTGACGCTCCAGATTCCCATTTTTTAACATTGCCATCGGTGAATTGCAGATCAAACAAACTTGAAAAAATGAGAATAAACAAAAAATAGATATATCTCCACAACTCCGATTGCAAGCTGCTGACCATTGAAGTCAACTTCCTGTGATGCAGGTCATGCACTACCGTAGGTTAAAAGGTGACCTGCTTTTTAATTATTTGCTTTTTGTGTGTGTGTGAAAGTGAAACTGAGAGAATGCTTACATTGTGTACACTCATACACAATATATAATAATACAGGAAGGCAAAAATCTTTTTTGTTGTTGTTTTTTTCATTTCCCTCTGCACGTCTTGCAGTTGGCTTGGGACCAGTCCACAGACTACCGTTCAGTGGCGGTTGATTGATTGGTCACTCCTGCTTTCACGCAACATTTCATTGCAAAATTATGTCAGAAAAAATACCTGATGACATAAAATAAACTCATATGTGCTTGTTTCATTTGAGGCACCCTCAGCTGATGGAACAGTGAAACTTGTCAGGAATGTTAAATTTATGATGGTTTTTAGCAGAGTTCACTACATTTAGCAGTTAGTGGTGAAAGTGTGACACTAAATATAGTCGGCGACTATGACCCTTTAAAAGTGCTTTTATATGGATGAGCTTAAAGATTCACTGCATATTTAGAAAATATGACCCATCTCAATGCAATCTTGCCAAATCAAGAAAATAGGCTCAAAGTTGTGTTTGGATGTGTCTTTTCTTCTCTGCCTTTTCTGAATTTAGCAAATTGGCATGAAGCATCAAGCAGTGCTGGTCAAGCATTCATATGCACCGCACATCGTTCTTGTGCTAACACGTCATAGCGGCCTTCGCGGCGGACCATGATGTAGTCAATGAGGTGTCAGAGATTCAGAGAGAGGACGTATCCATGAACCCAGTGACGTTTTTGAACGTTTTCTTTGGGCAGAAAAGTTTTCTGGTGATGACAACTTTATGTTTTGAACAATTAATCATCAGCAGCAGCAAGTAAGAAATCTGACATGTAAGTCTCCAAGGAGTTGGAATTTTGACAGCATATAAGGCCTCTTTTATTTCATTCTGATGGGCACAAGCCCTCATAACTGCACCCTTCTGATGGCTTGCACACGTGAGACGCATGGTCATTAGGCATTCGCTGATGCTCGCAGCGGGCTTATGGTGGTTGATGAGGGAGTTCTTCAAGGCATAACCCACGCCGCGGCTTCCCAGTTCATCTGCAAACTTGGCCATCCTAACAACATGTGCAAAAGACATCAGACAGCCTGCAGCCACCACACAGACCTTGGCCTGGATCCAATCCTATGGACAACATAACTGCAGACCACCCCTCGTTGCAGCCTTTTCCCTGCTGTTCTGACTCATTCTCAACCTCATCGAGGTTCATTAATCTCAGGCTCACTGGAATGCTTCTCCACAAAACGATATGGCCATCCTAAGAGAACAACCATGTATGCACTCACACGACACTCAAAATCTGCAATTGTTTGAATCAAAAGGCAATCCTTTCTCAGTGGCTGCAACAATGTTGCGGGTGGGTAGGGTGGATTTGTGTGGAAAAAAAAAAATCTAAATGCAAGTGAGCATGTGCACGGGTGGATGTACACGTTTGTGTGAAAGCTTTAATGAGTCGTCGCAGCGTATTCTACCCAGTGGCTTCGCTTTGTGGGGAAATGAGGTTCATACTTACCGTGGCACAGAAGGGCTGACTGAGATCTTGCAAGTGCGTTTATCTGATTGTGTGTGTGTCAGTTTAACTGCCTGTGCTCCAAGCCGAATATTAGTTGGAACTATATCGGCGAAATCAAAATGAAAGCAGGTTTGAGAACATTAATGGTTACGTGTCTCAATACGCGAGCATGGTGAGAATATGCATAAAAAGTTTGATGTATAAAAATTGTGTGTGTGTGTGTGTGTGTGTGTGTGTGTGTGTGTGTGTGTGTGTGTGTGTGTGTGTGCGTGTGTGTTCATGCAAGTGTGTTTAGTGCCCCCCCCAGTCCTAAATCACATCAACTTCCCTACTTTCCAAATACAATCCGTCGTCAGAATGTGTGCAAAGTCGAGTGGCATGTTTGTAATGAAAGGCTGATATGCGGCGCACGCACTCGCGCACACACACAACCACAGCGGGGGCGCGGGGGTGGGGGGGAGGTTTCCCAGAGGAGGAAATACGTTTGAGTTGGATGTAATGAGCAAGCAAAAGGCAAATGAGCCCTGCAGTGTGACATCTCCTATCTAGACACAGACAGGATGTGTCAAGGGAAACGCGTTATAGCAGAGAGAATCCAAAATGCCGTTCAATTCAAACTTCTGCCAGCCCTCACCTACCGTTTTTACACTCATTTCCTGTCTATTCCCCTCCACAATCTTTGCCTCATTCACCCAACCACAAAGACTTGTCAATATCTTCCCTACGCGCTCCATGATCCCTGCTCCTGCCGCTGGCTAATAACTTAATAGTTTCAGTTGTGGTGCAACTGGTTATGTATGTTGACAATAAATTTTAAAAAAAAGCAAGCAATACTTGCTCCCATATTATTAAAGTGACAACTTTAAATCAGGGAAATTGGTCAGAATACCAACTGACACGAGAAGCTTCCAAACAATTATCTGACAAGAGGAACCATCAGCCGGACTGCATGAACTAAGCTCTAGTCTGCAGTTATCAAAAGATAAAAAAGAGAAAGTAGTAGAGTGATACTTTGCTACGTCTCTAAAGTTGCAAAAATGTATGTGGGGGGCCATGAATGACAATGAACGGGAAATTTGAGTTTCAAATCGGAACGTACCTGCAGCCCAGAAACAATTGCGTTGCTTTGCCTCAAGAGGTACCACACAATCCTCAATTAACACTCGGCTCCCTTTCACGGCCACAGTCATCCATCTTGTGTCGAATCAATAACCCGTCAGAGGTGTATGGGTGTTGAGGGATGTAAATAGCAGAAATCTGACATTTGTCACAAATAAAACGAAAGGTCTTCAATATAATTAAGAGTGCATCGGTGCCATTTCTCAAACAATCCATAGCCTTATTAAAACGGGCCCATAATTTAGTGGGTGCAGTGCGAATAACGTGCACACGTGAGATGAGGGAGAGGTGCAAGCGTGTATGAAGTATGTATGTATTTCCCTCTCCCTGCCGTAATGAAACATAATCGCAGATATACTTATATCCACTACAATAATGCAATGATTAAATTAACATCAGACTTAAGGAGGCAAAAATAGCTTTTCAGCTGGGGTTTATGAAACAAGTTGGATTGCAAAGGAGGGTGGCGACAGATCCTACTGTATATCCATGTTAAAAAAACAAAACAAAAAAAAGAACAAAATTAAATTTGGTAGCTAAAATTAGACCTTTGTGACGTCATTCAGTGGTTTGGGTTAGGGCTAGCATTCCGCACGGCAATAAATGGATGGAATTGTTATATGACCTAATTAAAAACAAAACATGGCCGATGCAACACAAACACATCAGCATAACATTAATAATGAACAAAAAGAAAATTTGGGGGGGAGATTTACAGAGAAGAGGAGGGGTTGAGCACAGGGTATGGAATTAGCTGGAGTATGACTCCACATTACTCTAATTTTTATGCTATATGTCAGCACAGATACCGCATAAATACGAATATTTCACTCCAATGGGGACGATAAGTGCTTAAGGTGTATTATTAGTACAACGAAATGTAAGAACCTTTATATTGAGGGGTTAGTGATTCATGAAAATCCATAAATATGTCTTACATAGGTATTGGTATTTGAATGTGGTATTATAGTACATGATATGTACTATAGGCTATTGTGTAGAGTCAATTTTATTTTGTGTATATTTGGATATGAATATTCCAAAAGACTGTGATATACCAATGAGGAAATAACTACACGGAGGTAGGACTCGATATGTTTGTACTTCCTCCTACTCCTTTTTCAACCACGTGCAAGCAGGGAATGGTAAAAGGGCTGTCGCTTATTTAGTGCTTTTCTACCTCGGGTTCTCAAAGCGCTTTACAATGTTACCTCATTCCCCGACTGATGACACAGCATCAGGAGCAACTGGAGGTTCAGGATTTTGCTCAAGGACACTTGCAATGGCCAGGGACCGAACCACCAACCTCTGGGTTGGGAAACAAGCACGCTACCACCCCTCAGGTGACTGTGTCATAATGTACTTTTATACCTGTTTGGAAAACCATAAAATACATACATAAATCAATAAGGCAAATAAAAACTAATAAGCTTGCTGTGACAACTAAATAAAGCTAACTAAGTTCCCAAAACAAAACTCAAAACGAAGAAGAAAATACCTGTAATGAAAATTCCCCAAAATATGATCCCCCCACACACACGCTGCATTAAGCAAAATGAGACAAAAGCAAGTGAATTTCCTCATTAGACTTTGACCTGCAGCTGCATTCATTAATGCAAGACTGGGGGATTCTCAGGATCCCAGAGTCCCACCAAGTCAAACATAGTCACACCACTGGAGCTTAGTTAAGTTTGTGATCATTAAAACAGAATGTGTTCCTGCCTGACCGACCGAGCGATGGACAATGCATGAATATTTGATGCTCTCGGCATCTCTGACGAAGTTGACTCACTTGGACATTTGTGATGCAGTTCTCTCAAAATTACAAGATTTTGATATACTCCACCTGCTAAAGGTGTGGCTATATTTAAGTAAATGTATCATATAAAAAAAAAAAAACAAAAAAAAACATGTGAAGACAAGCAGATTAAGTGCAAGGTCAAGTAGTTTTGGAATGAAATGCTCATATTGTGTATGTGCTCTCTCGCATACACGCAAGCGCACCCACTCTCTCTCTCTCTTTCACTCAATCGTTCACACGCACACACGTGTTCACACACACACACACACACACACACACACACACACACACACACACACACACACACACACACACACACACACACACACTGATTGTGCTGTAATAGGCCCATGCCACAGGCCCGCAGCTTAGCCAGGACCTTTTTTCCCCCTTTTAAATCTATACTTTAAGTGACAAAGCCCCAAGTTGCCTTCTCAATTATGTTGTACAGGTGCAGTCAGCTATAGCGAGTAATTGCATTGGGTGTTTGGCGCTCCCCAAGAAGGACTGGAAGCTCATGACAGTGTTGTCAGGGACTCCTGAAGGATACACCAGCAAGCTCTGTGTACGTGTGCAATGCTGTCACACAGATGCAGGGAGAACATTTCACTTTTCATGTTCGGCTTTTGCGCTCTTGCTTGAATATATGTACTGCATGTCTTAATTTTACATGCCTAATTGATCCCGCGTGTTTCCATGCATAAATTCATATATTTTGAAGGCATTAAACATTGCCATAGCGATCGGAGTGTTGCGGCCAGATTAGACGCTCCTTGTGTTTATTATTATATTTCGAAAACGCCACAGTTTTCATGCAGCTCATACCATATTATTTCGTTGTATTATTTCCACCACACCTTAAATGCCGGTCCCTGAAAATATTGTCTGACATAAACCGGTCCGTGGGGCAAAAAAGGTTGGGGACCCCTGCTGTAGACCTCTTGGGCCAATGAGCGTGTTGTAATACTATAGGGCATGTCATAGCACCCGGAGGGATCTTCAAAGAAATGCAGAAGCACAATCTTGTCTCGTGATGTAAAATATTTCAGGACACAGTGCCAACTTTGAAGAGGAACAGCTTAAAATTGGAGTGAAATACAAACAGGACAGGAGGTCGGGCAGCCTTGCTGTTGTCAATGTTTAATGGTGCACATACACGTTGGTGGAGAGGCAAGTTTCGCGGGCATCGCCACCACCTGGTCCAGATGCAAAACAGAGCACAGATGTGGCAGTTTAATTAGTCTTGCCAGAGGTGCTGCAGCATTATTACCCTGCCCCGCCTGGAGAGAGTGCCTGCTGTGGCAACGGTGTGTGAGGGTGATTTGACAGCAGCGTAAATGGAGTTGCCATCATGATGCCTTTTTTTCGGCGTGGAATGAATCAGACTGTGATGCACATTGATTATTTTTCGGGTAAGAAACAGGAGAACAATGTGTCGGTGCACAAGGGTGTGATTATACATCTCGGCAGAAAGCGCAGACGCATTTGCCAAATAAACCTGAATGACCTAGTTGGGTGTGAAATGTGCCAAACGGGAGAGCTGATGTACATGGGAGAACGTGGCGCTAATGATAAGGTTACAACCGTTTTCCCATCGTCCCGCCTAATGAATCTCATGCGCCACAAAAAACACCTTTGATGAGGTTCAGCATTGAGAAGGAACATGTCGTCCCGAGCACATCTTCACTTTGGTCTCCAAAGGCAGCCCGTCAAGATCAAACATGTGAATCAGTGCGCAGGAAGTTCAAGCGGACGTCAGCTTCTGGTTAAGTGATGGAATGTCAAGTGGGCCGTGGCACTCGGGTCCATCTTTAAGCTTCTGGGCTTGCCTTGTCATCGTGAAGTCTCTTTGTGGGGGAGCCTAGCTCGCTAAGATAACGTCTGCCAGATAGATGACATGAGTCTGACACACAAACTGTTTTCCAACTGCAGCAATGCTTCTGTGCTTGTATCTCCCTGTCTCTTGCACCGCGTTAATATGAAAAAGACCAGAAGGGGGAGATACTTTAATAGTGAGCCCAGGAGACCGCAAACAGTCACCGGGGGAAAAGATGACAAAACTATGCATATTTATAGCTTTGTGACGTTCCCAAGCACTGTATAGAAAAGTGTCGGCACACAAATGACTCATTCAATGGAATGGTGAAAGCCTGGGGCATTTTTTTCTACAACTGCCTGACAGGAATGTGCACAAGATTATTACCTACTTAGTCCTCTGTACATCGACGTCAAAATATGCATCATGGTGGCATCGCGCAGCATGTGGCTCACACATTTGCTGCCCAGTTAGAGGTTCTGGGTTTCATGTTGTCATGGGAATAATTTCCCTTGGCCCTCCAGCTTCCTCACAGATTCCAAAAACATGAACGAGTTGGGTTAGTCTAAGGCAGCGGTGTCAAACTCCTTTTTGTCGCGGGCCACATTGTAGTAACGGTTTCCCTTGGAGGGCCGTTATGAATTTTGGGAAACCATATAAATGTTTCATCCCCTCCACATCTTACATACACAGCGCACAAGAAATTGATGAATAACTAGTTTTAAAATCAGAAGTCAAGAATAATGACTGTTATCGTGGATTACATATGACAATTTGAATTTTGGTTCAGACTTTGGCAAGCATCATGGAACTTGACATGCGTGATTTGCTTTCGCGGGCCACATAAAATGATGTGGCGGGCCAGATCTGGCCCCCGGGCCTTGAATTTGATACCGGTGGTCTGAGGTGAAGCCAGGGTCCACTCAGCCTTTCTACGCCGAGCGACACAGCTAAACCCCAGGGAACAAATTAGAGTCAACTGCCATCCCGAGCAACACCGACCAAGTAGCCGCAATAAAAAAATGTGACCCCTAGCATTGTTGACGGGAAATATTTTAAAGCGTCATGTATACTGGGAATATTTGTTGGTCAAGTACAAGGAAAAGTCAGATTGTCCAGGCTGCAATGGCTTGATTTGCCCATCTGGAGAGAACACTAAGAGAGGAAGCAGGCATCAAGACACGAGAGACAATTGCTATTTGAAAGGCAAGGATAGCATCATTGACTGACCGCACTGAACATCCACTTTGGTACATTCAGTTTTGTGGAAGAAAGACTAACCATGCTTTGTTTTTCAGCCAGGGGAACATATGATATGACAGTGACATAAAGTCAATGTTTTTTTTTTTAAACCATTGACAAAAAACTTAAGTATACCCCAAGGTGAAACATGTCCAAATTGGGCCCAAATTGCTATTTTGCCTCCCCGGTGGCATTTGAGGAGTCGGTGTCACAAAGTCTCAGGCATGTGAGAGCAAGTGTATTCAATTTGTTGTCATCACTCTCACAGCCTGAAAGTTCAATTTGGCACAGGGTGGCAATGAACCCTCTGAGGATCTGGTGCCAACCATTGAAGCTTTGGTTAACTCCAAACTCAAAAAGGTTAAGGCGGTGCCAGAAAATAATGCTGGGCACACAAACTATTTTAACTTTGGCCACAATTTTCACTTAGGGGTATACTCACCTTTGTTTCCAGTGGTTTCGACCAGGGGTGCCCAAGTCTGGTCTTCAAGAGCCCCTAACCAGCCTGTTTTCGATGTCGCCCTTCTCTAACACACCTCACTCAAATAATCAGGATGAATCCTGATTTCGAGAACTGTGCCTGGGCACCCCTGGTTCAGACATTAACGCCTTGGGTTTTGAAGAGAAAGTGTATTTACACTATTAAACAAGTTGCATGCTGGCGACTTTAGCAAAACATCGTTTCTTCAGTGTATATAATGTATTTCAGAAACGTTCAGCCTCATTGCTTGGGATGTGACTTGCTGAAGTCAGCTTGGATAGGCTCACCCGTGACCCTGAACATCATAAACAGCAGAACATGGGTAGACAGAGTATTACAGTCATGAGCGCAACAGGTAGTACCCTTGAATTGGACCTGTGGCCGTTAGTGCGCAGGCCACATTCATGGCCACGGAGGTCAGTGAAGTTGCAGCCAGAAAGAAAAGACAGTAGCAACTCGGAGCAAAGTAATCGTATCGGAATAACTCCGTTTGGTCATTTATATTGTCAAAATTAAAAGCTATACTGTAGTATTCATTCAAGAGAGCAGCACATGGAAGCTTCTAGAATGGTTGACGTGTTTTTTTTTGGGGGGGGGGGAGAAGACCCTGAAAACAAGGCCAGTCGACAATAATAAAAACAGCGACAGTGTCATAATCCCAAAATGAATGCGAGTTTTGGTCAATTTTCAAGTAGAGGTTTTGATGAAATGGCCCCGTAAAGCATAAAGAACAGAGTTTCCAAAGCGTCTGCCTGAGCACAATCGCACTGCGTGGCTAAATTAATTTCCTCAAGTCTGGGCGGACGGCTCGTGTGGATGCCAAAACAAAAGAAGCCGCTGGTGCGTGGCGGCACAGCTCTGACTTACAGCCCTTAATATTGCAGACAGAAATCAATAGCAGATCTGTCATCTAACACATGTATGAGACTTTAAACTTTATTGATCTGACAGGACGCTGTTGAAATACAGACAGCGATAGAAGCCGAGGAAGACTCTCAGGGCCGTAAATCAATAGTGTGAGAGTCCTTCGGGGGCCACAAGGACTGAATGAAATTACAGTTTATCTCGTAACAGCCGCATTTGATTTGCATGCAGACTTATTTCACGGCGGTCTACCCAATCATTCGTTTATCTGCACGTAACCTGACAATGACACACCATTCCAAAATGAATATTGAAACAACTGTCAGAGTAGATCAAAACATGCAAGGCACCAACACATCTAGAGTAGTATGCTTATTGTCAGGAACAATAACAGGAACCATGCAGTTACTCTCATGATGATCCAAGTAAATCAATGTGGAGGTATAATGCACCTCTATCTGCTGGATATGGTGCTTCCAGTGGCCTCGTTTGATCCCACTGCAAGTGCACTGAAGCACAGAATGGTGGAAAGACATCACATGCATCACATTTATTTTCGCACCTGTGATACTTGATTTTGAAGAGTTTCCAATCGGGAGTCCTGGTCAGACACAAATGCAGTGCATTCATTGAAAAAAAAAAAAAAAAAAAAAGCGAGAGAAAAAAAGAGGAGAGGGGGGGGGGGAGGGGGGGG
>NW_017805983.1:794025-800868 GCF_001891065.2 Hippocampus comes | reverse complement strand
TCATTCATTGAAAAAAAAAAAAAAAAAAAAGGAGCGAGAGAAAAAGAGAGAGGGCGAGAGCGAGCGAGAGAGAGAGAGAGAGAGAGAGAGAGAGAGAGAGAGAGAGAGAGAGAGACCACGCATTGGAATGTTTTTGACTGTTTAAGTCTTCTGTTTGAATAAAAGTATTCCAACATGATGCCTTTTTATGTGGCTACAGGTGTCGTGCAGCAGTGGTTACAACCAAGTAAACAAATAAACAGATTTTTTAAAAAATTACATATCAATGGTTAAGCACCAAATAATCACGCAATCAAAATTACATTTAAATATCTAGTGGTAGAGCTTAAAATTACAGCGCTTGACTCTGCTTCCAAGAGGTAGATTCACATTTAGTCAAAAAATAAATCCTAAATTAATTTCAGTTTAATGCAGAATCTCAATAAACTATGAGCCAGTCCCGAGATGCGAGCTTCATGTTTACGCAACGCACAGCAGGCCACCTGTACTTGTAACTGTCATTTGTGTCAGGTACTTTTCTTACTGTGTGCCAACTAGAAGCAACACCAACAGCCAGTGCCTTTGTTTTGGTCGTCTCCATCGTTCCTCTTTTCTTTTGTCAATCGACTCACTTCATAACACAAGGGCACCTGTGGTTTTCATTTTGGTTCGTGTATGAATAAATAGGTGCCGTACAACCGGGTTTATTTGCAACTTGAATAAACGACGGGCAATTGTATGTCCAAAGTTTGGTTTTTTTTCTGCCACAAAAATCTGAAATGTTACATTGTGCCCAATACATACACAGTAAAGACGATATTACTCTTCAATTTGGCAAAAACTTTTTACCTCAAGATTATTTTGTCACTTTGTGAACCTGATATTTTTCACTGATGCCTCTCAGTTGAAAAATTTCATGACTAGTCGATTTTGAAAAATGTGATCGGATCGGGAGTACTCTGCATATGACCTTCAAAGTTCAGTTCATCTTTTTATTGAAAAACAAGTCAAAAGTAAGTTTGTGTGTTATACATTTCATCAGACGTAAACAGTAACTGGATTGGACTACACAGAAGTTTAGTCCCAATCCCTTGAGTTCACTGAACAATGGTCACGTCAGAAAATTGGATCTCGCTTCATTATCATCCAAAATTTGTGTATTACTCTTTCCAGCTTTTTTCATTGTTTTGGACAGCTTACAATCGAAATGATAATAAACAGCTTATTTTGGAAATTCACCCTAAATGGAAGAGACATGCCAGTAGAAAAGTTTGTTCCCCTAAAAAGTTCACTTTTTGTCTTTCACCCTCCTTGAATGTATCACTGCCGCACGATTAACGAGCCCCCCGCCGCCATTCATTTAGAGACCTGATCTTGTCATAAAGCATGCGGTAGTCTGCTGTTGGGCCATGGCAGCGGGCAGGCGCCAATTTATGAGCTCGGTCTGTGTAGACAGAATCACAGCTCTGTGATTTAAGTGCGTTCACGGCTTCTTTGTTCCTTTTTTGAGGAGGTTGAGGGAGGGAGCGGGGGAGGGAGGGGGAGGGAGAAAGGTAGCGAGGCCACCTGACCTTCACCCAAGAAACCTGCCGCGCGCCCTCCCGTCTCCCTTCCGTTTCGGTGTCCATGCCTTGTGTCATTTCACCAAACTGCCGGCGTCTGCCATTTAAAGGGTGCAGAGGAACACACGAGAAGTAAAATGGTAGTTAATTTGAAATCAGCAGAGGGCATATTAACTTTCAAAGCCCAGTGAGGAGATGTCAAAAGGCCAACAGCCTTTTTAATTTTATGTTTGGCTAATCTGACCAGTCAAAGGAGGCGTGAAAACTATAAGCTGCTATACCCTGAATGAAAACAAGCTCAACTGAGCGTGAAAGGTCATTGGTGACCTTCATATCACATTTTCAATGAAATCTCATCGCTTTGATTAGCATGTTGAGTTAGCGCTTTCGTGATGAAGTTAAATTGACTGTGCCCGTGTGATTTACTAATGTAAATTACAAAATCTAGGTACATACATTTATTGTTATTAGCAGTAGCAGTAGGAGTAGTACTAATATTTACATTTATTCCAGGTAGACATTTTGCCGTGCAACAAAGAGCAATATAATTCACCTGTGATTTTATTTTTTCTCCCCCTGAAGTTTTTAAGACAGTTCACATATCATCTCCAGTGTAAGCGGTGCTCAATTGTTCGGCTTTAATGCGGGTCACTGCTCTACCCGACATTGGATTTGTACTATATACTGCATATTACAGCCGGTTTGTGTTGTTGTTTTAATAATGCGTTCGTATGTTTTTAAGACCGTATTTTTTGTGTGGTAGCATTCTTGACACTCTCTTGAAAAAAGTAGGGAGAAGGACTCGAATTTTCGGATCAAACTTTTTCACCTTTATGACAGAACATTTGCAGGTTCCTGTGCCAACACACACATTCATCAATCCATCCATCCAATGTCGATCTCAATTCCACGCAGCCTGTCCCAGATGACTTGAGGTGATGCTCTCTAGTCTATGACAATTATTCTAAATCGGGTACTGACTCGGAATTGAGCCCAGGTAAGCTGTGTAAAGCTGTGTGCCTCTGCTGTGTGCCTCTGCCTGCACAATCAGCAAACGTAACGCCGCCTCCTGTAAAAACACTTTTGTGTTACACTTGCAGCAATTGAGAGGGAGGTCACAGGAGTACAAATCAATCTACTTCCTCGAAAACACAAAAAGTGGCTTCCACTTTCAACCCCACCAGGAAACACAAACAACACAAATCCATTGCTTCTCTTTTTTTCTGTAAACTCACTCAATTCTTTCTTTTTCCTGTGCTCTCTTTGAATGTTGCCATTGCTTTTTGTTTGCTCACACCCTGTGTGTCCCTTCTCTCTGAATAGTCCCAAACTTGATCCTCAATGCCGAGTCGAATTTGCCCCAAGGAGCATTTTATCATAGCTCATATTCAATAAAAAATATATATATATATATATCGATATTTTTTTACACTCTTATTTCTTTACTATAACATGTTTTTAAAGTTTGATGTGAAAGTGTTCCAATTGTGTCAATGTACATGGTAATTTTTGGAAGCTACTTTTGTTTTCTCTGCTTTGTTTCTGAATGTTGTTCACTGTGGTGTTTGTAAATGTAGGTGTTGTGTCAGTGCTTGTGTGAAGCACATTGAGATATCTTGTGTATGAAATGTGCGAAATAAAACTGCCTCACCTTGTGTATGACATCAACTGATGAACTTTGAGATATTCACTGATTTTCTGTAAGATGGACCAGTATTGCAGCATCCCATGCCTCTATTCGGTGATGCAAAGAGTGACATCAACAACGACATGCAGACTGAGTGGTGTGGCAGTTAAGAATGCGATCCTCTCAGGCAACTGCTAATTGAATGGCAGAGAAGCCCTTCAAGCTTGAAGTACAAACACACAAGAAACAGACGTGGCAATAACTAAGTGAGCCAAATTGTTCACTGAATGCGAAAGGGCTACAAGATTCGATTTGCGCTGGAAAAATTGTGATTTCACAGCCCAATACCCAGACTGAATTGTCATTTTCTTTGCCTTAATCAATGCAGCCTGACAAACTATTATTCATCCAAACAATTTTTCAACTTTTATGAGAATGATATTTTTTTTATTTTTTTGAGGGGGAGGGGTGATTCATTGTCTTTTATTATCTCACTCGCTTTCAGAGACACTGCAAATCAGATAAAACGAAACTGAAACTGTATTGCTCTTAAAGAGAAAGAGAATAATAGAGTGCTAAAAAGATCAGAACAAATGCAATTTCTTTATGCTATGTGCTTTTACTCTCTCACACACACACACACACACACACACACACACACACACACACACACACACACACACACACACACACACACACACACACAGACAGACAAAATGCAAAAAAAATCATCCAAGCCCCGCGATCATTCAGGCTTGTTTTGAAGCCAGCTTCAAACACCATTACTGGAGCATGTGAAAAGTTACGTGAGGACGCAAGTTTTTGGGGAGACTGTTGGAGAGTGAGGACGTGACCGTCTTCCTTCTTTTTGGGGCACATAAGAAACAGTGAGGGAAGCGGTGCCGTTATGCTCGGGGACTGGCATAGACGGCACCACCACAGGCTGTTTGGTTAAGAAAAATTGTCAAATCGAAAGCGGAGATCGAGGCAGAGCTCCCCTTGGCCAAAGCAACGCTGCCGGGTCAAAGCGACCAGCCTGTCAACACGTTCTGGAATTAGCGGACCGATCAGTTTGGGTTTGCTCATTTGCACTGTGCACCTCGCATTTGCCTACCTTCACATTCCAACCATCTGCTGTGTTTTGCCACCCTGCCAGCCAGCTCACAAATCAGTCCAGCTTTACTCGGCTAAACTCGAATTGCGCTATGGGTGGGGCCTGGTGTCAGGAAAAGGTAAAATCAAATTTAATTACCCATTGTTCATGATAACGTATCAAGAATTTTATGTTTGATCGCAGTTCAGTTTAATGGCTGGTTACTGAATGAATTAGTTTCGTAAAAGTTACATGGGTCCAAAGTTTTAGGGTTACAAAAAGAAAAATTAGGTGCACACTATAAATTATCTTGCAAAGTAAAAATTCGCAATTTCTCTCATTTTTTACCGTCGAGCTGATAATATGCAGCTGCCCGTCCCCACAACAGAACTATCTGTCTTTTTGCGCCATGACCGTCTCCTCATAACACACCATAACTCCAACAACGGCTTCTTTTCACATATTAGCCATCACAGTTGGCCGAGACACACTCACATTGGCCTGTTTTCTTCTTCTTTGGTCATTGTCTTCCTTCTTTTTCTTTTGGCGTTAGTGTGAGTTGGCATGTTCATTTGTGCTATGGTATCAACAATTAAGCTGAAGTATGGAGGTTGTCACCAAGACAAAATATTTCACAAAAACCCTTTACTGGCTGCACATTAATAGATGAAAAACAATTTCTCACAGTGTTTCAAATTTTAGAGGCAAACTCCAACCATTTAGTGGCAGTCCCAAAGCTATTGTAATAATAAGTGACTGGTTAATGTTACATGACAATTTTTTTAACACTTAAAATGATTTTAAGTGTTAAAAAAAGTTAAAGCAGTTTTATTTACTTCCTGTGGCGGCCTATAACCTCTGCTCATGTGTGCAGCCAAACTGAGGAGTCACTGGCGTGAGAATGGACAAACATGGACGAAAGGTAGTTTTACTTGCCTGACGCTTGTTGGAGAAATCGAAAATAATATAATATGAATACTATAATACTATATTGCTTTGCAAATCCAATTTCAAAAATCATATTAGTTATTCGTCTTTGGCGAATAACGTCAGAGCAAAATATGCTCCTCAAATTACTCCACGGGGCCTCACAAATCAACGCAGCTGGAGCGTGGTGCTTGTGCACGGAACTAAACCTTTAAGCGGAGCGTTTTGAGAATTGTTTCAATGAAAAGAATAACAGGAAGATGCCTGTAAAGCTCAGTCACTTTGGATTGTTTTGTTCAACAGTTTTTCTTTTGCCGTAGAAGAATTGTTTTCAAGCATCAAAGAAAGCCATTGGAACAGTCCTTGAATTTAAATGATTCTTTCTATTTGATAAAAATTACCTCAATTCCAAGATTTTGTAAATATATGTTACAAGCCGTGTGATGAATGGCAAAAATCGGAGGGATTAATTAGTTCAACAATTGTAATCGCCTGACAGCACTAATAACAATTCCCAAGCACTTGGTCATATTCTACGAAGAGAGGTGAAGGTTTCCCAATGAAGTCACTAAGCTAGACAGTAGAGAAGATGAAAGAGGAGAAGTGATTAAAAAAAACACACACAGAGTGGAAAGGCACAGAGGGGAGGCAGCTTGCCTCACCAAGTGTGTAAAGAGCACCCATATCTTCACGCTACGGTCTGTGACCTTGAGAGGACAAGGCGGTAAGAGGAAGCTGATGATGGGGAACACTCTTGTCATCAGCACACATACATGCGGGCGCTTGCACTCATACATGCTTCCTCTTTGTGTCGTGCCGAAAAACTAACCAGAGCTTTGTGCACAAAATCATCACACACACACAGACACACACACACACACACACACACACACGCTGAGAAGAGAACAGATGAGAAGTTGTCACACTGCTTTATCTCTCTGGACACTTCACCCACTTTTGGCATATTGTTTACGCAAACGAAGGAGGCGGTGGCGTGTGTGACCGTGTTCAACAATACGGTTACTGTTTGCGTCGCATGTTAACTTGTGGATTGATATCCCCTGTGAGGAATGACTTGGAATTATTCATTTCAAAATCCGTTGAAGAGAGAGGCAGGCTACATTTAAAGGCCTCCTTAATGAGGAGCCTTTCCACGGTCACCCGCGGAAGACGTTTCACACTTCGAACGTCTCTTTAACTGACCTCAGCTGCAGACCATTCCACTGCGCGACGCTATTTGCAAACATGAGCTGCTGGCATCTACACACATGTCGACACTCTTCCGGCTGAAGGTGCTCGCAGTAGCTTTTCATTATAATAAGTAATGGGAGTGGTTCCCCACCTTTAAAATGCCATTAGCGCCAGCTTCCTCCCCCCTACCACCCCCATCATCTCTCCCCTCTTTGCCCTTCCCGATTCTGATGCTGAGCGCGGTGATTAGCTTTATGGGGCGAAAGCTGCAAGTGGACAGGAAAACGCTACAAATGATATTACCCTGAGCTTCAACAAGCACAAAACACCTGACATTATGCTCACAGTGACGGGGTCGACGCACATTCTACCCTGCGCTCCCCCGCAACGGCAAACTGGAGCCTCACTTCACTTTTGCTCAACTTGTGCATCGCATGCAAAGTGATATCAGCATTATATAAACA
>NW_017805983.1:776525-791525 GCF_001891065.2 Hippocampus comes | reverse complement strand
GAGGCATTCATTTTGAAGATTTCAAACAGCATTCACTAACACACACACACACACACACACACACACACACACACACACACACACACACACGCGCACACACACACACACACACACACACACACACACACACACACACACACACACACACACACACACACACAATTATCTTTGCAACAGCAGCAACAGGTCTCTAAAACAATCACACTATTGTTTCAGACTTGCCACGCAGCAGTTTAAAATGTCATTTTTACTTTCAGCCATACCAGTCACTTGCAATTTACTCCTTTTGAAGTCAACTCTGAAATGTTGGTGAGCCAAGTCGAAATGAATAAAAAGTGTGGGGGAAAGAAATTAAAGTAAGGAGGAAGAGCGCGTGGAGTAGCGGGTGCCGCAGAGAATGAACGACGCCTGGCGAAGGAGCGGCCGGTCTGCTCTTGCCCACTGGAGCAGCAGCGGGAGCAGCTTGCGAGGCAGCAGGACGACTGTCGCTGCCGCCTGCCAACAATGTACACTTGTCACTCAAAGCCTTGTTTGTCTGGATGCGATGCTCATATATGAGATCTAATCTTTGTGTGTCCGCATTTTTTTTAAGCTATGCGTAAAGATTGGGCAGCGCTTAGGGTAGTCCTTTGTGTTTTGGCTTAGATGTTTGAAAAAATATATTTGCTAATTATTTGCAGCGCTTGTTACGCCAAAACTCATCTCCATTCAAAACAGTGTGGTGCATTGACTGGAGAACGGTGAGTTACAGCAACCAAAGTCCCCATAATTAGCCCATCAGAAAGCAGGGTTGAGCCTGCCAGGCTGTTAACACACAAACCAATGGCGGGGGGTGTGCATGTGTGCGCACGGCAAGGGGTGGCATGCTCGCAGCCTGTTCTGACCGCCTTACCATCTGCAGGCATGCAGGGCGCCCAACTGTTGGGCCTCCTGTGCCAAGCACTTTGACGTGGTTGCATGGTAACAGGTCTGAGAGGACGGCCTGGGTCTTTAGGTAGCAACTCCATATACATGTTTGTGACGGGGAGCACAGTGCAACGTGTGCTGAATGCAAAAGGTGGGTGGCTTGAGGTACATGACCTCACTCGAGTCAGATTTCGGTCACAGGACTTGCCCTTCTGAAACTTGTCAGACTCGATTTCACTTTGACGTGGACTTCATGACTTCCCAATGCTTATCTACTTACATTGCCATGTTTTTTTTTTTTTTGTTATTTCAACATGAAATTGGCATCATGTTGGTTTGGTGTGTAATTAGTACAGCTAACTCACTTGCTTGAAACTTGAAGGTTACGACGGGCTGAAATATATGTGACCAAGTCCAACCTCTGGTTAGCACATCTGCCTGACAGTCAAAGGTTCTGGCTCGGTATCTCGACTCGACCTTTCTGTATGGAGTTTGTTTGTTCTCCCCATGCCTGTGTGTGTTTGCTCATATTATGACAATATTTACAATGATTACTTTTTTTTTTTTTGCAATAGATCTACAGCAGATCTGGATAAAGTACAGACCATGGGTGTTTGACCAGCCCTCACAATCTCTATGAATTCAAAATACAATCTTAAATAGTTTTCAATTCCATTTTATTTTAAAAGTGGTACTTCGATTTGATGAGCACTTATTGGCAGAACAAGCGAGCGGGAGAAATAGCTTGTGTCTTCCGTGTTGCCAAATTAGCGACTTTGTTGTGACACATTTAGCAAGTTTTCTCACCACTCATGACTAACTTTTTCTGTTTAAAAAAGCAAATAGCGACAATGCCAAACAAGTGCTCAATATGTTTAGGAAGGATACGACTTCCGACACAGTGGAGCTAAGCCGGAAATTTGTCCCATATTATAACGGCTAATACGAGGAAGTGATTTGTCCTCATGAGGTTAACATGTTGATGTGAGTTTACTCATTAATCCCATGGCTTCTTTTGGAAAAAAAAATGCCCATTCTCCATGCTACAGTCTATCAGCAACAAAGTCCTTGTGTGTTTTTAACAATCACAATTCTGATTCTGCCTAGCGATTAGTCCAGAGCACCGTGAACAGGATGAAGGGTTTAAAAAAAAAAAAAAAAAGGATAGAAGGATATTTGATCAGCACACCTCACACCATCGCAAGCAAAATAAGAATACTTTGTCCTCGGGAAAAACAAGGGGGAAGGGCTTTCGCAATGTTCCCAGGAGGAACCTTGAAAGTATGTTGCCTTGAACTTCAAGAAAAATAACATTCGAGCTATCTTGTTAGCACATCACAAGAAAATGAAAAACAAAACATACTGTCAGTCATTGCACTATATCATCTCAGTTCACTTAGATTGTCACAGTGACGTGAAATAATAGCAATAACAGCTTTCATCTCAAATTGAATCTGCACCTAAATGTACCGTATTCGGGTTCTTGGTCTTGGCAATGTCCCCACACAAACTAAGCATCTAACTACATAAAACGTGTGCCTTTCGTCTCATGAATTTTAGACTTGGCAAGCATATATGACGTTAAATTTGATTTCCTCTAGGGCTGTTTTTTTTGAGCGAGCCATCTACACTGCATTATGAAATCATTTTTTTGCAGCTTCTTTCCAAGATTCATTACTTTTTCAAATGAGCAGTGAATTAAATTTGGGAGGGTAAATATCGCTTTTGTTTTAGTGTGGTAAACCAGCAGAAAGACAAATCCATATGAAAACGTAATGAAACTCGGGAACGTGATACACATCCACACATGCGCACGCACACACTCATTTGCACTCCGGCAGCCGCCTAAAAATAAAATAAGATAGCGAAGCATTGGCTCAGTCATCCGTGACTCCATTTCACTCGGAGGCGCCGCGAGAAAATTAATTGCGCTAATTGAGTCACAGTGTTCATCAAACTGCTGTTCTCATTTTGCACATTCATTAGGGCCTCGCTTCGTGAGAGCATCCCCGAGGTGACACTGCGTGTCGCAGCTGACGAGTGTGGAGGGTCGGCGAAGATGCTGGTGGGAGCGAATGAGACGTTTGCCGCCAAATGCACTCGTGACATTTTTCCACGTGCTCTGCAGTGCACAAACGTATGAATGCGCTGCATGTCTGCTTTCTCACCCAGGATTTTCTAGCAATGGTTTTCACACAAGTGCAACGGGCAACTGAATGACAAATCCAACAGCGAATAATGACACTCGATATCACAAAAGGCTTCCCTCACTGGTGTTTGTAAATCTCAAAGTTTTGACATGTGTGTGTTTTAGCCTTGTGGTACATCTACAAATGGTAGATGTACCAAAGCTGGGGGCTGAGGGGAGGACAGGGATCAGCCGGAGCACACTTGGCACCCTATTGTTGGTTTTTGAAGAAAGAGCAGCAAATGAGTCTGTCAGTCAGCTTGCGACACCAGAGCCTCTATCCAACTGAGGGGGTGAACAAATGCGACTGTTGGTAAAAGTAGAAAAACGTGCGATCACAACAGAGTTGGTTCAAGGTCGCCGATGCTACCAACATCACTAATGTAGCCCGATTTTGAGCCGACAGACGTGCCGCAGACACGTCGCAGACGTAGCGCCTCGTAGCCAGTTTTGAGTTGTCTTGACGGATCGGAACATACTCAAGGATATGTCGTGAGGCATCTGGGACACTTCAGGACCACGATGACCAAAGTCTGGCACGCCATAATTTTTGTTGTTCTTGCTGCAGAGTGTGACATGTCCTACAACGTCCTTAAATCGGTTCTTTGGCATTGATCAAAAGGAAGATGGTGCCCTCCTCATTTTGAAAAGAGACTGGATGTGGTGTACAGAATTTAAAAAGCGACTCGAACAAAAGGGGAAATATTTGAACGTATATGTTGCATTTCAAGTCATGCTACGTTTGCTAACTGCAAAACTGGTAGCTGATTAGCAAACGCGGTGTCATAAAACAATATCTTTTAGAGAATGGACAGTCCATACCGCCCTCTCCCCACCATCCAGGAATGGGTCCATCATCTTTTTTTTTTTCACTTTGTTTAGGAAAAAAACGCACATGTACATAATGCCTCAGTTGACATTACTTTGACAAATTTTCTTTTCTCCCTTTAAAAAAAAAATATATTTTGTGTGTGTGTGTGTGTGTGTGTGTGTGTGTGTGTGTGTGTGTGTGTGTCTCAACCACAATTATATCCATCCATCCGTTTACCTGAAGCGCTATTTCATCACAAGGGTCACGGCCATGCTGGAGCCTATCGCAGCTGAATTGTTAAAGAAAAATATTGAAATAAATAAAACTAAAATTGAACAAGAAACATTATTAACTAAATAAAATATAATCGATAGTGCTTAAAAAAACCTATACACGGAAAGTACATTTTACTTTTATGAAAGTAACTAAAATTCACTGCAGCAATAAGAGTGGAAACGTCTTTCATTTTCATCTATCTATTAATTTCATATATGAGCTTCTGGAGTGAATTTGTAATGTATTCATTTCGGTTTTACTCTGGATGGACAGAAGAAGAAATGCCCAGCAGTCATTTGGGAACTGCAGAGTTTACTTTTTTTACACAATACATTTTGTGACCTTTACACGCACGCACGCACACACGCACACGATAGATAGATAGATAGATAGATAGATAGATAGATAGATAGATAGATAGATAGATAGATAGATAGATAGATAGATAGATAGATAGATAGAAAGAAGGAACCACTGGGAAGACATTTCGATGCCCGATTATCACTCCAGTTGTAACCGCCTCCTGGGTGAAATCCAGGCATTGTCTTCGAAATAAATCAAGCCACGGACTGATATTCCAACACTAATCAATATTGTCAGGGAAATGTAAATATGATAGCAGGGCTTGAAATCAAGCATTCTTCCCTGACACTTGACAAAGATCCTTACACAGGCAGAGGCCTATCGCTATTCCCAGTTCCTTAACTGTGGTGTTAACGTTGTTGCGACTCTTCGAATTTGGTCCTAACATTGCCCCCACTCATCACTCGCTGTGTCCTGAATGTGATTAGGATCTTTGGGGTCTTCATCCGAGTTATCTTCACATCCCTCAAACTCATGGCTGAAACCCGTGAAAAGCTCTTGCACACTCTGAACACAACTGAATTGTGTGATGCATATGAGTAGGAAAGATATCTTTCAATTTAAGCTCTGACACCAAATACAGATCTTGCAGTTCTTTTGATTAATTATTGATTGAATTTTATGTTCGTGTGTTATTCAGTAATTGCTTTAAGATGAGCCACAGAAAGTAAATGATTTCCAAATAATTTAATCAGCAAATATATTGAAGCAATTCATTCCCAATGCTGATCGTGACATGTTGGTCAGAAAGTGTTTCTCACAATTATTTTAAGGCAAAAAGTCTGACGTAAAATTGTCACAGCAATATTTTGCCAAGTTGTTTTCTGTTCATTTTTTCTTCAAAAAAAAAGGGGGGCTCTTTTATGGAAATGTGACTTTTGAATTGCTTGCATACAAACAATTGGGTCTCGAGAGGGCCTGCCGATCCGTGGGGTGTGAAATTAAACAACCAAGTAAATTCTATTAATGTACCACTGTTACATAAACGTGGAGATAATTTAAATATTTTCCAACAACACACTGAGGTTCTCTAACTTTGACATTGAGGCAGTAAGACACTGAGGGGGGTTGTATCTGCTGCATGCGCCATACATACCGATCCGCACAATAATTGACAAGTGTAATTTGGCATCTTGGTGATGAAGTGCTGCCTCCGTGAGGGAAAAATATCATCCATGCCATTTTTGCTGGGACTGGCGTGTGCTTCGCACTCCCCAGTTGCTAAAATTTAGATTCTTGATTAACTCCACTCCAAATCATCATGCTAACCCAGTCCCTACATGCCATTAGCCCAGCAGTATATGTTTTGGACCAACCCCTCAAGAAAGGCTAACTTGAGAAAGACAAAAAAAAAAAAAAAAGTTATGCTTGGGTAATTTGGATGAAAGAATGCCACCGAGATGTTAAGATACATGGGAATTGTTGTTCATTGTCAAAAGGAATATCAGTAATTTCTCATTTAACAAACTGAAATTTGGGAAGCGAAATGTCACAAACTGTATGAGCACAGAATCTAAACAAGCCATTAAAGAAGAAGTAATGAAACGGTCAGAGAGGGATGCAATCCAGGCAACGGAATTCTGCAATACATTTTACATCGAGTGAGGATGTGAGAGCGTCTAAATATTTACAAAAGCTGTGGAACTAATCTGAATGGGCTTTTTGATAGTGGAACACAATGGTGGAGAAATGACCTTGCAAGGGATCGGGTCCAAACAAGAAAGGAGGCGATTATGTGGCATGTGAATGCCTCGGCTGTTGCAGTGTGGAGGAGGCTGTAGTAGGAGGGAGGAAGAGGATGATGATGATGATTAGGACAAAAAACAGGGAAACGGAGATCATTACTCTATAGTTTGCCTGTGAAGCTCTGTGAAGAAATGGAGTGGTGAATGGCAAGGAGAAAAAGGAGCGGTGAGGGTGGTGAGAAAAGGATCGAGGAAAAGGCAAAGAATGGCAAGTGACAGGCAACACGGGGCGGTGGCAAATTAAAGGATGGAAAGAGGGGCATGACAAGGATGCCGTGGGGGAGATTGGCCAGGGGAACATGGTAAGGAAAGGATGGAGAGTGTCAAATGGGAGTGCGACCAGGGAAGGCTGGTGACAAGAGTGCACCGAAGACTGACTGAGCTCGGCCAAGACAGAACAATGCGGAGAAGATCGTGTGGAGATGACAGGAAGAGAAGAAAGGGACTGGAGAGTGGATGTGAAGATCCTGCGCAAACTGCTGAAAGTTTCTCGTCAACGGTGTGCCATTACTGGGCCGCAGCCAAGAATTTCAACTATCGCCGGACATAAACCTCACCAGGCGCATTCAGAAGCCTTCGGGTGCATTAGACCGCAGAGATTATTGATCATAACTTGGCCCATTTCTAATACTACAAAGTGCATTTAGCTGCCAAGCTTTGCCAACAATCAGAAAAATGACACCTTCCCTGAAGTTGGAATGTGTCATTTTGTGTCATTTGGGCTAAAATTGGGGTACAATGTGAACGCATGCACGGCACATGTCACAAGACAGCAGCAAAACATAAATGTGATGTCATGGCTAAGAGACTTTCATTCTGTTTATCCACATTGGCTAAGAGGTTTCATGACCCAGTGTCAATCCTGAATAGGGAAGTGACAATTGCGCTGAATCGCAAAAGATGAAATGAGGGCACTTGTACAGTATAGCTGGGAAGGGCGACTCATGCTGTTCCTTGGTTGCGTCAGCTCACCTGCATTTCAAGCCTGACCCCACCCCCGACCCCTTAAAAAAAAATAATGGTATAACGGAGAGGATGAAACTTAGTTTTTCGAATGACTTTGTCAAGGAAGATTCTGAGGGCCCTGATTACCACCTCAATAACTATCTTAAAAGTGAACAAGAATAGATAATATAGAACAGCGCTGACCCCCAAGAAATTCCTTGTAGAATGTCTTCCTAGAAAAATGGAAGCTATTATACCCGCAAAAGGGGAGAACCTACTGCATATTTTATTCCGTTTTATTCTGTGTTCACCTCCAGCTGGTGTGGATTACTTTGGTCCATGTAGTGTACTGAAAATGGAAATTGAAAAAGTAAAGTATAATCCTTTCATATCAAACTGAATGAGAGCCTACCGTTTTCCTTCAGCTCTGGGCTCGACGCCATTGATGGACTTGAAACAACCTTCTAGTGGCCCTTGTTTTTGATATCGTGGTTTTTTTTTTGTTTTTTTTTTCTAACAATGACCTCAGAATGTCAGATAGAAGACATACAGAGCAGTTGCCAAGAAACCTTCAGTGACTGGAGATTGCTGGAAATCTTAACATTCCAAATTGATTTAAAGCGAATGCCTGCAAACCTCTACGGCACCCATTGCTCGCCCGGCCTATCAATACGGTCTACAGTGCATGAAACCAAGCACTTATGAGCGAGTGCAGTAGAACAAAAAGATCTTGGAGATGAATGAAAACACCACTGGGAGTTTATAAAATATATGATAAACTTAAAAGGAAATGTGACAAATGCTGATCACTGCTTGAAAGACTCGGAGGCAAGAACCTGTCAGGCAGCAACTTGGAGCCTCATTAACTCCACAAATGCTGTGGTGAGCGTGCACCTTTAAGAGGAAACATGGGCGCCGCCGCTGTCACTGCCCGCAGGCATGATCTTTACTGCTAAAAAGAATAGGAAGCGCGCAGCTAAATGGATTTAATGGAGTATTGATGGCGGCCGCAGAGGCACTGGCTTGGTGGGAGCCGCGTGCCAAGCCGCCGCTTAATGCCACGTTGCTAATCACCTCCAAGTGGCACCATTATCAACCTTTGTTCATGAACGCTGGGATCAAAAGTGTTAAAAATGATGCACAATTTGTAGAAGACCGATGTAGGCATTGAGCATTTTGAATGGAGCAAAAACACATGGAGTGGATTTTAGGACATTTATAAGGCAATTGTCCGACGACAGCAACAGTAAAAGAAAAGGTTTAAGAAACATTCCTCACTGTCATACACGTGTAAATATGAACCAAGCTTTGTAAACATGATTTCCAAGTTTAAATCACAACGTGATTAAGCTCGTAATTACATTAGAAATGCATTTTTTTGTTTTAGCCATGCAAAAATTCTTGAAAAAAAAAGGATGAACCTCCACGAATCATTTTTCACTTAAAACTTAAAAATACCTTAACATTCATCACATAATGTATGATAAGGCATATGCCGAAGAAAAGCAAAATACATGTGGTCATTATGTCATTAAATTGACGTCATGTCTTCACAATGATGGGACATTTCGCTCAATACGGTGTCAACGTGTCAAATTCCCAATTGTTCTTCATCAAAGACATTCCACCTTAGCTCCCACTATTCATGAATTGGTGTTATGTAAAAAAAAACAAACAAACAAGAAAACAATCAAAAAATATACAAACGCTAGAAAGTGTGTGTGTGTGTGTGTGTGTGTGTGTGTGTGTGTGTGTGTGTGTTGTGACCCGGGTTGAACAAATAACACACGTGCACTTCTGCATACGTTAATCAGGACAACTGAGGAGCTTTGTCAAAACTGCTCGGAAGAGGAGCTTGGAGTTGTTTTCATGACTTACCTGGAGAAGACACAAAGAGAGCGAGACATAAATCACTGCAGTGTAATATTTATCAAGATTTGGTAAAGGGTCTTGGAACTGGAGGAGCGAGTGCATGTGTTGTTAGCATTGTGACTGAATTCTGAGTAAGATCATAAGATACCTCGGAATAATATAACAAATCCACCAGCACACACACACACACACACACACACACACACACACACACACACACACACACACACACACACACACACACTCACTGTAAAGTATGCATTTAAAATAGAGCAGTGAAGTAAATAAAGCACTCTGTTCTTCTTTCCAAAGGGAAGACAACAGCAGAGATGCAACCTCCAGACTCTTCCCATGGACTCGGCGAATCTTCATTCAGACCTTTGTTTCTGGAGACCACCTCCGGTCTTACTTCCCACCAGTGGGGTCAAATTGCACTACTCCTTTAGATGGTCATTAGAAATTCAAGAGCAGCTTGATTCCCTGTTCTGGGGTACACGTCCCGAACCAATTAGCTGTTTGACGGGAGTTATGCTTTCTGGAGGGATTTATGCTTCATTAACAATTTCTTGCGAGCCAAAAAAGATGGAGGAGAAAGAGCCCTGGCCAGCTCAAAGGACTTACTAAGACAATTGGTATTCCGTCGACTTGATCGGGTTTTACAGAAATATTCCAGATGTTTTTGTTTTTTTCTTCCCCGAGTCTAGTCAGGTACAGGGAAGCGCAATCCCCAGGTAAGGCAACGGATGGTTCTGTAGTCAGAGCAAATCGGACTGCACCCTCATTAGATGCCAACTTGCAGCCACCGAGGGGAAATTGCTGGCAGACTTATTTCACTTTATGAGATGAAAGTTTTATCAGTGAACGGAGAACACAACTGTCCAATCTTTGGTCATCTTGAGAGAATATTGCTCCTGTATTTAGACAGTATCAGCCAGAATATCAGGAAGGTTTTCATATGTGCAGCATCAACAAGCTGGATGGCCATAAATGAGATAAAAGAAATGTCTCCCCCCCACGTCTGATGGAGAAGATCACTCTGATGGTCAGCAGTAGAGCGGGGGGGTCTGTTCTTTGTTATGAGAAAAAAAATGATGTTGTCTTCAGAAGCAGCAGTGTTTGTTAATTTTTCCAAACCGGGAAGAAGATGCTCACATACAGCTTGAACTTCCAGGCAAGTTTATTTTAAAATTCCAAACAAAAAGTAAACAAGATAGTGGCATGTAAACCTCACTAATGATGTGAAGGTCTACTTCGTAGGTGCTCAAGGTGGGTCTGAAATGCCATCAAAAATTAATTGCAGCATACAGTACCTCAAAGTTTGCCTCATTAACAAAGCTGGAATCAGCTCAGGCTGTGTTTTATCCCTGCTCTCTCATTTCATCTAGTTCATTTTGCTTCATCACATGGGCAATTTGCAGTGGCATCTTTGCCATACGCAGCCAATTCCCCTTGAAGGGCTGAAGGTGCCCTTGAGAGGCGTGTGTGTGTGTGTGTGTGTGTGTGTGTGTGTGTGTGTGTGTGTGTGTGTGTGTGTGTGTGTGTGTGTGAGGAAGCTAAATTAGCAAGAATTTTCCCGTCTCCCACGTGATTAACAGCTACAATCCAAGCAGCGCACCCAAACACACACACACACACACACACACACACACACACACACACACACACACACACACACACACACACAAACACACGGTCACTTTCCAAGACAAGACGAGAGGAAAATGGTCCGACAAAATGAATGGTTGCGCGGCCCATTTCTTTTCACACACTTGAGAACAATTAGAGTGCAATGATACAAATCTGATGCAAGCCACTCGGTGAAAGGCCAACAAATGGTGTACCTAATAAATACTGTACTGACCCAAAGATGGGCGGGGTTTTCGGGCCCGGGGTGGCGCACTTTTCAACCAAAACCAAATAAGGCGCGCCAACATGCCGCTTTGCTCACCCAGACTCGTGTGATTGAAGCGTGGAATAATCTGGTACTCCGCGTTGGTCGTGAGATTTCATTACAAAGGGAACTAATGTGAGAAAAGCAATTACTCCACGACCATAATGCACTCCTCCAGCACAACGGTGACCTTTTCCATTGGCGATTGTTCATTTTCAAAGTGTGCTCAATGCCGTGAATATACATGAATATCAACATGGAGGGAAAATATTCAATCTCACCTTTTTTCCTGATGATGTGGTGGCAAGAATGAAACAAAATTTAAGTTTATAGCATTCGGAGTCAGTCAAGCCGCAGACTGCATTCTGTTTAACGACAACACAGTGCCTGCAGTTGTCACGCTCAAGACTGCATTTTTTTTTTTTTAACTATTTTACTTATTTTGGCGGGTAGATGGGCAAGAGATTACGATTTCTGATTTCAATTCATTAGTCATTGGTTCATGTAAAACATTAGTTAAAAAAGAAGGTTAACGCCTAAAACCAGTCAATAGACATATTTTTAAAAAATGAAGTGGAAGGAGCGATTTTTCTCGAAAAGATTCCTTCAAGTCAACAAGAAGATCAATCGCAGATAAAACGGCCAAGATTACCAACATAAAATGAAGTATCTTGTGGCATTCCCATTCTTTCTCTGGCAGTTTGTGTTTTTCATTGTTCAGCGGGTGGGAAAGGGGATGATCTTGATCGTTCGAGTGTGGCGAGAATCGTCTGGCAGCTCTGATTTGTGATCGTCAATCACTGTAAAAGTGCAACGCTCTTGTTTGCATTTCCTTTCCAAGCTTGCAAACGTTTGTTTCATTCAAGGCGAAAAGAATCCGCGTCATCAAAGTGGTTCTTCTTAAAGCGGTAGCAAGCATGGCGAGATGAAATCTAGATGCTCCTCTGCGTTTGTGCTCGACTCCTTGCTGTGCAACCTCCTTTTCTTGAACCCCCTCCCCTTCAGTGTTTGTGCTCTCTATAAGCTTGCCACTGCCGGCCCAACTTGTCCGAGAGACTCTGAGTCATTAAATATTCATCCGCTCTCATCAATTGATCCCCCCGTTCTTTTGGGAAAAAAAGGAGCCGGGGTAGTGAGGGTGGTGGGAAAGTTGTGTGAATGACACAGAATTATTCAGAGGCCCAATAAGGGCTATTTCTGGCAATTGCCTCGACTTGGCTGAGCAAGTAAATGTGTTTGCATGTTTTGATGTGGTGACGCCGTTAACTCTCCGTTCATCCTCCACTGTCATAATTACACAGATTACACCATTAAGCAGGGGTCAGCAGAAGCCTCCTGTCCACCCAATGCAATTAGACACAACCAAAACGGCCACCAGATAAATAGCTGCATATTCTTCCATCAGAGATAAGAACAGAGAAGACGCCGGAATGAAAGATGTTCTATCTGGCGGCCATGTTATGCAAAGCCATGTTACGCGAAGCCTCAGATGAGCAAAGCTGCTCTGATCCTGCCGAGAGCGGCTGAGGAGACACTTTCAAACAGCAGTTTTGTGTTTGAGAACAGCTTTGTGAAAAGGGAGACTACATATCAGCATCCTCCCAAAGAACATTATGTCTCTTGGACCTCATCAGAAATGGACATATGTTTTTGTTTTTACAGCTCCGGAGCTACAGAGCTCGCCAAGGAACGGTGCAGCAACACCTTAGTCAAAGCTAGGAGGACTTTCCATGCAGAGGGGTGAAAGGGTCTCGTTTCCATGACGAAAGATGGCTCGGAGAATCGGGCTGACTCAAGTGTGTGTCTCTTGTAAGATAAGAACACTGAGGTGTGTGCGCTCATTATTCTGAGAAGATAAAAGTGGTTGTTCATGCATGAAGTTGAAAGTGTTTTACAAGAGAAGGGGCAGGCAACCCCCTGCCCTGGATCTCGGCATTCTGTGTTAAAAGTCATAAAACTGTGACACAAATCACTTCGAGTTCAATTAAATCGCAGTGTTATGTCCAAACTGTATGTAAAGTAGAAAGATTAAAATTGAACACGACTCCGGTCATAAAAGTCCAAATTGAACCAAAAGTTTTGAAAGACAGTCAAAGAAAAAAAAAGTTCTGCAAAACGTCTGAACTGAATTTAAATGGATTTAACTGGATGGTGAAGAGCCTCTTCAGATCTGACCCGAAAACATGTTCTGCTGACAGTCTCAATTGTAACTTTTGGCCAGCAGTTGGGCATCAGACCAATAGTTAATTCTTCTTGGACGTAACCAACTTGAGAGCCAATCAACACGCAGATGTCTAAAGGATTCAACAACGGTCACTGACAGAAGCAGCAGAAACCCAACCAGCCCCAGAAAACTGCCCTCCGGCCCCCACAAAGGTCCCAAGCAATGAAAACAATTAATGTGCTTAATTGGCACTCAAAATCATGACTCAACACATTGATTTGACAGAGCATCTGAGTTACGAGCCCCTCACGAGCGAACAGCGCACCACATAAAATTTACTGTGGGCTGACAACCTCTGACCAGTAATAGATCTCAGGACTACGGGCGCAGGCAAGAAACCCTGTCATCTAATGCGAAAAGGTCCTTGGGGGCGTCGTGAGGGTGCACACATCTGGTGACATGATGGCGCTCAAGTGCTTAAGATAATTACCTCCGCTTAACAGCCTAATCACTCATTTTGGCCTCACTGGAGACATCCGCCAAGGCTGCATAGGATATTTGTACATATTGCCATTCATAACGTACACAGACAGGTACTGACGAAGTCTCCTGCCACCGACATGAGCTTGAATAGTCTTATCATGCTGAGTTATATGTAACTGCGCCTTATAAGCGGATCGGCTTTGTTTTTATTAAAGCTGGTTTATTGAGTCTCAAGCAGGAGATAAAAAGGAGCTATTTTTCTTTATTGCGTGTGATGCTTTGAGACAATAAAAAGGAATGAGAAGTTTGCAGGAGTCAAGGGGTGACAAAGGAGGACATGCCGAGCGGGCAGCATCTTGGAGCACTGGCAGGGGAATGTTAACCAGCCTGCACTTTGGAATAACAATAGCCGGCGCTGGCAGGCAGATAGCAGGTGACAAAGCCTCCCCCAACGGAGGCAAGCCGCCCGGGGATTTAAAAAAAACAAAAACAAAACAAATAACACAGATAGCGACTCGCTTAAAGGACTTTCATCTTCCTTTGGTTGGACTTCACGCAGGTGACGACTTTGGAAGGCGGGTACATCATGCAAAAAAAATAAATAAATAAATAAATAATGCTTGCAATCTCACAAGTGCAAAATAATAGATGTGTGTGACATTCATATCCCTACAGAGCAACATGGAGGACAACTTACTTTTGTAACTTGTTTTCCTGACACTGATTTAGCCACTATAATGTCACAAATTGGTACAGTTCTTTGGAGCTCGTCATGTAGGATCGTAATCCTCAATCTATCTTATGTTTCCATTGTGGACTGCGTCGGAAGAATCGTGTCAGCTTTGTAAATAGCGTGAAATTGAAGCCGTGCAACTCGTCAATTAATTAAAAAGGCGACAATTGAGGACATTTCTCTGTTGTATTCTGGCATACTTTGCTTTATCAGAAGCTTAACTACAAAATGAGTTTGAGAAAGATATCCGTTTTATTTCCCTTTCCCTTCCCGCTGTCACACTCAAAGAGTCAGTTAGATGCAGCACAAAGGCAGCGTGTCGCCCCAACGGAGGGTTTCACAAAGTGTGTGCAATCAAGCTGTTTTCCCCGAATCAATAACTTCAAAATGGAAATGTCCCAGAAATATCCGGCGTCAAACTCAAATGTACTCTTAACCCTTTCACCACCTCCCCAGTCACAGCCGCAACTTGCTTTGTTTGTGACGGGCTGCAGGTGGCAGGAACGCAATGTACTTGCCGCCAACCTCCATATCCGCTAGACACTGCAACACTGGCCGATAAGGGGCTACTGAAGATTGCGTTTGTCCTTGTCACATGGCATCAGTGAGTTGGGGGGGGGGGG
>NW_017805983.1:768523-776125 GCF_001891065.2 Hippocampus comes | reverse complement strand
TTGTCTTTATTCAAGGGTATAGGGTGGGTGGGGGGGGGGGGGGGAATAGTTGCAACGCCAGCGACATGCGTACACTCTTCTTTCATAGTTGTCTGATGTAGATTTTTGATTTATTGTGACATTTTTTTACCCTTAGCTGCTTGCGCCCTTTCAAACTGATGGAGGGCACACGACTTTGATATGGGAGTAAAAAGGTGATGTTCAACAACAGATCTTCATAATATAATAATATTCAAGACAGGAGCTGTATAGAATATTAAGCCTTTACAAAGACGTTCAACGTTGATCGCAGCCCACATATAAGTTTGGACTCTCTCTCTCTCTCTCTCTCTCTCTCCTGCACAAGGCAAGCAAATTTAGACTTGATACAGTATTCACAAAAATCATGTTACTAACACGGTTTGAAATTTGACCATGGTTTGTCAGTAAATCGTTCCATGTCTTCTCTATACCATTGCGAACTATAACCACACTAATGAACAGATTCTTGGATGAATAGTGTCCCTCTGTGATGTGTCAATGAAATGATCGTTGTAGAGGAAGATCGAGATAGCCCTTGGACTGCAAATCATTATATTGTGCAAGTAGTCATGAGGCTGAGACTGGTTGATGAATATTTCATGATCTGAAGAGCTCCTTTCAAAAACTTGGATGAAAAAAAACAAGATTTACCCTGCCCAGCAAATTTTGAAAACAAACTTGACTCATTATCTGCAAATGCTGAGTTTTCTTTCTCTTCTTATGTTCACGGCCCCCTTCATTCAAACTACTTTTCGATCATTAAAAAATATTTGTGTTTTTAAAAGCGAAACTGAACTTCATAATTTAGAATCCATGGTGCCATGTTGGGACTTTTTACAGTGCTTGTCAAACTACAATTTACAGCATAGATACAACAGATTAGAAGAATGTCATGGCAAAATCATGATTTGGAAAAAAAAGGCTTAAGTGTTACATTATTGCAGCTTCATTATCCATGTGTGTCTTCTTTGTAAATATCTACACATTTTGTGAAACCACTTGAAGAAATAAGTAAATGCAGCACTTTTTTTTTTTCACGAACCCTCACGCGTGCACACGCACGGACGCACCATTATGCAGCTGCAACCTTGAAGTGGAAGTTTAAAATACTACTATTACAAAAAAAAAAAAAAAAGGAAAACAAGTTTTATTTTTACCAGGTTTGTTTTTCCTCTATCCTTCATCCTCTTTTAAAACACAACTAAAAGAGCAAAGGAGAGCTGGGAGCGAGTCCCTCTTCTCACCAAGGTGATAGAAGCCTTTGCTAGAATGGCAACAAGTTGTAAACTGTTAAAAGAACAGCATCGGAGAAAATGTGATTGTTTTCAGCTCATCGACATGAAGATGACACAGCTGTTGTGTGCTGCAACGACAACATTTTATTCCGTTGAACGATGCTGGAAAACACCTCAAAAGAACATCTTTGGAGTAGGAGGTGCTGGAGGACCTCGGCTGGAAGAGGGCACTGTCATATTTGATGAACCGTCATAAAATTCACATAGGTACAGTACTTTTTTTTTCTGCTGTGTGCAAAGCATCTTCAGCTCTCTTCCTTGCCATCATCATCATCATCATCATCATCATCATCATCATGGGGGCTTCTTTGACACACAAGCCCAGCCGCCTTGCCTCCCTCTGCTATTTTCCAACTGACAGAGTGCAGCAGGTGATACGTGGCATTTGCAGGATCCCGAGTATGTGTGGTTAAAAATAACATGACCCCAACTCTGGCCTACATCCACCTCACATCAGACAGAAAGCCCAACTGCAACCCCCTCAACTCCTCAGCCCCTACCCCAAAGTGCCAAACCAGCGCCAGACCCTGGTTCAGGCACAGCAGTCACGGCAGACAAGTTCATGTTTCAATCAATGATGAATGGAATTGCTCCAGTTTGTCTATGTTCATTTTTGCTTTACATATAATGCATTTTAATTTCCATTTAAGATAATAACTTTAACACAACAGTCTCCTGCCTTATTTTTGTTTTTTGTTTTTTTTTTGCACCGCAGACCGGTTTCACATAAAGCTATGTTTGAAATGATGACAATTATTATATGATGATGAATTGTAATTACCAGGGGCCCTGTTCTTGTTTCTCTTCAATGAGACGGTCCTTTCGTGGGGTAATGGCAGACAAAGAGACCGGTTATTTATGTCCACACTACTCTGTCATTTTGTAATGGTTGATGTCATTGCGGAAAAATCTGCTTCACGAAGATTGGAGGCTGAAAGTGAAAGCAAAGCAGTCAGTGTGTTTTTGACAGCTTTGAAGGCTTCTTTGCCACATCTGCAAGCCTGTCATCGCATATTATGCTAAGCGGGATCGATTTGTGAGAATCAAGTGCAGAATTAATGTCTCGAATGTCGCTTAAATGTAGATTTTGTCTTTGATTTTGTGGAAGTTTTAGGCTTCTCTTATCATTTCTCGATTTGGCCTTTTACCATGGCATTTGTATTTTATTCATATTTGCGAGCTTGTAGGCCTACTTTTTTTTCTAGGTGGATGCAACTGATTTATAAAAATAAAACTTCCTAACTCTGGTGATCAAAAAAAAAACAAAAAAAAAAAAAACAGGGGGTTTTATAAGTCTGTGTGACTGTGCAAAACCTTGTGCTGTTCCAAACTAACATCTGCAAGCCTGTCATCGCATATTATGCTAAGCGGGATCGATTTGTGAGAATCAAGTGCAGAATTAATGTCTCGAATGTCGCTTAAATGTAGATTTTGTCTTTGATTTTGTGGAAGTTTTAGGCTTCTCTTATCATTTCTCGATTTGGCCTTTTACCATGGCATTTGTATTTTATTCATATTTGCGAGCTTGTAGGCCTACTTTTTTTTCTAGGTGGATGCAACTGATTTATAAAAATAAAACTTCCTAACTCTGGTGATCAAAAAAAAAACAAAAAAAAAAAAACAGGGTGTTTTATAAGTCTGTGTGACTGTGCAATACCTTGTGCTGTTCCAAACTAACTTTTGAAGATAGGAAAACCCAACTTCTACTTCCTGGAAATGACAGATGTTACGTTTTTTTGTAGAGAAAATGTGAACAAAAATTACAAGCAATTCATGTTTTAGTGCCTTTTTCACAAATGTTCAACATCCGAGCCCTGGTGACACGGCATACATTGAAACAGTACTGCATTTCTTGCCCAACGCCACCAAGCAAATCGGGATCGATGTTTATTAGCTCTCGACTATCTCTTGTGGGGACTGCGCTGGAAGTTGCTTTGAACTTGTTCAGTTGTTTCAGTTGAAGGTGGTGGGCGTCCAGTTCACAAACACCTCTCCACCTTAAATGTCGTATGCCATTTCTGGATGATGCCCGCTTTGAAATTTCCTGCATCGAAAATTTGTCCACGATACATTCTTATCAAACTCTAAGACCCAAAACGCCTTTTTCTCACCAGTACACGTCAGTAAATCAGTAAATAGCAATAAAATCAGGGCAAACCAGATTTCATGCAAAAAGTTGTGACGTAACAATGCCCGGCAAGACCGCTGCAGCAGAAGACTTGCCGATTTCACCAGATACCAAACAAAACCAGTTTTATCTCACTCCCTTTGCCAGTTGCTTAGATATGAGTTATTGTAAAGTGAAAAACTTGTGCAACACCTGTATTTTGGTTCAGTCTCTCTGTGGGGCCTGGCACGAAATAGTGTTTGGAGACTAATCCTGTAAAACGCAAATAAAAGTGCAAATAAGCGAACACAAAAGGTAGTGATTGTCAACATGTGTCACTTGATAACAGAATTAGCCTTGTGAACAAATCGCAAAATATTTATTCAAGGGGATGGCCCCATCTGAACTTTGCCTCAACCAGACATGGCTATATGCAACTGGCAGTACTAGTCCTAGTCCTAACCCACTAACACCAACCTTTTGAAACCACAATCCACTTCTCTAGGAAGCGACAGCCGATGTCTACTTTTAACACCTCGTGAGAGACAAGCCAACGCCTTCGCGCGATCTCATTCTGACGTTTCGACAACATGCGGTAGGCACACGAAGGTGAGGCAACCAGGCCCAGCCAAGCGCCTCAACATGGAGGGCACTTGTCATTGATGCAGGGTGCATGAAAGAAACTGTCTGCGACATGACATAACAAATGATCCTCACTCTTTTCACCTTTAGTCTCTTTTTTCCACCCCCCACGGAGATAAAAGGAACCCAAACAAAGAGAGAACATGAAGATTTGTCACTCTGTACAGAATTGGGACATAAAAAGACAACACTGATATTTGAAATTCAATCTAACCAGACAAAGTAATAATGTCTTGGACAAGTTGGGCATCAAGGGACCTCGCGTCTCCAATAAGAGCATAGACACACTGTACAATGCGGTTTCCAGATAGGAAGGTGGATGCAAGTTGCAGATTATTAACATATGCAGACACACAGAAAGCATTCACACAGGCAAGGCAGCAAAGAGAGCAGGTGCAAAGCTGCCCTAGACACCTTCCTAACATTCTGAAATTTGGAAGGAGGGACAAGGAATGGATGATGATTGCACAGACGGTGACTCACCCCACAGAAATAAAACATGATTTCGTTGCAAAGTATTTTCCCCGATTCTTGCCTCAATGTTTTGGGATTTTATCTCTTTGTTGAGGTTAGGGGGAATATTCCAGCAATTCCAGAGAGGCAAAGTTTGCAATCAAATTAGTTGCTGTGTCATTAAACATGAGTTTTGTCAAAACAAGACAGCTAAACCCCAACACAAAACATAACTGTGTAATGCATCAGTGGATGCACCGATAACACTAAGCATCCTATGCAGCACCGCCATGAGACCTTGTGGGAATTGGGGGGCAGTGTCTGTGCAGAGGAAGCTCTAATGGCAGCGCACAATCAAAGCATCTTCCACCGAACACAGAGGCAAATATCAAGGCCAGAAGAGTTCATGTGACCAGTCTGTTCGAAACTCCACGTTTCAACCACACCTTGCCTCCCCTCAAGTTGGCCCCCTGCTGTCTGGATGCATGCCACAGCATCACCAATTGGGTTCACACTTTGGTTTTATTTGCTAACGTCTGTATTCAAGCATGGCTAGCTTCCCTCAGAATAAGTGATACGAACCGATTTGTTGCCTCCATCTTGTAACGTTTCAAGTCACCCTCAACGGCGGGTAAATATTCAACAAGCTTGGCTGCTGCTGAGAATGTCGTTTTGCTCGTTGTGCATCGGGCGCCGCGTCCTAACAGTGTGGCGTCACACATTGGCACCAGGAGCCACTTGACGGTGCTCCAGCGACCCAAAGTGAAGGACAAGCGAGCAGAGTTCCCGACATACTGAGCACCCCGTAAAGAAATGATGTAAATTTGATCAAATAAGGACACCAATTTTCTTTTGACAATAAAAGATTTTGATTTCCTGGTCATTAAATTCATCTGAAAAATTCGGATTTGAGTTGCCACTACGATTCCACACACAATGACAAATACTGAATTTCTGCTTTCATTTTCAGGTATTTCAACCTTGATCAGATTATTTCCACTATAAGCAAGCAACATAATTTGTACATGTGATTGACATGTGTGTTTTGTTGCCCAAACAATAAAAAGTGCTGAATGATGATGCACAATTTCATATCTGGGTTTTAACGTTTCAGATTAAATTTCCAAATCTGGAGATTTGAGCAACATGAAGATGGAAAATCAAATCAATTAGAGCCCTTGCACAAACATTATCCAATAACAAAGCAACCATTTGGAACATTGTCATTAAAACAGAAGAAGACAGGAAGCCAAAGATGGGGATTAATGTCTCATTTTCTGTTTGCTGAAAAGACTACAGAGTTGACACCAGAAGATGCAAATCCCTCATTAGCAAGAAGATCAGGCTGGAATTTGATCAAAAGTACACATTTTATTTTTTGTTTTACCACAAACAACTCTTTTATTTTTACACTTGGATTTATTTTAGTTTTTTACACTAACAAGGTTGAAACATAATTTGTTCGTTTGACTTTTTTGAAATGTACTTAATTTACTCACTTGAGGTCAAGTTAGCGTTGCGTGTTCCGCAAATTATATTCAACCTTAGTGGTGACAAACAAACCAAAATGGCGAGCGGGAAGAGAGTGTGTGTTTGTGTGTGCACGTGCCAAAACTGAGACATGGCAGGAAAAAAAAAAAAGCAGGTAACGCCACCAAGAGGGGGCCGATGCCGTGGGGGCTCTTCCATCTGGCAGTGTCGGACAGGACAGGTGCTACCTGTCACATCAGTGGGTTCGAGAGTGCAGTCCGTCTGAAAGCAGCTGCTCTCCTACTCTGACACGCGCACACACTTGCGTGCACGCACATCATTACAGCGTTGCTGTCAATCAGGCGGATTTTGCTGGTGATCCGCAGCAACGTGGGAAGAAGGCAGATGGCGAGAGCTTAGTAAGCTTATCTCAAAAGGAAAAACTGGACACGAAATTGCCAATCAGCAGCAACATCTTGCTCTCAACACACCTGGACTCCCGTTCTCTCACCTGTGCTAATGTCAGCAGCGCCTCTCCATTAGCACCAGAATTATGTTGACAGTCATCAAATTGGACGACTCTTCACCTGGAGAGCACAGTTGTGTTCTCACTCCATTATTTCACAAATAGAAAAACAATCTGCTCGACACAATGCACTGCGGGTACATGGCAGTAATCATGTATTTTTGTGAAGGCTCACCTATCCGGGCTATTTCAAGAGGTGCTTTTGAACTGCGCTCTAGTCGGTGAGGTTGGTGCCGTGAATACATTTGTTGGGCGGAGAGTCTGCCGGATGTTTTGCAAAAGGCTTTGTTCCCGAGCCGCGCGGTAGCTCTTCCACTCAATCTATCTTGCGGGGAAATGAAACAGACACACCGCTATCAGCGTGTATCATTTCTGCTTCACATCCATCAGCGAGCTGCTGTTTGTAGACCGCCAGTTCGTGCCCTGAGAGAGGAACTCCACTTGTGCGAGGCAGCACGGCAATTTGCCTCTGATTGTTTCCCCCGTGTTCCCTCGGCAGCGAGCTCGGATGCAGGCTCTGGGCCGTGATAGGGGCGGGAGCCGAAGAGGGGGGTGGCATTTGTAGGGGTGAGCATGGCTAAATGGAACATGCTCACATCGACAGCAGAGGTCAAGGCCATGTGTCATGAGTCCACTTTTCATGGTTAATACAACCAACCGAAGAGCTTAACGCTGACACCGCTGACCTCTACAGCAGGCTTCTGCTTCCAAGTGTGTATGGGTGCGTGTGACTTTGCTTTGGCTCTTTATTATCACCACCAACAGCCTAATGCGAGTGCAGACCAACCACGTTGTGTCAAGCATCAGTTTATGTAATTAAGCAATTAAGCAAGTACAAACAGCTAATGGAAATGGAAATTAATACTGAACAATTGTACTGCCTACTGACTGTAGGTTGTGAAGCAGGGGCGTGCTGGCCATCGAGAATTTTGGGAAAGTGTGTTGATTTTCTTGAACGACCAGTCGATTTCGGCTACCCCCTGACCCTCTCACCAACTACGTATGACGTCCGCGGTACAGACCCCCTTCCCCTTCGTCGACTACGTTTAGGCATGTGACAGCCACCATTCGACTCCCCCCCCCACCAC
>NW_017805983.1:755038-768477 GCF_001891065.2 Hippocampus comes | reverse complement strand
CCCCTCATCCAGCCCTGTCATTTCCATCGACAATTATGTGTCGTCTGCACCCTCCTAATCGACGAATATTTTTTGGCGCATGACGGCAAAAAACACCCCCAGCCCTGGCAGTCAAAGAATATTCCCATGCTGAATTTTGGACCCAGTAAGTCCCTGTTGTGAAGCCAAATGCCCTATCATAACGAGGAGGTCAACCCAAAATTTTCTCTCTAGTAATATGTTCTATGCACCTCTGCACATTAAAAACATGGCATTCTGATTAATACTGCGTTAAGCAGCAAAATCCACCTGTTTTTAGCCATCTCAGGGAGGGGTCATTTTGCCACTTTCACAGTAACTCAGGGTAACAAGCAAGCTGAGCCATGACTGGTCGTTACCTGAGCCCTGAGCAACTGTGATGTCATTTTTAGTCAACAGCAAGTAACAAAATGGCTGGCTCCTGAGATGGACCAACACGGGTGGATTATACTGCTTAACTCACATTCCACAAATGCAATATTAATCAGAATGTTGTGTTTGGACTAGTTGGGCTCCATAGAACTTCTTATTACGAAGAACATTTGGGGATTGACTTCCCCTTTAACTCACTTCCATAATGCATTCTGCGTGGTGCAAACCCAGAACATAAAGCACTAGTTTTTATTGATTGTTGGGAGAACACCTTCATCACGTGTCAAATGGCAAAATGAGGGAAGACATTCTTCCAATAAATGGCAAACATTTGTACCTTTGTTTGCATTTTCAATTGTTAGATGTTAGGCTATATTCTGGTTCATGGAGAAAGAGGTAAAACAATTAGATTAGACCGACGGTACTTGTTTCGATTAGCCAAAGGCTGCAAGAAAATCAATTCCTCAATTTGAATTTGTATGCCAATGTGCACTATAATTGAATGTGTTCTTGATCTGCACGTGCCACCCCGACAAATTGTCATGGAAAACGACAACATTGTAATTCGAAAGCTTTAGTTCATTTGTTTGACATTAGCCCACCCAGGTTCAGGATCTTACACACCAAACACCTCAAGTTTGTCTGCATTTTACAAGACTAATCCACTCATTAATTCATAACAGAGTCCAGAAGTGCTTATCAGAGGATTAACCTGAAGCAGCTTCGGCTATGCAGGCATCAAAAAGGAGCTTCAGTGGCTCCACGATCAAGGCACTGGACACAAGAGAAGCGATAACAATGTGGGCTAAATATAAGACGGGTACCCTGTGACGTCCAGTGACCCCCTACGGCTGAAATAATAGCCCTGGAGTTAATTATTAGCATGACTACGAACTCAAATGAGATTTGCGATGCCTCATTGCAGGCCAGAATCAAGCTTTGTTGTCCTGATAAACACAAACGTTGCCAGGAGTTTTAAATGATGCCATATGGGAGGGTAAGTGTATGTGCTCCTAACTGTGTGTATTTGTATACATGCATGTGTTTGTGTGTCAGCAGGCATCCCAGCGAGTCGCTTTCAAAGTTAGCTGCCAAATAAAGTTGAAGGCAGTTAGATAGTGAGAGGGGCCATCCGCCAGAGGTCACGTTACATTGGATGATTATATCTCTGCCAAATGGGCCCGGAACACCCCACCTCCTCCTCTCCTACATCACAGCCACCAGTTTGAATCTAAACCACCTTACATGGAGATAAAACCGACAAAAGTTATTTTCATCCGGGCTGTCTGCAGATTCTAGCTGATTAGAGTGAAGTGAGGCTCGCTTTCTAAAAAGGTCAGTGGATGGCCATAGCAGTGCAAAGAGGAGCAAAAAATAGGAATGTGTTTTAAATGGGGGAAATGGCTCTCTATAATGTCATACTTTGTAAAAACATACAGTAACAAGATAAATTAAAAATCAAATCTTTTTGTTCACTTTTTAAATGCTTCATTTTTCTTGCTCATTCTGGTGTGCGAACCTTGACCACGTGGGGGCAGTATAAGACAAGAATATACTGTACTGGAAACTCAGCTCCTCTCTCTGCCTCTCAGTACGGCAGTAATAGTAGCAATATATTCTTCACAGAGTATAAAGAATATGTCTCTGAGTATTGTTATATCGATTTAAATGCCGCATTGATATACGTTGTTAGCTTCTGTTCCAACGGAGTGTCCCAGAATACGTGAACACTGTTGGGGCACCGCATTTTAACTTTTATATTGAGTGTATAGAGCAGAGGACCATGACCACGTCTTTTGGCTTCCTTTGTCAGGATATTATCTTAAATTTGAATTTCGAAAGCTCTTTTGTGCTGTCTGTGTGAGTTGAAATATTATGGCAACAACGGAACGTGAACAAGTCGCAGCTCAAGTAGTTGAGCCAGTTCTCAACCTCTGGAACGTGTGTACGTAATTTTAACTGCATGTCTCCAAAATACATTTTTGATTAAAAAGTTGAACACTTGCACCTCCAAGAAGTTGTAGAAAGAGGATTTTACCTTCATCTGGGGAGAGGGGCCTTTCACAAGTAGATTTGTATATTTCTTCAACAAACTTCTTGGTCAGATGACAAATTAAGATTCAGTGGGAGCCATGAGGTCAGGTGTAACTTCCCATTGATTAAATTTAAGTCAGTCCATCTGAAGACCACATTAAAGTTCGGGGTCAGACAACAGGGGCACGAGACTGTTCAACTCTCACCAAGTTACAAGCCGTCAAATAGAAATCACAGAGAAGCTTTATTTGCCAGATATTGATCGATTTTGTGATGTTTTATCTGCACCCTGCAAAACATCTAGCCCGCCAGTACAGCCCAGAACGGTAATTGGTCAACTGGGGGGATATATGACTGAACCACATGAGCTGCTGAAATCGTTGACAAAAGTGAGGTGAGAACACTCTGATGCCTCCCCTCACCATATTACATGTGTAAGAAACGTGCCAACACACTGTGCAACAGAACTTCTGCTTGTGAAGCCAGCAAATGGATAGAGGAGTAACAATGGCCATCCGGAATTATCAGCGGGGTGTCAAATTCAAGAATGACTTCCTTTCTATCATTCAAACATTGTGGAAAACACTAAGAGTGCCGCAACAGAAATCGATGGCAAAACCTTGGAATGTTTCCGCAGACGCACCTGAACCGATGATGAATAACAAGTGGTTGCAAACAGAGTGAACCAAGGTGGGAGTGAGTGTGTGTCACATTTCATAAAATGGAACAGAGACAAAAGCAGGCTCACGGCTGAATAACGAGTGCACGACTGTAGACCAAACATATCCATAGCGACCAGACGTCTCCCGAGATAGCAGGGAGATAAACGTATGAACACGAGTAAGCGCAAACAGGCTGACAGCTGCTTGAAAATTTATACATTTTTTTTTTTCCGACCCTCGAGAAAAGCTTCTTTCTTGCATGCCATCCATCTTGCCTCCACACCGCTTTGTCCCTCACCTCCTGTCCTCCACCATGGACCCAAGGGGACTTGAATAGTACAGAAGCTTGCATGTGTTTGCCTGCCACCACATTTTTATGTACAAATATGCTCGCCAGAAAAATGCCCGGGGTGAAAGCCCAGCAGGGAGGCTGCTAGGGGGCAAGCTTTTGTCAAGAAGGACAGCCCCAGGGTGGACAAAGAGCTAGTGAAACCCAAAGAAAGCCCAAACCATTTATCTTATTTATGTTCCTGTCACATTCTACAATAGATTTTAATTCGGCTATATGCAACACAAGTGGGAAAGGAGTCCTCGGTGGGAAGTCCAGAAGAGGTTGACATTTCCTCTGGAAGGCACATAGAAAGTCATGGGAGATCAATATAGGGTTGCAGTGGCGAAAGTGTGATAATCAAAACGATCTTACTTTGTCGAGGCAGAACAGGCAGAATACGATTTTGAAAATCAAAACCTGAAACTATGTAGTGACGATTGCTGAAGTGCTTGAATGCTGTGAACCTGAGCAGAACCGCACCCGTGGGCCAAATCAACTTAATGACAGCAAACGCCAAACAGGAGTGCATTGCAATCTTGCTTCCCTTCTACAAATGGTTGTGGTCTGAGCTGGCGCACATCTAGCTACAACCTCTGAACCAAGTCACCAACCGCAGTTGAAAAACTCATTATACGTGACCAGCATTATTACTGGCGAAGGTATCAACATGAAGCAAACAGCTCTCTGCAAAAGAGATGACGGATTAGCTTGCAAGCTCGTCACTGATATGTGAATGGTAGAGAAAATAAAGTATGCATTAAATCAGACTGATAAGCAGAAAGACTCTGGGGCAGGACAGTGAGTTTTCCATTGCTAAATGTGCCCACGCTGACAAGAAGTGTTGTAACCGAGTGTAAGATGACAACGGCGTGTCAGCTGGCCAGTGGAACGCAGTGCTTCTATTCATGGTATCTTTGTGGTATCAACATAGCAGAGGGGGTTAAGGGCAGGAGGAGGAGGAGTTCAACTATTTAGAAAAGGGAGTCCTGATTCCTGGCACTGGAATGAATGCGTGTGGATGTTTTCCATGTGTGCTGGCTCAAGTGTGAAGGCCATCAAAGCATATAGAACCCCAAAACACAGTGGCTTAACCTCTGCGCCGGTCTATGGGGCACATTATCATTATTCGTTAAAAGACAAATGATCTTTTACCAACTTCCGACTTTTAGACAATATTAATAATATACAATAATATATCATGGATAACAAGAGGGTGACAGTTCATATTCGGCCATGCGTCATGGGGGGGAACAATGAAAAAAGCCAGCCAGTAAATTGTTGGAGAGACGCTATCTTCCTCACTGCTGTTGACGTGCCTTTGAGCCAGTCACACAATGTAATACATATAGCTGAGTATAAATTGAAGTCCCCTCTGCGAGCTCATGTCAAACCTTTCATTAAAGGGTGCATTTGTGTGCATGCGAGTGAGACTTTCATCTTTATCCCCACTCCCGACTGATGCCCTAAGGAAGGCTTTCCCCCAACACCACTGCCTACAGTACATCTAGTATGAGGGAATCGCCGATGTTCTCTTCTAGCTTGTGAAATCTTCTCAGGCAGCACTGAAGCTCTTCTGGCAGCACACATCAAATAAAAGAATCCTGTCCCTATTGAATATGGCAGCTTTGTTCTCCACTCCTCTTCTTCACCAGACATTTATGAAATCAAGCTAAGGCGACGGGAGAACTAACAGACGGAAGTCTGCATTTTCCATGACATGGGAACGTGACAGGCATCGCCCGACAGGTTTGTGCACATGTTATAGACTTTGGCCAGAATCCGCTTCCATTATAGGCAATTCCATTACTCAGAGTGAGGGGTTAGAAGTCAGAGAGTGATCGATGAACGGAGGATGGAGATGCAGGAATCGTGGTTTGGACAAAAAGAGCTCCCACTGAGACTTTGACCTGCCTACAAGGGCTTTGAAAGAGGCAAGTGAACACACTTTGACCTGGTGAATCCAAGCAGAATAACATAATTCAGTTTGATGGCAGGTAGGAGGCAGTTCACCTAAGGCAAAAGAAGAAGAAATCAGCTCCAGCGGTGTGCTCCTAGAATGTATCAACTCTTTCATTAGAAACCTTGCCAAACAGATAGGGTGCAAGGCTTTTTACTCAAATGAAAGATGCGATCGATCTTATGTGATGAAAATAAAGTTCTAAAATGAGGGGTCATTGAGGCACTGAATTATAGCCTCTCCTCGTCCGTCTCAATTACTCATGTCCCCGTGCATTTAAAGCCTTCCTCTTCAACAGGATTAGAATGTGCCACATTGGCCTCCTTCTCTCTCGCTACAAAAGATGAGCTGCTTGGCTATTGTCTTCGTAGCCAAAGACACCCCCCGCCCCCATGCTGTCCAGTGATCGCAGTCATGGCAACGTGCGTCTGATCTAGGCTGAAAAATAAACAAAATTACAGAAAAAAGGTTAACACCAAGCACAGGCAGCGACTCAAACGTGTCGCAGTGAGAAAAGGCTCTATCAGACGTTTACAGAGCCCATCTCACTCAGGCTGCTTCTGCGGGTCATTGGCATTTCATCTGGACTCCTGTTGTCTTCCGCATTACTGACAGCACATCTACTGCGGTCAAACACAAAACCCTGCCACACTTACTATCAGCGGATGCAGCCTCCCGACCCCTTAATCCCCTGCAAAAACATCAGAATCGCTTTGGAAATACATGCTCTTCTGAGGATTAGCATATGTTTCAGTTCCTTGCCTGGGATATAATGACGGTTGAACACAAGGGCAACTTCTTACATTTCAATGATCGTCATAAATCTGAACAGAAACCTTCGAGTCGAAACCTCCCTGCTCAAATGCTGGGGGAAAATCTCACGAACTCGATTTGTTCTACGGCTTGATGGATGTCAACCCATTTGCAGTCCATTGCTGTAGTGTTAGTTTGTGTCTCCAAGTGTATGCTGACATTTTGCAACAATAAGTTACTGGCCTTTACTATATCTGCACACATTAAGTCCACTGCTCATTATGCAAATGAGGTTTGGCCAGGATGGGTCTGTGACAAGTGCTGAGGATGCACTTTTGTTGGCCAAAACTAAGCTCAGCCGTGACATAAAACGGCCCGTGCAACCCGCCCCTTCCGCCACAAAAAAAAATGGCAGATGTCTGTCATCATGCCAGCGTTAAAGAAAACATACTATGCATTTTAACAATTCCCACTTTTAATATCATGTCAATTACTTACTTTCATTTTACTTCATTTGAGCAATTCAGCAACAGCAGGCAGCAACTCTTCTTAAATACACTTTATGCGCAAAAAAACACCAAGGATCAAGAATCATACTTTACCAACCCTATTTCTAAGCTTGTTTAAATCAGTCAGTTTTGTGGGCAAGCCCTGTCTCATGCAAGTGAGTCAACCCACATCGCCGATGGCGAGTCTGGCTTTTGTGAGAACTTTGCAACCTCAAAAGTTTTATCTCACTCGTGAGTGTGCTCTGTAGCCATTTGCTTTCTTCTAGTTGCAGAAGGCCAGCCCAGAGTGTCGGAGGAAAAATACAGTTTAAGAATTGGAACTAGTGGCAGCAATAGTTGACAGTAAGAATGTACGGCATGGCCATATGACCAAACCCAAATACTGCCCCGCTGTCATCTTGAGGACACCCCCCAAGCAATCAAGTGAATGCTCTCTCATCAGCAATTAATAATCTTGCTAACACTAATCTGGGCATCCAACAAGACTCAATGCCGTTTTCCTTACCTTTTGGCTGAGACATGATAGCTAGTGCGACATCTGTAGTAGATATTGCTGTTTCTTTATGGTAGTGACTATTGCTGTCCGTCAAGCAGAGGGAGCGTTCCTCCAAGGCTGTCATGTAATGCGCAAAAGGTATCATACCAACTTCAACGATGTGTGTTTGGTTTTGGAGATGCGATCATTCCATCACACAGCAAAGATATGCTTCTGATTATGTCATGAGCAGGTGAATGTGGTGTATGGTTCGTTATTATGTCAATATTAAATGGACAACGACTCGCCCACAGAGAAAAAAATAGAAAGAAATATGCCGATACAGTGAAACTCCTCTACAACGAAACCTACATGGGCGAAAATACCCCCTAGTGTGAAAAAAGTTTTCATGCATGAAAGCCATTCTCACTTTTCTGCTCCCCCTAAAACAAAAAGTCCCCCTGTTCCGTTATACGAAATCTTTTTCTCTGCTCTTGCCTCGCAACGAGATTCACTACAACGAAAACAAGCCTTCCGCAAAAGTCTAATCCAACCTCAGCATGCCACAGCGACCTCTACTGCTTCGTTCGGAAACGGCAACAGCAACCACCACACTTGTTTACACATGCGCAGCAGTATAGGAAGTACAGTATTTCTTTCAGACGCAGCACGAACGTTGCATTGCTAAAATGGTGACAAAATGGACCTCTGCACATCAAGGAGTTAAGAAAACAAAATCTTTAACGCTTGAAGACAGGATGAAGGTAATAAAAATGAAAGATGGAGGAAGCAAAATGAAAGACATTATGCAAGAAATTGATGTAAGTGAAAGTAAATGCTCATCATAAATTTCACAATTTCTTTCCCTTTTTTTCTTTCTACGCTGGCTATATTAAGTGTTAAATAAGTGTATGCTCATACTTATGCACTATTGGAATACAAATAAAAAGTACACATATACGTTTTTTGTTTGTGTTCGTGTTTACGTCTGAGATAAAATTTGCTACAGTGAAAAGTCCCCTGCTGTGAAAAATGTCTTGCTCTAAACATGATTTCGTTGTAGAGGAGTCTCCCTGGAACTCAAGATTTACCTGGGTTTTTAATGTCTCACTTGTTGGGTCGGCAGGCACTCCAGACATACAACTCATATGTATACAAACAATAAAAAGTAAGCTTTTCATAATACAGTGAAACTCCTCTACAACGAAACCTACAAGGGCAAAAATACCCCCTAGTGTGAAAAAATCATCATGCATTAACACCATTCCCACTCTCCTGCCCCTCATACAACGAAAACCCCCCCGTTGCTTTATACGAAATCTTATTCTCTGCTCTTGCCTCGCAAACGAGATTCACTACAACGAAGTCTAATCCAACATCGACCTCTACTGATTCGTTCGGAAACGGCAACAGCAACCACCACACTGGTTTACACATGCGCAGTAGTCCAGGAAGTATTTGTTATTGTTGGTTTCAGGCAGCAAGAACGTTGCATTGCTAAAATGGCTACAAAACGGACCTTTGGATGTCAAGCAGCTAAGACAAGAAGAGCTCTGACGCTGGAAGAGAGGATAAAAGTGATCAAAATGAAAGACAGAAGAAGCAAAATAAAAGACATTATCCAAGAAATTGATGTAAGTGAAAGTGAATGCTGATCGTAAATTTCGCAATTTCTTTCCCTTTTTTTCTTTCTACACTGACTATATGAAGTGTCAAATAACTGTATGCTCATACTTATGCACTTTTGGAATAAAAATAAAGAGTACACATACGTGTGTGTGTGTGTGTGTGTGTGTGTGTGTGTGTGTGTGTGTGTGTGTGTGTGTGTGTGTTTACATCTGGAATCAAATTTGCTACAGTGAAAAAAATCCCCTGTTGTGATTTCGTTGTAGAGGAGTTTCACTGTATGTTCCCTTTAATCGTTACACGACAGTTGTCTTTTTGCAAAAGCGTCTTAAATAATCAGCACGACGAGAAAGATGTTAGAGGGGCGTGATGTGGATTTATAGGATTTGGAAAAGCCGCTTTCACACTGCATACCTGTTAAACTGGCACATCAGAGGTGTTAGAGCAAAGCCAACATTTATTTGCCTGTCTCTGTCAGACAAAACTCAGGAGTGGAACATTGCCATAGCCAAAATGCGCACCATTGTGGGTTTCTTTTATTGATTCTCACATTGTAATGTGCAGATGCAACAAAACTGAGCTGATGACAACATACGACAACCAATAATAAAATATTAACACTGACAAACACAGTACTAACAGCAGGATGAGGAGAAATGCTCTCACGAAGCTTCTTGACGGAGTGTCCGACTTCATCGCCTCGCAATAGCCGCCTGGGAGAGAGGGAGTGGGAAAGCGCACAGCTTGGTGACTTGCCGGGGAGAAACGGAGAGAAAGACGAACAGACAACCCTTCATACGATGTTGCAATAGTTAAATTGACTCACCGAATGTATAAACCTTTTACCTCCTTTGTAGTACCGGCTCACTGGTGAACGTCAATATAATGGAGGAGCTCTTCCTTTGTCTTTAAAAAGTTACTACTTCGGATGACAATTCCACCTTGAGAAGCACCAGCTCCAAGCTATTGAATACACCTCTTACAAAATCCCACGTTAACACAATTTTGAATTTTGTCCACAATGTGCCTTGGTATCTTGGAATTAACACAAACCGGAAGTTGTACCTCTCCGAGTCTTACCACTAGAAATACGTTATGAGCTGCTGTGCTTGGAGCCCATTAAAATGCTAATCTCAGATCTCAACTTGTCATCCATGCTATCCTTTTTGCCTAATTCAGTTAAGGTTTGCACATCGTCAGTCTTGTTTTATTTATATTATATATGTACTGTGTGTGTGTGTGTGTATATATATATATATAGATAGATAGATAGATAGATAGATAGATAGATAGATAGATAGATAGATAGATAGATAGAGATAGATAGATAGATAGATAGATACACACACACACACACACACACACACACACACACACACACACACACACACACACACACACACATTTGAAGTGCTTGCAAATCAATATAAAGCACCAGGCGATAAATGTCATGTGTCCATGCAATAAAGTATCAAGTCAACCTCAGAAGCTGAGTAAAATGGCCTCAGTGACAAAGAAATCATTTAGTATGTGTGTATGGACAACAAAACGCCATTCTCTCACGGGCACCGCATGCTCCATCCATCTCATTACATGAGGATGAGCGAAAAGGCCTCAGCGTCCGCACCGCTGGCCCTAGGATCTGACCATTGCACCAATAAATCCTCTAGATAGCCAGTCCGCCTTCTTTCTCCCCCTCGGCCTCATGACCCTCCTTACACATGCGTTGAGGGTGGCAAAACCGAACCCACTCACGTTGATCCTTCATCACGACAACTGCGCCAACACCTGCGCTCCCTGAGGGCAGCCGTGAGAGAACAATGAGTTGCACTCTCACCACCACCTCCTGAAGAAGATATCTATATTTACCTCTTCCAACATCTAGTTAAAAGTCGAAAATGAAGGTTGTAATTCAAATTTGAACCAATGTGGCCCTCCGAGATTTACAAGATCATGCCTGATGGAACAAAAGATAGACTCTTTGTGTATCAAGTTAAACAATAAAGCCAGCCAATATTTGGATCATGGCAAAAAAATAAAAAATAAAATAAAATAGCAAACTGTCATGCCACAATGTATGTTAGTGGAGGTGGCTTGGTGAGAAAGTAAATGGAGCTCACACAAGCTGACTGTACGGTATAAAGTTTGATGATGTGATGAATTAGTGGAGTGCAATGTGTCTGCAGCCTGCAGACAGACAGGAAGGTACAGCACATTCAGAGCGCTTTGCAGTGATTGTCACTTCCTCCTTTGGAGGTGGCACCCTACCAGCTGGGCACCTGCTTGGCACCCGTCCGCCTCCCTCAGCCCGTCTGCCAAAGGCATATTAAAAAAAAAAAAAAAAAAAAAAATGCCTTTCATAACAAGCATCATTAAACATTCTTTAAGCCAGGCAAAGCCATGTTGGGGAAAATGCGCAGCTGACGCACGCCCCAGAAATGCAAAGTCGATCTGACAGGTCAAATAGGAAACCATCCATTTGTGCAGAGGCATTCTGGTGAAGGGGGAAAAAAAAAACAACCGGTTCACCATATTTATACGTTTACAAGAAAGTTTAAAAGGAAACGCTTTGGGCCTCTCAAAACTGTACAAAGAAAAATGTGACAACAATTTCCTAAAATGAGCGTCAGTCTCAGGATGCTCCCCAACACAAAAAAATGAAGGCAAACTTTACCTGACCCCACCCCACTCTTTGCTTGCACTTTCTCTGTCTCCCTCATTTCTTCTACATCATCCCACTCTCATTCTTTCAATCGGCATCAGCGGAGGACGCTTTCTAATTAATCCATCGTCACTGGGGAGCAGTTTGCTTGTTTACTCTTATTGAAATTAGCATGTCGTCTCTCCCAAGAGATGCTGCGTCCCAGGCAAAATTAGCTAGCGCAGAGCTAATTAGGACACGGTTCTAATGATGACACTGAGGCCGCGAGGACTGACTGCAAGAGAGGTGAGCAGATGCAGGAAAAAAAACAGGCACCCGGAATGTCCAACCTCTCACGCGTTTCCTGCACTCGTGCTCAACACCTTCACAAACAGCTGCTATTTCTGCCATTAGTCAGATTATCACCCCTGTCAATCACAAGCTGCCCCCCCTCAGGGAATTCATGGTGGCCAATGAGCAAAGGAAAAGAAAGTTCCAGAGAGGTAAGGCATGTGGACATCATCTAACCACAGCAACACAAGGGAAAATGTTATTTTCTCACTAATTCACACTGTGTGCAGTGAAAGTTAACCGTTGGCGGAAAACAAGCTTTGCACAGTTGAAGCTGTGCAAAGTAAACGTATAAATTTAACGGCTATTTGAAGTGAACAACCTCTCGGGTAATTCCACCACTGAGCTTCAGAGAAAATGTCCTTTCTTCCACTTTGCAGAAAAATAAACCTGTCGGTATCGCTGGAGGACGTTTGCTGGATGCGTCCCAACGCTAACGAAACCTCGAGCACGAGCGTAAGCTGCGCCTTGCGCGACGGTGATAGTTAAGCAGCAGAATGGAGTCGGACGTGGACAAAAAGACGAGAGCGTACAGACCGCCAGGAAGACAAAGCGTAGGCGATGATGTCAGAAAGGTCAAAACAATTACTTGTGCCTATGCATCCACGAAAGGCACTTCAAGCCTTTATCGTATATCTTTAAATTGTCCGTACACGCCTGTGTGCAGGTCCCTGGCGAATTTTACGGCAGCTGTGTCCGTTCCTGCGTGAGGCTGATGAATGAGGCCTCACAGCAGACTGGATGCTCCCATTTAACACAGTGCAGCACTACAAAACTCCACTGACAGGGACGGCAGCAAAGGAATACACAAGAACTAACAAACACATTAGCACGTTTGCATCGGGGTCGCCTGAATATCCAGCGGAAGCCTAAAGTTTCAGGTCACGGTTTTGAGAACATTTCCATTTCTTATTCAGCTTTTTAGCAACTAGTCACATAGTCCTGCAGCAATCACCAACCAATGCTTGAAACGTCTTGCATGAGAGGAAGTTCCAGACTCATTCCAAAGTAGAAGGATGAGATTTCTGCACATGCAAAGTGACGCTGACAAAAATGCAAAGACATTACAATGGTGCTTTGAGATCCATACACGAGTGTAATTTATACCGTCACCATGCTCGCAACTCGAAATACTTGTACCTCAAGTCATTTTTCCAGAATGAAATCAATGAAAAAATACCAGAAAAAAAAATAAAACAACAAATGAATATTGTGCTGGACCTTCTGGTGTGTGTGTGTGTGTGTGTGTGTGTGTGTGCGTGCCTTGGCCATCTGAGTGTTTCATGATATAGACATGCAGATATACCGTACACGACATGGAGACATCACAACCAAGCTCACCCACAGAATATCCACAGTAATATCAGTAGCTCTTCAAAGAGGTGAAAGAATGTCTGTGATTTTTGTTTTGCTGCCTATCTACATTTGATTTGTTCAAATGTCACTTGCCTAAATGGTTCCAAAGACCGTCACGCCAATCTTATTCATTAGCCGGTCGATGGTGGTTCGTTTGGTTAAATGGACTCTCATCAGGCAAAGATCGTAGAAAGGGTTCTGTCAGTCGTCATCTGTACCTGTGGGTAAAAAACAAAAAACAAAAAAGGACGTTTCGCTTCTCTCACAGAAGCTTCGTCAGCGGTAGACAACCCTGAAGTCTCCGTGAAGACTCCGGGAAGTTGCTCTGCGCTAAAAGGCTGAGCGTGGCCTGTT